>NC_041375.1:11124252-11486752 GCF_900634415.1 Cottoperca gobio | reverse complement strand
CAGACCGCTCACTACACACACACACACACACACACACACACACACACACACACACACACACACACACACACACAGCTGTTGATCATGTCGGGTTGGGTACAAATATTGCTGATCCTCGTACTGGACTGAGCCTGTAATATGAATTGTATTCTTTAAAATACATATTCAAACACTGATCTCCAGGCTGTTTCAGTGCATGTGATTTTAATTTTATTTTAAGCATGAGATATTTATAACAGTATAAAACCAAAGCAACCTTACCAATGTACCTGAAATCTGTCCTTGTGCAAGTTTTTTTAATGTCTGAGTAGTTTGCCACTCTCTGTCAAACTTCCTGTCCAGACAGGAAATACATTCTTTGGTGTGTGCTTCTCAGTCTGGCAGTGTGTGTGTGTTTTCACTTGTGTGTTTGTGTAGAAACAGACAACAAACATGTCATGGTATCTTACAATAACTGTCTGTGGAATGTAACCCACTTCCTTTGCTCCGGTCTGGTTTGTACCTGAAACAATAACGTTAATATTTAGTTCTGCAACAATCAATAATGTCTGTATTCGTGTTTTAAGCAAGTGCCCAGGTCAGTTAGGTTTTAGATGCAGCATTGAAAATAAAGTCAGCAGTTATTGGAGGATGTCTGTAAAGAATTTGCCGGTGAAAACAATAACCTTCTTCACTTATCAATATTCTTGTTTGATGCCACATCACTTGAATTGTTTTGTTGTCAGTCTGCCCTCACAATGTGTAAGCTTAGATAAGAGACTGATACGAGTCTGCCGCTGTTTGATGGGAAATATTCCACCATTTAGATAATGACAAAGGTCCTAAGAGGTTACACTTTCCAAAATATGTTTTTTTAATGACAAAACACTACACATCAATGTTGTTTGGGAATTTACTTTTATTCTGATTTTATAAGAGAAGAAGCATCCATCATTGAATGAGATGTAATGGGAAAGTTATGTGTGAAGAGTTCCTGCTGCCTCTTAGGAGCAGGAACTTGAATGAATTGAACATATTCTTACTTAAATTTCAGGTGATGTGCTCAATATCCTCAAGATACTTCCAAGATTTACTTGAAAGTGAATATTTTTGCATGAATTCTGCATATTTTTGTGGTAAATTAGTAAGTTTATGTCGGAAAAAGAGCCTTCATTCGCAAATACAGTTCACCAATTTATTACTTAAACATACAGTACCAATATTTACACTACACAATCCCTTAAGGCAAAAATAGCAAAGTAGCATTCAGGCAAGAATTTTAGCAAAAGTCATCCAGCAAACAACAACTTAGCATGGCAAAACTGTACACACAAACCCATTTACAGTCATCAAGAAACATTTACTGTACAAAACAAAATGTGGATCAAAATCAAGCTCTTGAAACAGAACCACTTGGCCTCACATTGCATGAAAGAGAAATGGTGTTTTTTTGCCTTCAGAGAAAAAGAGTCCTCCATTTCTTAAAGCTAGTAGTCTGTTTGTATCGTTCTTCCAGGGCCTTGACCTACAGCCAAAGCAGTAGATCGCTGTCATTTAAGTCCAAACGCCTGAGTTCATCTCCATAATAAGTTGTGTGGACAGTGCAGGACTCATAGTCTAAGCTACAGTAAGCCTTCTATCTTCATTGAACATTACAGTGCTAGTGTTGTAGCCATATATCTATAGAGCCACATAGTAGGTCCTTTTTGGTGTAAGTTGATAATCCTTCTTATTGTCAGTACATTCCTTAGAACCAAACTGACGTCTTTGCTTTGGTCTGATCAAGAGCTGCAGGAGAGAAAGAGGTCAAATTACATTTGTGTTTTAGTGTCACTTACTGTACAAGTTAGAATAAAGTTTGACAAATGCTTGTAAGTCAATGCGGTATAAGTGGTTTTGTATCTACCTGAGTCATACGCTTCCAAGGATCCATGGAGGGCCGAGGGAGTCCAGGTGACAGAGGTAGCCGGGATGGGGCTGTTGCTGCTGGGCTCCATCTCCGTCTTCACCCCCTCGCTGTGCGGGGAACTCGCTATGCTGGTGGTCGACTGGTTCTGGTTCCTAACAGCAGGCAGCAGCAGAGGATTGAACCTAGGATCCAATGTTGGGCTGTGGGTCGGGTATGAATGGAGCATAGGGTGGTGGTGCCGGGTGTGGATGTGGGGGTGAGCGTGATAGACATTGTGAACATTGGGGTAACCACTTGTGCTCTGGGGGTTCAGGCTGTAGGTCCAGCTATCGGGGAGGGCAGCGGCAGACGGGAGGCTGGCCTGGGAGAGTACGTGGTCGGCCCACAGAGCTCCATCCGGGGGGTTGAAGGAAACAGGGCTGGAGGAGAAATCTGGGTGGACTGAGACAGAAACAGATGGGAGGCAAGGACTGGCCTGGGATGGATACGTGTTGTTCCACACAGAGCTGCTCTGACCCTCAGAGAGAGACCCACCATCTGAAACAAACATGTCACACAGACGTTATGCTTCAACACGCTGCCACAAACAAATTATTCCAGTGTTTTTAAGATTTATAGTTAACCAAGGATGACATTCAACAGCTAGGCTATGTACTTTGCTGTTTGAGAACTATTTCAGATCTGTTGTCCCCTCTCACCTTTCCATAAGCCTCCAGTGGCTGACGGCTGAGTCACTCGGATCGGTTTGGTTTCGCTGTTGAAGGTGCTGGACTGACTGAGAGCTCGGGAGAAGTGCTCGTCAACCACGTCCCCAATTTCGCCTTGGAAGTAGGTGAACAAAACACACCGGGAGCTCAAGTACTCTGCCTCTGCTGGTTGATGACCATCCTTTAGCTCTGAGTCGGATGTGGCTCTATGGCCTGATTCGGTTCCTAGTGCTATAGGACCCTGCCGGAGGCCCTGTTCCCTGGAAAGCATCCCTCTTCCTCCTCCTTGCTGCTGCTGCTGCTGCTCCATACACTCCTGCATCTTACTGTAAACACTCAGCCTCCTCTGACAGAAGAGAGAGAAAGAGAGAGATTAATTTACAGAAGGAAAAAACTAGATTTGAATAGAAAAGAGCCTAAATACTATTTAAGAGTAATCCATTTCTATGTGTTTATTCTATAGACATAGAATAAATAACCTCATGTTATTACACATGGTGGTGGTGCTGTTTTCCGCACAATAAAAACATTAATAAACCATCATACCAGTAATTCTTTTATCTGGGAGCAGCTTGGGGGCTGTGTGAAAATGAGTTTCCTTTTTCCCATACTGCATTCCAACTATTTGTAAAGCTCAGTGTGCCTCATCCACATTCCTGAGTGACTGACCAGCTGTCATTACATCACCATTTGACCGCAGGATTAATAGTTCCGTGTCATTACGCCTGACCTGAGGCGAATAGCAAGCATCAGGCTGGAATTTAATCATTTAAAACTTAAATTGAAGTTAAGAGATGTGTGTGTGAGGCGTAGAGAAAGGTTGAGGTGGTGTCCTGAAGAGAAGTCAGGCAACAAAGAAAAGCCTTACTGAGTAAAAATGAAAGGTTTGTGAAAGTCTAAAAATACTTTTTGGATTTTAGGGGAGGTGACATTCTCCAACTTTATGGTATCCCCAAAGTAAACTTACACCCAATTGTTCTGAAGTACTTTTTTTCTTTAGTATCATAAATAACTATTGCTTTTACAGTAAGTTGCTATTTGAGTTTTGGACACACAGAATTCACACTTCATCCAGGGGAACATGAACTCTTGAAATGCCCTCTACTTAAAATAATAATACAACAATCTCTGTGTAAGTTTGTGTCACTCTGTAGGTACGACGTTATGTCTCACCTGTTGTTGCTGGTGATGGTGGTTATAGTACGTCGCTTTGTACGCCGGGAGGTAGTGCGCTCCATAGCTTTGGTGGTACATCACATCCAGGCAACTCATAACGACGGACCCGAGCGGTTATTGATGAAAAAAGTGAAACGCGCACAACACAGCCGAGGGCGACTCACTCTCCACTCCTGAGACTTCAGACGGGCTGTATCCTCCGAGCCATCGGTGCCTCCATATATGCCCAAACGCATACAATAGCCATGTCGTCCAGTTTGCATACAGACAATGCACCTCCTGCTGCGCGCTCCACCAGCACCACCCGGGGCCACAAAATGGATCAAAACGGTAAGAGACAAACACACTGTATCCTAAAAAAGAAAAGAAAAAAACTCTTCTCTGACAAGTTTTCAGAGCGCTTCTGATTGGGTGAGTAATCCTTTCCCTCCTTCTCTCTCTTTCTGTTTTGGAGGGGAGTTATATTTAGAGAGGGCTGTGGCAATTTACTCACGCCCACCGGGGAAGGGCCTGCGTGGAGCAGGGGAGTTTAGCAAGGCACTAACACAGCCATGATGGCTCTATTCCCACTCATTCATAAAACGTTAATACACTCATATGCTACTGTGGGTCATATAAAGATCTTATAATTCAGAGACCTCTGACTTCAGGACTGCCTGTCAGAGTTTAGGGCTGTGGCCAGGATTTTGGAAATACTTAGGTGAGATGTCCTTCTGCTCAAAAACATTTGACTACTCGTCTAAAAGTTTAAAACATTGTATTCATTCAGTTAACTGCTCAATTATATATATATATATATATATATATATATATATATATATATATGAACTCACATCATGAAAGTCTAAAATATGCTTCAAAACGTGCTCCACACTAGCAGGAGCAAAACATGAAATCAAATTGTTTATTTGTTGGCCTTAAAATAATCAATATTTGAAATACTTAGAAAATGGTGGAATCACCCTTTTAACATATCAATCACGTTTTAAATTGTATAAATGCAAACCCCCCTCTGTTTGCTACTGTACATCCCCTTACAGTCATACAATTGGCTACTTTAACATGAAGGAGCAGGTTGTATCAAACCCTGTGTGAACAATGTCATCTGCAGGTCATCTTTGAGCAACAGGTGCTATTCAAAGTCAGGTGCATTTCAGACTGTCACCTTTAAAACAAGAGATTCAGTCTTTTTTAACCTTGCGATAAAGATTAAAGATGGCTACAGTAAAAAAAGAAAGCAACAGATAGAAAACACTTTTGTGTTGAAAAGTGTTGTTGTACATTGATGACAGTTTCAATGATGCTCCCTGAGTTGAGCAGTTTGCTGCCACCTGTTGGCGAGGACAGTGACATGACATGGTTGTCAGTTTGACCTGCTGTAAATTATACATCCCTACCATCTGTAATAAAAGCAACTGTGCTTCTACTTAAAGTAAATTACACAGCATATGATGTTTCAGTTCTTGATAGAGCCTACTCTCATCGTGTTAGTGTGGCTTGTAAACTCAGCCTTTTCCATGGTTGCAATGTCAAAATGCAACTTCTAACTCTTGAGCATATTTATAGGATAGCCTTTTGGTTCCCTTCTTTCTTCCCTGTTCAATGAGAACATAATGATACCGTTCTTTGAAAGTAAATATTGTATTTTGCAATGTGTAAGAGTTCTCCATTGACAACAAAAACTCTTGAGGCTGAACATTTTGAGCCTAACTATCATCCTTTAATGCTTTGGTCCTCCTGCGGATAGGGTTGGCCTGGATGTTGAATCGTCTGTCAGGAGTTTGTTAGTTCCCATTTTTGCCTGCCAACAAGATGTGGTGAGGAGCAATGCAAGGCTTCTTGTTATCATGGCTGGCGCTTCTTGCCAGCTCTAGGACTTCAGTGTAGAGGTTTCTTCCTAACAGCCTCAAGGTGCACTTAAGCACCAGTGCCACTAGCTCAGTTGCCCTTCCTCATGAAAGTGACTGCCCATTCTGGCTCAGGCACATCTTTTCCCCCTTGCCAGAGATCATCAGTCTGGTTGAGTCAAGAAGAACACTTATATCCAGGTTGCACAGAATGAGAAAGTGATCCAAAAATATAAAGAGTAATTCCAGTTAACTGCAGTAACAAATTACACTGACAAACATGTCAAGCCAAAGAAGAACAGGTTATTAAAAGGACTGACATAAAAACATGCAAATGGGCTTTAATTATTTAAATAAGAGAGCCAACTCCATTTTAAAACACACAATTTCACAAACTCATCCCTGTGGAGTTACAACAATAACATGTAATTGTCACTCACCACTATTTTTCAGCTAAAATTGACACCTGGCTTGTTTGCTGCTTGTTGTTGCCTTGTTCATCCAGATGTGTGTGTCTGATATGTGGAGAAACTGACCTCCCTTCTCACATTCAGTCATTATTGTGAATATTAATAAGGTGGAGACTCATATGAATTTGCTGCAGAGGTGTAAAATGTGTTTCTATAAAAGCTAATTAGATCATAAATGAACTCAGCGCTGTTGAGCTGGCACACACACACACACACACACACACACACACACACACACACACACACACACACACACACACACACACACGTCTACTGAAAATAGCCCTCCCATTTCCATCCCCACACATCAACACCAATCCATCATGTAGTCACACTAATAGCTGGTCTTAGTAGGAAAAGCACAGGTGTTACTAATAACATCTAATAACATTAACAATGGCTGTGTTCTATTCACGTCAGTATGTACAATGCCAGGACCTCAAAACTGAAGCCGTTATTTATTGTATTATTTACACCTGTGCTTTTCCTAAAGTCCAAATGTCTTTGTGAAACAGGATTCAACGCCACTAAAACTGGCTAGTTCTGTTCATTTATGTAAGATAAAGTTGTTATATATATATTTGCTTCAATGTCTGCATCAGATAGATATATTTTCTGTCATTCATTTATCTCAAAAAATCCAAAATCCAAAAATCATAATCAGTGTGCATATGCCCCACTGTGGGATCTGTCGAAAGGTAAATGTTTAGGAAAGACAACAGAAAGATTTATTATTTATTTTCCCGCTCCCTCCCTGCATGCTGGTTGCCAGGTGCCACATCTGATGAGACCTCGGAGAGAGTAACAGTCTCACCATTTTCACTCATGTTTCATTCGCTTTGATTTCACAAAGGGAGTGTGAATTATTCAGTCGCAAGCTGATGATGCGATTAGACAACATAGAAGTGGGACAGCGTTTTGAAAGAAAAGCACTTATAAAACATTTGGAGTTTAGCTTAATTCAGACGAGCTCAGCTGTGCCCATCAATATCCATAATAAGAATGGCCACATTTTAATACATCATCCCAATATCATCATTCAAATCCAACTGCCACCTGCATATCTCGACTGACAGATCGCTCATTGTCACAACACCAGCAGACAAAGAGACTGATTATAAAATGGTGCAGAGATGGCAGAGTTAGTCCACATCTCCATCTAGTGTTTTCATAGAGGAAATCTTGTCCCTGGCTGCCTCTGTCTGCTGTTGAAATGTGGGGCAGTGGAACACTCATAGTGATGCCTGGAGACAGTGCAGGAAGTATCAAACGTATACAGTACAGACTTATAGCGGTGTTGCATACACACACACACACACACACACACACACACACACACACACACATGCACACACTCATGCACACTTGATAGTGCATATTACAACAGACAGATACACACAAACTCCTTGACACTGACGCTGGACCTCAGGGGTTTTCCACCAAACATCTGGAGCAGCCTGTGCCTCTCTACTCCTCCGCTTCTTAATGAGGCACAGAGATGATTATTAGTGGATGTTTTAGAGGGGGAAACAGAGGGAGGAGAAGGGAAAGGGACAGAAATTAAAAGTGGAGTTGGAGAATTGTTTGCTTTTCCTGCTGTTATAAACCCTTCAAAGAACAAGGAGCACCTCCAGTGCTTTAGATCTAAAGACATTTCTCATGCCTAATAAACTTCCACTACCTAAGATCACAGACGCATTTCAGAGGAACGTTTCTTCTCAGGGAGGGACGAGGTTTTGGGGATACATCCCAAGAAACCAAAAAAATAAAAACATGTCACAAGTGTTGTGACCCAGATCTGAGTCTCAGAGGTAAAAGAAAGTTCGACCCTCGAAGTATGGAGACAACACCATTCTACCAAACATAAATGCCTTTAGTCAAACTCCTTTTCAGCAAAAAAAAAATGTGGCATCTTGCCAAGTTAAATTATCTACCATTTCCAGCCTTCCACTGTGCTCCTCTTCCACTGTGCTCCTCTTCCACTGTGCTCCTCTTCCACTGTGGTCCTGATGAGGCAGGTGTGAGATAACGCTGAGTGCTGTTGATGGTGATATCTCACATTAAGCAGACTGCCGCATCATGAGTTTTGCAGTGCGGTTGCTATCGTTCTTTTGCCCCGTTGAGAGTCTATAGAACGCACACCTGGCTGATCTCACTCTGGGTCGACCTGAAGATGAAGATGATGATGATGATGATGACGATGACGATGACGATGATGATGATGATGATGATGATGATGATGATGATGATGATGATGATGGTAAGGCTCTTGTGCAGGCAAACAAACGAACACTTGCAGGTTCTCTCACGTACATTTGGATACTCGAAGGCCGCCACCACCATCAGCATTGAGGTGCAAGAAACTTGACCAATTAGATTTTTGATAATCCTACAAAACAACATTTACAGTATGTCACGGTTTTGATGAACATTTTTGAAAATTGAAAATGTATTACCGTGGGTATCAACGCTTATTTAATATTTCGTTGTCATAAACCTCTGAGACATTAAGTCAAGAAAAATATATCTAAAAAGTCAACATCTGCCCAATTAAATTGCTGACATACTGGTTAAACTCTTCCGTTATTTCCACATGCACTTCCTGTACATTCAATGGATGTTTTAACGCAGTTTTAGAAAAAAGTGTGTATGAGAGGTGGGGGAGGAGAGTAAACATCAGAGTCTAATTAAAGAAACATTAGTTAAACTTGAAGTACATGGAGTGACGCTCTCTTCACTGGCTACCAGGGAGCGGCCCCAATCTGCTTCAAGACTCTGGTGCTGGCCTATCGTGCTGTGAATGTATCAGCCCCTTCCCTACATCCAGGCCATGGTCAACCCATACACCCCAGTGTGTTCACTTCGCTCTGCATCAGCCAATCGGCTCGCTACTCCCTCATACCCAGGTACCCCTCAACAAAAACCCGCCTGCTTGCCATTCTGTCTCCAAAATGGTGGAACGACCTCCCCATTGACGTCAGGTCAGCAGAAAGTCTTCACATTTTCACTGCCATATTCAGGAAAGCTATATCAAGTGCCTCTAATTCAAAACTACAACATGATTCTTGATGTATAATTCAGTTTAAATGAGACACAAAACAACATGGTTGGATCATTAGCACTGTAGCACAAGTGTCTTTTCTAATGAGAAGTTAATGGAAATGGATTTCATGTTAAGCTAAAGGAAAAAAACAGTTACAAGGGCTTTTTTGCCAAACAAAAGCGCCACGCTTTTGCCTTTTCATTATCTCAGTGATCTCACATATTCAGTTTTAATTGCTCTCGCCATTATTGCGCACTTTATAAATGGAAATGGGAGTTTTAATTGCTAAGACTAGACAAAAGAAAGTACTTTCTTCCAACGTGCATGCTTTTGTGTCTGGCAGCCTCCGCACATTCTGTCTGTCTGTTAACAAAGTGACCGGTGCATATTGGGTTTCCATATTGAGTCACCATGCTGACCTTGCTTAAAAAGCAAATAATTACTTCATCCATCCTCCAGTTTAAACTCATAATCTGCATGTATAAAGATAAAGACTGCCCGGCAGAAGTTAATGGGATGATGCAGACTCAAAGACAGGGTCATGTTGATGGAGAGGGAATCCACTTGACAGATGTGTGACACCCTTGGAGGGTCAAAAGCTGGACATGGATTTAAATGTTAATCTGAAAATCCTCAACTAATTAGAAAAATATATATACTGTAGGCTATATGCAGACGATTGGGCTTCATATTCTGAATATGTGTGAAATTAAGAGCACAAGTTCTTTTTTCTACCATGTCTGGTTTAAACAATGACATGGGGGAGAATGTAGATTTAAATGATATTATCTGTGACGGTAATAAAATGCTCTCCAGCAGAGGTAAGACACAGAATGAATGAAAAACACAAAGGAATAAGTGGAGGGACACAGGAAGCTTCTTCAACTGTGCTGGCACATTAAGCGAAAATGTGGGACACTGCCAGTCTTTACTTTTTTTTGGGTCTTGGGTGAGATTTTGCTCTGGGGGCCCCCTCTTTATGTCTTGGCGGCCCAAGCTTCTTCCACATTTTGAAACCTATTGATATAACTCCTCTACAATTGTTATTGCTTAAAACAGAATGTATTTTTCCTTTTTATTAAGACATAAATACTTAATTAAGAATATACTATAAAAAAAAGAGGTCAGATCTACTGCATATCCCCTCCTGTTTCAGTCTAGTGTGCTCTCTCTTGCTTAAAATGTTGAGTTTGTGCTCAAGAAATGTTCATCTTATACATGTTCTTCTGTCCAGCACCTCACATTTATCGTCTGGATGTGCGTGCTCTTGTAAATACTTTTTTTGTAAAGAAAATAAAACCTTTACAAATCCCTGGAATATGTCCGGTGTGTTTTCAACAAGAAAAAGAAGACACTTCTTATTTTAACATTTTATTACATTTTATTGCACAAGACAGAAAACAAAACAAAACAGAAACTGGTGTAGAAGGTGTCTTCTTCTGAAGGTGATTCTCTGCTCTTCCAGATGCGTGATTCTCAATCGACAAACTTTCCTTACCTACCTTTCCAGTTGTCATTACAAATGACACTGCCCTAAATAGATTAGACAGACTTTTTTTTTGCAATACCAACATTAAAACATACTGATTTAAAAAACATTTGTCTGGCTTTTCAGAATATAACATTCAGAATCAGGACAGTCCACACAACCCTGTCTCATACAAAATCACATTCCTACTAAACTGCATTACAGTTGCAGTTTTAAACCAAGGTTTACATTATAAATTGAAACAAAAAAAAAACTAACACAAATCATGGTTTGACTTAAAATAGGTGTTTTAACTTTGGGATATTCTTTTTTTAAAAGTCAATGCTGACTCATGGTTTCACACTACTTCTGCGGACTTACAAACGTATTTGTGATGAGTCAAAGACAAACGTTATCCCGGTCACAATTAGTTTTACTTGAAACGTAATTTGGTTTTGTTGTATTGGAACGGGATTTATATGAGACAAGGCTGTGTAAATGTATAATCATTACAAATGCATCCAAATACAACTATCTGATGAATAAAGCTTCTTACTTTGTCTGTTTCCTCACACAACTTCCCAAACCTCTGCACTCGTCCTCTGTTGCCCTTCCAGTTGTATTAACTCTAATTCCCTCATGCTAAATGTGTCTGCGCCTCGGCCCCTGCTGGGACATCCAGCCTACTTCTTGTGGTCATAGCCTGGCCCCGGGGCGAGGAGGACCACAGACTGGAGAGACAGAAAGAGAAGAAAACAGAGAAAGGGCGAAAGAGGGTTCTGGTTTGATGCATGTTGGATCTACTCTTAGACAGATTAGCCTCCTCAGGCAAAAAGGACCTGTGGGTAAAACAGGGTGTCATTGAACCATGTGTGTGCGTGTGCCTCGTTGAGTGTGACATCAAAAATTGGCACCAGCAGCAGATTTAAACAATAACACCTCGCTGTTTGACCTTACACACAAAACCAACAGCATGTCTGCAAGATGTGTGTGCCACTGTGTGTGTCTGCACATGTTCATATTTATGGTCCACACCTGCATCTACATGCTAAATCTGCCTTGTGTTAGGGGCGTGTGTGTGTGTGCTGCTCGGGAGGCTGGGGAGGTTTTGAGTGGCAATGATGATGAGCAAACACTACAGGGGAGAATAATCCCTCATTACCCATAATTCCCTGGTGCTGCACTGCGCCGGTGAGCGCGACTAGATTCGTCCCACGGGCAGAAACGAGTGGAGTCACTCACTCGATTTATTAGACCCATCCCAAACTCCCTGCCTCCCCCGCTGCTATCACGCTGCTTCCTGCTTCCAACCATCCCTCCGTCTCTTTGCGCTCTCTCAGCCACCTGCTGTCTTCCATATGTCCTAAAAATCATCTCCACTGCTTATACACTTTGTTTGGAACGGAACAATTCTACTATAACTAACTAACTGCATCATATTAGAAGTCTATGAATCTGATTACCTCCTACTTTTAGAGGAATAGTTTGACACTTGTTTAGTAGATAATTAGATGAGAAGAATAATACAACTCTCATGTCTGTCCGCTAAATTGTAAGCTAAAGGCAGTAGCCAGTTAGCTTAGCTTAGCATACAAGACTGGAAACAGGGGGGAACAGCTTGCCTGGCTGTCTGAAGGAAACAAAATCCAGCTATCAGGACCTCTAAAGCTCACTAAATCACAGACTCTCCTTTATTAAATTAGTTTTGTGTTATAATATAGGGGTTATGAGCCTGATTATTTCTTAGTCGGCTCGGCAACCAGACACTGTCTGGCCAGGTTAGTGTGGCCAGGGAATAGTCAGGGACATAACCATCGTTATAACTAAAATGTTTTGTTTTTACAATTTGTACAGTTTGTTTTTGTGCGGATAAAAACAAACAAATATATAACCTTACACTAAACTAAGATAACTGCATCCTGGTTGTAGTTTCATATCTTTCATATCAGATTTGACTGAGAGTTTTATCAATCGTGTCATCTAATTTACAGCAAATATTTCATAAAATATCAAACTATTCATTTAAATAAACAACATTTCTGACTTTCTGACATTCCTGTAAACTGTAACTTGTTCCCTGTCATTGCTCTTCTCTATCTTCCTCTCTGTGAATTTGCCCTCTATTCTCCTCTTCCTTTAATCCCACTGGTACTCTTTGTGTCCTCCCTCCCTCGTTCCATCTATCTCTCTCCATCTGTGTAGCAGTGAAGTGTCCATCCATCAGAGACAAGAAATACTCTTGAAATCCCGTGCCTCCCATCACAGCCCCTCGTCTCTCTGTCGTTGCATACAAACATATTTCAGCCTGCCTACATATCAGGGGCACAGGGAAAAATGCAGCATACGATCATATCTTATATCCTATTATGAGTCAGGATTTACGCTTGATATATATGGGGAATGAGATCCCGGGGAGGCCCGAGGGAGCTTTGTTGAAATTATATTGCAAATGACAAAATAGAAATAAAAATAATGGAATCCGTGGTTTTGCTGAAATAGGGCGCAGCAATTGGAGACATTGAAAATGAGACAGTGAGTCAGGATTGTCTTCGCTGTGGTTGTTTCAAGTGAGAGTTTTTGTATTACAATTTGTGTGTCTAAATTAAAATTTCAAGAATCAAAAGTGTTTGGAAACCAACATGTAGAAACAAAGAACCCTCTCAGTTTTGTGTAGTTGTTAGGAACTAAAATAGCCAATAGGTTTATCTGCGAAGAGGATAAAAAAAAAACACAGTTGTTACAAGAATAACTCCACAGTCTGTGCAATTTGTTCGATGATACCTTAAAGCTGAAAAGCTTGATGTGCTTTATGGCTGCGACTCCCACTGATTGAGCAGAGATCTCATTTCACACATGAAGGTCTCTCTCTGCTGTGTGTGTCCATACACTCAGTAGTTAGTGCCCTAACATTACATGTCTGTTGCCCTGGGCTAGATCACTGAGAGGAAGAGGAGGTGAATAAGAGACATGCATAGTTGAGAAAAAGGGGAGTAGGTGATGCCGAAAGACATTGAAAATGAAAAGGAGAAGAGAGGCATTTCTTTGTATTTTGTTCATTTGTTTTTACATTGTTGTCCTTGGTTGCACCTCCTAACACAAAATATGTTGCACTCGTACTCACTATCTGTAAACTGGACAAGTTTTGCCCTCCATACATTAAATACTAAATGCCTGATCTATCAATCAGGTATAAAAAGTCCCAAATTTCACCGCCGTATATCGATTTACATGCTCCTACTTTGTAGCAGCAAAGCCAGAGACAGATACAGGCTGGGTACCTGCAGGCCCTCTGGTTGCTTGGGGGTAGATTTATCACCACTGGGGCCCTCTGATGATGAGGCCGTTTAGTGGGTGTCCCTGTAGTCCTCCACTGATTAGCGCCAAACATCTTCCCTAATAACCTTAACAAGAACAACGCCTCAGGACGACATGCTGATGCACACAGGCAAGTGGGTGCACAGACACACACACCTCTTTGGAAAAATGGAAAAGAGCTAAGGGCTACCAATCCTCCTCTCCTTCTCCTCAAAGTCACCCCTCTATCCTCTGCTCCAGCCATAACTTGGCATCCCTTGACTATTTCTGGGCTGAGACCCCCCCCCAGTGCATCTTCTGTGCTACCTCCCACCGCCACCTACAATACAGACACACACACATGGACCAAATTGAGTTGGTTATGGTTCAAGAATCCCACCGTTGCACATAAAGTTGCTCTCAGCATCAACATGAAATAAGACAATATGAATATATGAATACATGCTGGAGTGCATGAAAAGCATCACCTCTTGGGATAAGGAGAGGAGGAAGGAAATTGAGAAGAACAGAATTTATGATGCCGTGAGAAGCCGTAGGGGTTATTTTATAGACAGGAAATGGAGTGTTTCCTTAAAACAGTTTACATATTTGTGTGCTATGACCAGTGTATGTACTGATAACATGCCTACATACATAGACTGCTTTCATACGCAACGTGCAAAAACCCACTTAAAAGACTGAAACCAATTCAGACATCAGTTGTATTAAATATCCTGTAAATGTGAAAATGTGAAAAATAAAATCCATGCAAACTCAATATGACTTAATTTGCTTGCTTAGCCTTATCATGAAGCAATAATAAGAAATGCCTTTGTTACCAATGAACATTTTATTATCAGTTGCTTTGCCTTCGTGCTGCCTTCACTTACTGCATGGAATATTGTAATTCTATTTCCAATGGACATATTTATACCAAAAGAGTGGTCCCAATTTCTCAATTTAAACACAATGAATTGTATTTGTTTATTCACAATGCAGAATCATTTTTGACAGTTGCACTATTGTCTGCATTTTCCTGTTCAACTCCTGTACATAGACACATGGACAACTGGGTGCAATCTTACACGCTGTCATTCAGGTGACATTTTTCTGTAATCCAGACATTTATAGGGTTTATATGCAACAGAACATAGACGGGTGACACCCGTGTTGGCATTTGTTCATTAATTGGCATCGTTTTGACGAGTGAGTCACACTTTTCTGATCAAGATTGGGCATTTTACGAGGCACATTGAAGGCGGCATGAGAGTCCCGCCGTGACGTCAGTGGAGCCGTTGAGTCAGTCAGCTGAGGGAGGAACTCCGACAACAGAAAGTCAACCAGGAAACCCAAGCTGCTAAACTGACCCACCGCCCGGTGTGACGGCCAAACGGCGGTATTAACGATAGGAAACACATAGTATAACAGTACAGGATTTGTATTTTGATATTTCAGTTGATACAAAGCAGCGACATGGCTTCCCTTTTCAAGAAGAAGACTGTCGATGGTAAGTTTTCTCTGTGTGAAAAGCTAGCTAACTTGTTTTTAGCCACAGACTGCTGTGTTGTTCCCATCAGAAAGGAGCTTCCCCATTTATCACTAACTTGTTTGGCCTGTTCTGAGTCATCAGTCACTGCTGACTGAAGCCTAAAACCAGCGCCGAGTAACTTTATGTAACATTAGCTTAGGTGAAAATGCTATTTGTGACCTAAATGTCTGTATTAACGTTACCGTGAAACTGTGAACAACACTATGTGGTGTCACTTGTTACAAGGGTCGTGCAGGTTAGTTTCCGCTTACTGATCTAGTTGTTAGCTATCTGTTAAATCCATATGGGAGTAAGGTTTCTTTCTGGCTTGCTACACAAGATGTCTCAATAGAAAACATAAACCCAAAATATCACAAAAAAGAGAGCTTCGAATATGTAATGTCAAATAGATATTTTAAGTATTTAATATATAATATTATAATATTATAATTATAATAATATTTTATATTTTATATTTAATTCATACATGTTTAGCAATTATATTTATTTGTTAAAATTAACCCAAGGGCTACTCATCATTTCTTATCTCACATTTTTTTGTCTCGGGAAGCTATTAACGTTACTGTTGGTTAGTGTTTGACACACAGACTGCAACTGTAGCACAAAGGGCGAGATACAATACTCCAATGTAAATATGACATTATAGCATGCTGTGCTTTTTATAGTTCAATGTGGTCATTTTAAATAGGATAATCCTTTTATTCGTCTCATGGAGGGCACATTTGCAACAGCAAAGGAAACAGAGCAATAATAAGAAACATCAGTCAAAAAGCAATATATAAGATAAACAATTAAAGGCAAAATATAATTAATTTGTATGTCAAAATTCTATTAAAAAAAAAAAGCTTTTCAATCTAAATATTTCATTATTTGACTCCAGGCTAGGTAACCAGCCTTACAAGGTCAAAATGGAAAACCAGCCTCTCTTTTATCAAATTTAATGAATCAATTATTCTATTTCAAATACTGATTTATATTGACTCCTAGGGCTGTTTCCAGACGGAGGGCAGATTAAAGTTCACCTCCTCAAACTTATTTGGGTGGATAATTCTGTAAAAATATCAAAGTATATCATCTGCATGTTTAAAAAGTATGCTCTGTTGGTTAAGGCAAATTTCTTCACAGCACCGCCTACCTACTCCTCCCATCATTGTCATTCCAGTTTCACCCATACCGATCATCTGCATACTTTACTTACTGTGCCGCGTTACCTCCACCTCACGCCGAGCCGTTGTCCGGTCTTCTCAGCTGTGACATTTTGCAGTCTCCATCTCACGTTCTTAAATTCTCTCATCTCTCGCTCTCTGGGCACAGTTTGTTCGTTGTTGCCCTGGGTAAGGTGGCTGAAGTGGTTTCTGGTTATTTGGCGAATGGATGGGGGGGGGTTACATCACACATATTTGTAGGACGATATCCCTCCCACTTTGAAACGTTGGCGGCACGTCACCTTGTACGTACATATGCGTCGTTCCTACAAGTGTTCCAACGCACTGACGTGTCTCGGCCAAGTTCATGAATGCTGAACTTTTCAGAAAGAAGAAGCATTTTTTGACAGTGGTTTGCTTTTTCCAAAGTCATGTTTCCTTTTACAACATATAGCAACTTATGAATTTGATGCTGAATCAGTTGCTTAGGGATGTATTGTTCAGTTCTGCTCGTCTTTTGGCAACTGTTTGTCCTGTAAGCGGGACGCCTTCTCTTTTGCTTTTTTGAGGTTTCTTCCTTCATTTGACCTGTTAAAGGTGTTTTTGGTGTTTACTCATACAGAATGTTAACTTTATTTAAAGCTTGGAGATTTGTTATATATTTTAAATGTCTTAAAATATATTGTGTGTACTGTGCTGTATATTGAAACATCCAAAATCACCTCAGAGTTAGATTGAATCTGGTTTAGGTTATAAGTCATCAGTGTCTACAATAGAGACTTTCTGAATGTCCTGAAGGTGTTTGTGTCACACTGATTGCTCATGTTGTCAATCACTCACAAGTCATTAAGGAGTGTGTTAATTCAGCGTCATACATTATCTCACATGATGCCCCTTTGTGTTTGGCGGTGGATTTAGAGCTGACTTAATATTGGTGTGAGCTGTCTAACCAACCACTTCCACAGTTAGCCATGTCAGTATGCTGCTTGTTACTCTGAGGTATTGTGTGTGTATGTGGGCGCATTAACAGGCTCACAGTCACCAGTACGCTTCTGAATAGATGTTTTAGATTTCTTCCAAAGCCGTGCAGCTGACCTAGACACGCCCTTTCTGACGCAATTTATAAAAAAGAAAAAAAAAAAAAAAAAAGATAATTATCTTACAGTGCAATTTGTTACTACTTCATCTATACTGCGCTGAGAATAAAAAAAGATGAAATGGTGAAGACGCTTTCCATAATTAAACCACATAGAAGAAGAAAAAAGATAATTCTGCACATTCTTGCGCTTTCCGTTCAGCTGTCGGCATTTTTTGTCTGCTATGCAACTCATGAGTGTTGCCAGATTTTGAGTCCGGAGTCGTCTTACCACCACTACACATGGCACATAGCTGTTTTGTATTTTTAGGTCAGATTTTTGACTAAGCCATCGTGTTTCAGCTTAACCAAGCCTAAATATTTGATAAGCTCAAAGGTAAAAGTAATACATTAAATCAATCACATAAATTCTGAAGAGATTCAGAGAGTCATCTGTTATAAATGTTCAGTTATTGTCGCTTTTCCAAAATATGTGCTGACTTTTCTTCCCTTCTGTCTTTCCAAAGACATCATCAAGGAACAGTCTAAGGAGCTGCGTGGCACTCAGAGGCAGATCACCAGGGACAGATCAGCGCTGGAAAAACAAGAGAAACAAATGGTGGGACCACACACACACACACACACACACACACACACACACACACACACACACACACACATATAAGACACAAGTCTGGGGGACAAAATTATCTACGCAAGGCATTTTCCATATATTTCTACATATTGCATCAATGCTTAATTAAGACCCCCCCCCCCCCTGCTCTCCTGATACACACACACATAGCTAGAGATGCATATTACATCCACTTCCTACAGTGTGGGATTAAGCCTGATTGGCTAATGGGTCTAAATGAATAGACAAGCATGATCTGGTGTTGCTTTGCTTCGGGCAAGTCAGACTACTCTCACACACACACACTCACACACAGTTACACGCTAAGGCCAGATTTGCAGACACACATAACATTTTCCTCTCTGAAAGATGAAAGAAGCCTCTCCACTCTGTTGTATTAAGTAAATATCATACAGGACATAATTACCTCCCTGGGGAACCAGTTTTTTAATTCCTCATTAATGCTTTCCGCTAATTAGTCTAGTTTTGAATTTTTTTTATTATTATTAAAGCTTTGTTTCCCGTTTTGAATAAGAGATACTTTCGCTAAGAAATGGAAATTACCTATATTAGCAGTTTAGCACAATCATGACTGTCTGTCCCCCCATACACACATTCATATGCAGATACTGCATTAAAATGGCACAGGGCAGAGGTTATCCCCCCAAAAAGTGAAAGTACAATTTGAGTGAATTTGTTAATTCCCTATGTCGTTGTATAGGACT
The DNA here is from genome assembly GCF_900634415.1 of Cottoperca gobio. NCBI lineage: Eukaryota > Metazoa > Chordata > Actinopteri > Perciformes > Bovichtidae > Cottoperca > Cottoperca gobio. The sequence goes on along the minus strand of NC_041375.1, from coordinate 11,467,731 downwards.
AAAAGGTTTCAGTAAATCTGGTTAATAAAATAATCTACTTTGATTTTTGTTGTTAGACAGGTTTTAGGTCAATTTTACGCCATGAAGAACATTTTTAAATTGTATTAAATGTGGCTTTGTGAAACAAAAAAACATTTAAACACAAGTTGATAAAACATTTAAATTGTTGCAAAATATGTAACATTTACTCGATAGTTAATTGAAGCTGAAAAATCTTTGTTTACACATAAAGATTCTCAGTTCCAAAGTCTAATAACAGCTTCACAAATGTGTGCTGCATTCCTTCATGTCTAGGAGAGCACTATATCTCCATCACACCCCTTTACCCCCTCATACCCCCCCCCCCCCCCTCCTTCTCTGACATGACGGTAAATAAGATATTATATGCTTCATATCAGCCCCAGTCCCACTGCTCTCGTGTGGATCTTTTCCCCGTTAAAGCCTTCATAGTTCTTTCAGATGACAGTGCAGTTGACATTATTATTGTCATTTTGTGCCTTTTTTTCTTGCACAGGTTGACTTTACATGTGTGAGAGAGAGTGTGAGTGTGAGAGAGAGAAACCCAGAGACAGAATGTCTATTGTTTATCAAACATTAATATTTGATTGTTGTTTTCTGAAGATGCTTTTAGCTCACACACACACACACACGTCTGTTGTACGTAGTGCTGAGAGGCCTGGCTCGCTCACTGTAACCTGCAGCTCCACTCATGTCTCTTGGGAGGCTCACAAACGCTCCTGCCCACACACAGGATCCCTGTAGGGCTTCAGTGTAGTTTCTGATGTTTACCAAAGCTAAAAGCATGTATTTGCTTGCCACTGTGTAAGCCCTGATACAGATGACTGAATTTACTATGTGTATATTTGTAAACACATTGGTCTCTCTGGAGCATTGCAGATATATTTCTATTATCTGTTATCAATGCAAAGTTAACTTATGTATGCACGAGTAGGCTACACTTACAGTTAGAGACAATCATGGTAGCACTTAGCAAGTCATAAGATCAGTAGCATTACACTATTTATAATGCAGAGACAAGGAAAGCCAGTTAAGATGCTGTAAAGGACTAATGGACATCTAAAATGTTCCTTCAAAAATGGCATTGGTGTGGATTTCCCATTCAGAACCCTCCAAGGCACAGACACCGGCCTTTCGGGTCAGTTGCATTTGAAACGACTGCAGATTATTCCGTCTGGTTTTTTAAGATCTTAAAGGGGAACCTTTTTCAAAATTCATATGGTATTCTTATGGTTTAAGACAGTCCAAACATATTAGTAAACATGAACAAGTCTCTCCTAAAAACCCAAAACTAGAGTGCTAAAAGTATATGTCAACATCTGGAATGGCTCCATAGAGAATTAATTGGGGAAGATGTTATAGGTGACACTGGGAGCACCAGGGGAATGACTTACTTCACTGGCTTCTGGCTTTGAGAGAGAGAGAGTAGCTCATGTTCACAAATATTGATGGAACTTTCTTTGCTCATGGAAATAACATATTGGAAATCTTAATTTAGGTTGTTTTACCCTTTTAATGTGGCTTTTGACACGGTTAAGCATGTCGTATTGCTGAAATCAGAAGGACAATTGGTGGTGCTCACTGAGAAGAGCAACGTATCTGCTCCACTATGGCCAATCTGCATTATGTGCAGCATTAAACTCTCTGTTTTTCTTCATTTATATGCTTTATACCCCGGAACATTATCTCTAAATATAATTCTTATTTTCACTGTTAGGCAGATGACTTACTTGCTTAATAAACCAGGAAGCATTTGGGCTTAAGTGGAGCCTCAATGGATTTGTTCCAGATATCTATACAGTTGAATTAAAATGTAGAGCTGTTAGTGGCTGCCCCATCGTCATACAATACCATTCTGTAATATGGACTCCATTGTTATAATTATCATTAATGTTTTGTGCATACTCGCAATAATTTGTTAAATTTGCGTACTCACATTCTAATACTAAAATTGACTCACTATTCTCCTCTTCCCCTTCAGGAGGCTGAAATCAAGAAAATGGCAAAGAGTGGTAACAAAGAGGCGTGTAAGATTCTGGCCAAGCAGCTGGTCCAGCTGAGGAAGCAGAAGAACCGCACTTACGCCGTCAGCTCCAAAGTCACCTCCATGTCTACGCAGACAAAGGTCATGAACTCACAAATGAAGATGGCCGGCGCCATGTCTTCCACAGCCAAGGTAAGACCCTGGACCCTGTCCTTCAACTGGTCTGAGGTCAGGTTAAAAAAATGTCAAGTTAAATGGCTTTTTAGACTTTTAATATCCACTACGTTCAACTCACTTTTAGAAAAGTTAGGCGTGTTTCTGTTTTGCATATGAACCAGTTTCAGTGTTTAATATTTTAGTGTTGTAATTTAAGTATTAATGTGGGATCTGTTCATGTTCAAAGCCAAGTCTGGTGGCGTCGTCGTTAATGAAGTGTGAAAGGTGGTAATTGGCCACGAGCGATGTACTGTACAGAGCCAGACTGCGCAAACATACACAGGTCAAATATAATTAGGCTTCAGACTAATGGTGTGTGTGTGTGTGTGTGTGTGTGTGTGTGTGTGTGTGTGTGTGTGTGTGTGTGTGTGTGTGTGTGTGTGTGTGTGTGTGTGTGTGTGTGTGTGTGTGTGTGTGTGTGTGTGTGTGTGTGTGTGTGTGACAAAATGTGTTAATTGTTTTTTGACAGACTCACGCAAAGTTTGTTTATAGTCAGAATTTCCTCGAAAAGAAGAATGAATGAATAGTGCAGCACTTTCTTCTCACACACCTCTTGGTGAGCGTGGTTTGAATCAGTATGTCAACGACAGTTAAGTAAAGACCGGGATATATCTAATGTGTTGTGTCAGGCTCAGCTGTGATCTTTCACAGGAAGGAGATGCATAATTTAGAGTTAGCCTGTGTTTTTTCAGTGCTTCTATTATCCTAACTTGCTAATAATGAATGCAGAGCAAGTCTTCTAAAGCCCTTATTCAACCAAACTAATATTACCTCGGGACACGCATCGCTTTGTAATAAGTGCAGAAATCATCTTGAATTTGTTTCTCGGGAAACTGCTTTGTCTGTAATATGAAATGCAATTTACCCTGGAGCATTGTCTGTGAGAGTAAAGGTTCTTTATATGTTAATTAAACTCAAATTTTAGCTTTATTTAGTTGTTTCTTTTGGCACATATTATATACAAGTCAGTGTAAGTCCAGCATAAAGGTCATGCTTATTAGCTACGTTACATTATATTACTGCAGTTTTGTTTCTTCTTACAGTATCCTGCTTCTCCTCAGTATTAGCTTAACATCTTAACATCTTAAAACAATGATTCTCTAACCTTTTCTTTTAATCATGTGTGCAGACAATGCAAGCAGTGAATAAAAAGATGGATCCACAGAAGACCCTGAAGACCATGCAGGACTTCCAGAAGGAGAACATGAAGATGGACATGACCGAGGACATGAGTAAGGACTCATAATACACACATGCACACACAAAAGAGCTCTGGTATTTACAGGCTTGCCAAAACAATAATATAGAGCGACTATTCTGTTTCACACACAAGCATTCACACATGCATACATTTACTAGTTTTATTTTAAGCTATCAATGTGTTTGATTTAATTGACCTGTGTGTCCTTATCGTCTCTCTCCCTGTCTCACCTGTCCAGTTAACGACACTCTGGATGAGATCTTTGATGAGTCTGGGGATGAAGAGGAATCTCAGGATATTGTCAACCAGGTTCTGGATGAGATCGGCATTGAGATCTCAGGAAAGGTAAGAAATTCATAATGAGAGCGAGAAATGGAGAATCTACCTTTTATTATGAAAAGATAATAATAATAATAATAATAATAATAATAATAATAATAACCACAATAATGATAGTAATAATCTTATTATAGAGCACAACTTCCCGTTTCGAAATGCTTCAGAAAGGCAGCAAAATAAAACAGAAGTCATAAATTATCAGGTTTAAAGGCTCTGTCACACATATCCGTATGACAGAAACGTATGCCGAAATATCGGCAATAGGTTGATATAAATTAAGGGTAAGTTGTGATCGTTAGAAGGACGCAGACGATACTGCCGAACACGGCAGACATACGGTCCTGTCACACAGTTCCATATGGCAGAAACGTCCAACCTTTCCACAGCGGTGTTGTAGCTGACGTATACATAACGAATACATAACAAATTATTATACGTATGTCAACCACTTATTTAAAACGTATCGGAGCGTCTGGCAACAGAGCTGGAAAAGTGCCATCTGGTTCACGTCATGCTGATGCTGGAGAACGGCTAGAATGCTGAACTGCTAGCTGTACTGTAGAAACACGTTTAATAAGTTACTCCGTCGTCAGGCATCATCTTAACATAGGGTAGGAATAGGGTATCCACTCGTTATCAATACATTGGCTGTAGGGTTCACCGTCAGCCAACGTAGCCTATATCTAACGTTCCTCTAACGTAGTCACGTACTGTATTTACGTACTATATTTACGTACTATATTCACGTACTATATTTACGTACTATATTCACGTACTATATTTACGTAGGTAAGTATTCACGTACTATATTTACGTACTATATTCACGTACTATATTCATGTACTATATTTACGTAGGTAAGTATTCGCGTACTGTATTTACGTACTATATTCACGTACTATATTTACGTACTATATTCACGTACTGTATTTACGTACTATATTCACGTACTATATTTGCGTAGGTAAGTATTCACGTACTATATTTCCGTAGGTAAATATTCACACACGTATTCCGTATTCACGTATGTCTAACGTCACGTAACGTCTGCATATCTTATGAAGCACACGTCGGGTACGTCCAGTAATTTTGAACATGCTCAAAACATCAGCGTTCAACAACGCACCCCAGCGTAACACAGTGAGCTCTTAACGAATACTACTTATGCCTTACCTTATATCAACGTACACCAGCGTGTTGCCGATATTTTGTATACACCATATTTTTTGTATATCTTATGCATTCGTTGGGTATTCGTCTGATACATTTTGTATTAGTAAGTGATGCGCTATCAATAGGTTAGACATGCGTATATGTTCACTTTTCCAATCCGATGAAAAGTTGGACGTATTTGGACACGTAATTTTCATATACGCCAGCATACGTTTCTGTCATACGGATATGTGTGACAGGGCCTTAAAAGAAAATGGATTAAATAAAATAAAAATTGCTGTATAAAAAACAATATTGTATAAACATGTAAGAATAGGTAAAGACATTTTTTTAAGGAAATAAAAGATGGTTTAAAGGAAATAAAAATTGAAGTCAAATTAGGAAAGGCTCTCTTATAAAAGTTTATCTTAAGAGGGACTTAAAGTAGATCACTGACTCAGCCGAGACTGTAAAATGGTCTCTTATACTTCCTTCTGTTTGAAAACACTTAAATGCCTTTTTCCTTTATTTGTATCTAAGTGTTTCACTATTCAGGTACAATTGAGAAAATGTAATAGCACATTTTACACATAAGAATGAACTGAACAATAAGTGTTCCACATGGCTTTTACTCGACTGTTAAAACCCCAGCTGCCACATGGTGGGGCTCGCCTTCAGCTCTTATGTACTTATGTTCTTGTAAGTGCCAGGCTGCCCATCTGCTGCGTCTGGCTCCCCCTGTGGGGCTTCATGAGTTATTACCTTTCATAACACAGTGTACACACACACATTGTCCCGTAAACAAGCCCACCGCTGGAGAGAACAAACAGGCGAGATTCATAAAAACCTGCAAAACTGTTTATGAATAGGGGGGGGGGGTAATTTCCTGCTCTATCCCAATAAAATATTGAGCAGAACATTCTCTGAATGCTCTTGTATTGTGCACTTCTTGGAAAATCAAAACAATAAAACAATCAAACCTAAAATTGAAAGGAAGCTACAAGACTCAGAAACTATGGTAGTTTTGGGAGAAGCTAATATAATGATAAGGAAATGAGCAGCCATATGTGGTATTGTGTTTTGTCATATTCAATGGAACTATAATTTAGTGTATAATAGTTGTAATTACGGCAAATCACATATGCCAAAAAATGGCTTCGGTTTTTCAGCAAATACAAAGCTCATTTAATAATTGAGATCTACATAAAGGGGCATCACAAAGTATTCATGCAGTATGAATTGTGGCGTGGAGTTAATACGAGTCCAATATAATTGTTATCAAATTTGAACAGGTCTTTTACATTTGGCTTGGAGTGGCAGTAGACAGGCGTGTGTGTGTGTGTGTGTGTGTGTGTGTGTGTGTGTGTGTGTGTGTTATTATGTTTGAATTGAGTGTGCCTGCTAATGGGATTTTCTGCCCATGCGTGTTTCCAGATGGTGAGAGCTCCAGCTGCAGGAAAGAGCCTCCCGAGCGGCGCCTCCTCCAAACAGGCCACCATCTCCGACGACGAGATCGAGAGACAGCTCCGAGCACTGGGAGTGGACTAATTGTCTTCTCTGTATTAATGTTCACATTATAAACCTGTGCGACATTAATACTGATTGATACAGACTTTTTTAGACACATTGGATTTGTCATTGTTGAGATGCTACAGGTGTAAGAAAGGGTGCACACCAAACAAACACATTAAAGGGACAGTTCACCGCAAAATCAAAAAGACATATTTTTCCTCTTACCTGAAGTGTCATTTATCCATCTAGATTGTTTTGGTGTGAGTTGCAGAGTGTTGCCGATATCGGCCGTAGAGATGTTTGCATTCTCTTGAATATAATGGAGCTACATGGTGTTTGGTTTGTGAGGCTCAAAGTGCAAAAACAAAACAGTTTGAAAAACTCAACAGCAATGTGTCTTTTGAGAAATCATGACCCGATTACTCAAGATCATCCGCAGACCTTGTTGTGCGCAGTTTCAAGTAGGAAATATTTTCTTTCTACTGTATCACTGCACAGAAGGAAGCGTGCATCTACGCATGGACGAGAGGCTCGTGACGCGTAATCATAAATGTTGTCCTCGCCTGAGCTCTAACGTTAGCTAGCAAAACAATCCAGATGAATAAATAGCACTACAGGTAAGAGGAAACATGGACTTTTTGATTTTGAACTGTCCCTTTTAAGAAATTCAAAGGCATACAGGCAGACACACGCACATACTCACACTTTCTTCAGCAGGTTGCCTTACAGATCATTAAGGCAGAACAACTGATCTATTTAATGCGAAAATAATATTTATTATGACACAGGAAGGTGGACCAACAATAGATGTTTGACGTAAAGAGTTCTGAACCTCCTACACTGTCGTTTACCACCCACCTCTGTCTTTATAAGGGCTACAGTGTATGTGACCGTGGAACTGGCTTTACCCGTCTGATGTTTGGGTCTAACTTAAGTCAAATAGTCTTATCAGCTTTTTACGTGGCTAAAGACGGTTGCAAGATTTAATGAGTAAAACATGGTAACTAAAAAGAGCTTTAGGGGATGTCGGTGACCAGGTGGAACTTGTGTTTTTCCTACTCACAACATTTACGTGATTCTCTTCCTCTGAGGCAAACTACCCTCTACTCCATGTGCACGTATGTTATTGTTATGTGGGTGGAATATCCCGGGGTTTCAGGAATGGGACACAGTTACTTCACCATGCAAGTGAAAAAGCATCATCAACAACCTGATCACTGTCGCCACACAAATGAAGCAACTAGCTAATTAATGATCATGTTTTTTAAAATCCTTAGGTACGCTACCATAGTTACTGGAGATGATGTAACTCAGACAAACATATGCATGTGAAATGTGTTACTGACGAGGGTAAGGCCTTCACTTTCCTTCAACATAGTGCATGAGATGGTGAGATGTGTTGATTCGAGGGCGAGCATTTAATTTGCACCGCCGAAGACGGGATGCTGTACAAATGTACACAATGTAAGACTAATATGACCTATTGAAGAGTTTTGAATCGATTGTTAGATGCTTCTGAAAAATCTAATGAGTTTTTTGGATTTTCTTTTTTAATTCTTGGTTGATCTGATTGTGTATCTTATACTGGACATGGGGTTTACACAGGGATTGTAGGATGACTCTGGTTCTGCAGTCGCTCCTCTCTTTCAGCTGCTGTGCAGTTACTGTCATATGTTATTTTAAGCTGCCTCACACACACTACAGCAACAACAACATGATGGAAGTGTTTGCGAAAGTTCTACTGTGATCCAAGAGATGTCTTCTCTTCTTCAGAGCTGAAGCTGGCCCTCAGACTGACAGAGACATATTAAGTCTTTGTCTTTCTCTCTATGGCCTTTTCTTCCCACATTGATTCCCATTGCCAAAACAAATTGCATGCATCTGACATGTACAATACACAATTAATTTAGTAAATCATGCTTTCCTCTACCTTTTTGACAGTGTATTGTGATTGTGAGCGGAAACGACGTTTAACACAGTTCAACATCGTTTAAGTGCAGTTCCATGTTAGGACATGTTCACACTTTTTTGAAAGAAAGGTGTATGTATACTCTTCTTTATTTGTTTTAGTCATTGTAAAGGGTTTATGGCTTTTATAATGAATAAAGTTTCTTCAGGTACAGTTTGGTTTGCCTCTTAATTTCTTCCATTTAAATGACTAGAAACTGCAAATGATTCATATATATGTATATATATATATATATATATATATATATATATATATATATATATTAGTTTTCAATTCTATCTTGTTCAGATGTATTGTTTTGTTCCCATTCAATTTCATATGAATGGGAAACTCTTGAAACCTGCTCAAGTTCCTTCACAACGAGCATCAATCTGCTAATATAATCTTTTATTTTGACTTTGGCTCATCAAGCAGCAGAAATGACAACATAAAAAGCCGACAAGCAGTTAGTAAAAACTAAACATAGACAAGGTCATATTACACCTTCAAACAGTTCATGATGTTTGTGACTTAAATCTTCGCCGTGCCTTTGTTGAGGAAGGAATATTGACTTAAACTTTTCATTCATTTTTCTCTGTGGCGTCCCCACGGAGCTCTAACTGGCTGAAGGGAGGATGGGAGCTACAGTATCTACCAGGATACTTCTTCCTGGCCTTAATGTAAAAAGTTGAGTCAGGGGCTTTTGGGCCATTGACACAATCTTAGAAAGTTTATTCTTATATCTGCAATTTAGGTGACTGTACCAAGTAGCAAGTTTAAAAACTCAACATGTACATTTGTTCTAAAATATGATGACAGACACAGAGGACTCTTAAGTCTCCCAAGAAAATAAAGTTGCTGGGATCATCTCTTGAAAATATATTCTGTATTTTCAGAGACGCTCGAGAGATTTTAATATCATACAAAAAGACAAAAACAATTAATAGATGGATCCAAATGTGTGTAAAACAAAAAGAAAAACTCACCAGTATGATCCTTTGAGCACAAGACATTCAAATACAAACATTTTGCATTCACCGACTCAGATTTTTTCAGTAATATTGCGTCAGGTTTATACATTCAGAATTATAGAACACGGATTGTTAAAAATTAAACAAGTGGAGTGGCCCCAATGTTCTCTGAATACATAAAAAGTGGGGATGAGAAGGAGAAGTTCAAGAGCGACATTGTTAAAGCCTCTGGCGGAGCAGCACTTCGAAGCCTACTAGTTTTATCCTATTCAGCATATCGTGCCTATAACTTTCCACCGTGCAGCCTCAGAAACGTGTTGTCAGTCGACGACCCTGCTGCATTTATTTCCCCTGACAGCACTCCAGTGAGACTGCTGTGCATGAATCACAGTGGTAGCGGCTCGTTCCTGAATTAAGATGTCTTCTAGCTTTATTTATGAATCCCCAGTGACACACCCGTGGAATGTTCGGTTCATGCTGCACACACAACCTGCCGCCCTGTCCTGATGTATTCATAGAGGCTTATAATGACATTAGTAAAAATGAGAGATGGTACATGAAGCAGAATTCTCCTTTATTGTCAGAAATGAATTAAACTGATTTACTTTTCAGTGCCTGGGAAGTGAAAGACAATAGTTCAGTACAAGTATAAATTGTTGTACTAACCAGCCGTCTTTGGCATATTTACTGGATATTTTCAATCAAGTTGAATGATGGGATTTCATATCTATCGGTCTACAATACGTTCTTACATAGGTTATAATAACGTGGCCGTGTAATTTCTATCCCTTCCAGGCTTCAATTAATGCTACCTGATGTAAGCTGAACATAAAGGCCTAGATTTTGCCCGAGAGCAAAGTTGTTTCTTCACTTTATGAAGACGTTTCACATCAGTCATCCCAACCAGGTCAGAGCCTTGACTGGATGATGTTCTTCTTCGTATGACACTTTGTCAAGGCAGCAACATCAAAAGCATAACATCCATAAACAAAAGTAAATCTATCTTATAAGGAAACAGCAGATCCATTTGCTAGAAAATGTCAGAACGTTTCACATATCCCTGACGTCAAACCATAAATCAAGGAGGTTGTACTCAGTATAGTAGATCAACATAATATATTAGGTATCAAATAAATAGGTTGTTGAGAAATTTTAAATATATTACTTTTTTTAACCACAGCTATATTCATTTAAATAAAACAAACATTTTCATAAGAAAGGTAATCTAATAATAATAATAATAATAATAATAATAATAATAATAATACACAAACAAATACAACTACAACACAAATGCAGATGTAAATGTAGAACATTTAATTAAAAATAAAGTTTCCCTTTTTTCTTGAAAAGAAAGAAAGAACATAATATCACACATCTATATGAGTGCTCACTTTCACTCTGGTGCTGATACATTATATTATATTTGGTCTGTAAAATGATATGCTTTCATAAAGCAAATAGAAAACAAGGCACAGTCAAGATTTAGTACATTTAAATGCCAGGTCATGGTAGCGAGTCACACCAGCAGATCATATGAGGTTCATCTTCACAGTTTCACATGACTTGGTTTATCGGGCTGCTCTTTGACATTTATGCATATTTCTGGGAATGGAATTTCTTTCTGGGACATGTGGAGACTGAAATAATGTAAAGAAACATTTATCTTCAAGTAAATAGTAATACAAAATAAAAAACAAGAACATAAAAATGCCGGAGCACTTAGCAGTAAGGGGTGTCTCTTTAAATTAAATCAACGCTTGTTGTTTTGGAGTCAAGTTACAACATGACAATGACTCATGTTTTGTTTTTTTATAGCTGGAGTGTTTTTCAGTTGTTGTTTTCTTGTCAGGCTGACCTTCACAGGATATATATTATCATCTGAATAATCAATGAAATTGCTCAAGCTGCTTATTGCAGGGTGAGGGCAGTTCTTGTTATTGTTATGTTCTGTTTCCTGTTGGGTAAAACTCCACTTCATGATGGAGTGATCGTTGTCAGACATTTGATTTGAACAGAGCACATGTTCACCAGCTGTGGTCGTGAAGAAGCCTCCATTAGACTAAAAGTGAGCCTTTAACTACGTCATTGGTCTTTGTGCTTTGCTCATCTGTGTGATGCAGTGTGGGTTGAGTTTGGTCAAACAGGAGCTGAGGTTGAGGCTGGTTTTGACCCGTTTCTCTCTTTGGCGTCTGTTGCAGAACCAGACTCTGACCACCTCCTTCTCAAGATGGAGGCCTTTGGCTATCCGGACTATTTCCTGGGAGGATGGCTTACTTTTTTCCACAAAACTGCATTCCAGAGCCTCCTTAGCTCCCAGGCTGCAGTGGGGAACAAGGCAGAGAGAAGAGAAGATGAACTCTATGAAACTAAAACGTTATTGTATGGTATGCATTGTATCTTTTCTCCTAATAGTTGATACCTGATAGTTGTTCTCCTTTTCCTTTTCCGCTCATTCATTCCTAATTTATCATTGTACAAGGCTGCAGGAAGGAAAAACAATATGTTGTTAATGTTGATAGTAGAAGAGAAACTGCTCACAACTCACTGATGTATGCATCATGTGATGAGGGGGCATCAAATGACTCAAAAGTGCTTTTACAAATTACATTAACACAGGTAGAGATTATGTTTCAATACATTCTCTAAACGGGGGTTGATGGAGTGGAGTGGTTGTGTGTGACTCACCACCGGCCAGCTCTGCTTCGTCAAGCCATTTAGACAGAATGGCCTTGAGTTTGCAGGCGTTCTTGAAGCTCAGCTGCAAATTTTCAAAGCGGCAGATTGTGGTCTGGCTGAACTCTGAGCCGTGCACTGCAGCAAGAGCCTCGCCTACATTAGTCTGCGTGTAGCCTGGAGGTCAAAATGGAAAATAAGTATTTTATAGAAAACCCACGAGCAGAGGAGAAGCAAGGCAAGTGCAAACACAGAAACATTGTTGGTAAGGTCTCTGATTGGTGCAGTTGGATGGTCGTTTTTCCACTATTTAGTAATACAACTCACCAAGTTTGATCCTTCGTATTTTGAAGTCATTGGCAAACATCTCCAGCTCTCGTATCTGTGGGGAGTCCATGGCAGGGGTATCTTCGGAATCGCGCATGCTCTTCCTTTGGCCGTCAGTTTTTATCTCTCCAATACTCGGGACCCCAGGGCCCTCATCAGTGGAGAGGAGTGCCGGGGGTAGTGAGGAGAAACCATGGCTCAATGCGCAGGAGCCACTGCTTAGACCATGATCCGGAAACTTGTACAAGCAAGGAGTAAGAGACCCTAAAGAGAGAAAGAGAGACATCTTGAGAGAGAAAGAAATAGTTGGTATAGTGGGACTCTCAAGGGAGACCCTCAGACTGTCAGAAGGGTGCTGCAAGCAGCATGACCTCCTTTTCCCACATGTACTCTGACAGCCTTTACTTCCTCGGCACAAAAAGGTTTTGACATGCCCCTCCGAGACACTCTGAACTACCCTGAACCAGCAGGTCTATATTTCTGTATCGTCGACATCATTTTGCTATAATAGCCAATATATAGTATATAGTACATATTGAGATCTGTCACCCCAACATTATATTTTGTAAGTGAGAAAGCCACTTACGAAACCCCATGTAACTCCCACCTGAGCCAGCTCCATTCACTGAAAAAGATTAAAAAAGATTCAAATAAGGTGATTATTAAATTAATCACATCATTTGAATGTGTTTTCATGAATAGGTATTATTTCCCCTGTCCACTGACATAATATATTCCAGATATTCTGCAGTTCTTTGTTCAGTTGTCTAGAAAAAAACACATTGCACAACCTTTTCAAACTGGTTCATGTTGTAAAACACACCACAGGCTATAAACCTAATATTCAAGATTGTTTATGATTTCTTTAAGGTGGCTGTTAATGTTAGCTGCAGTGGAGCTGGTGGCTGTTGCTGCCAATCACTAGTTTCTTCCTTTAGTTAGTATTCATGACAGATTACTGCCAGAGTAGCAGATGGGTGGAAGACTAATTGTTATTTGGAATGCGATGCTTCTCATTGCATCAGCACTCAGCACAGCACAGCTGCAGGGGAAGTAAAAACAACTGCATTGATACGTTTTACTTCATCGTACTGTAGGAACAGACAGTAGGTAATACCTGTGTTGTGAGTTGAATCTGACAGCAGCCAAATGGCTTCAATCCACTCTGAACTATCCCACAAGTATTATTTTCTTTTGATTGTATCGACATTGTTTAAACTATATCTATACTGAGCAATGCAACACTCCCCTCTTGTGTCAGTGGATTGTAGTGCAGTGTAAATTATATCATATTGTACAACTTCATTGTCAGATCCAGTGTATCCAACTAATCAACATTCACACAGGTTTCAAGAAGGCTCTGTTGGCTTAACCACTCACTGACTTTGCTCAGGGAAATGATGTTTACAAATATTAGCCAATCAGAAAGAGCTTGTGCAATCCTACAACTCCTCATTTAAAATCAGGCATGTGTAGCACATAGCAGTATTTTTGTCTATAGAACACTGAAAAAACTCTGACAGCTGAATATTGCCTTCCAACAGCGGTGTTTGAGCCAGTTTCGACTCTCCCTGGAGGAATACAGTGTCAGAAATACCAAATGCAGCAAAAATGTACAAAATGATTGGGTTTCCATAAGTGGCAAAAAGGCTAGTTTCTCAAATATAGCCACCTAGAGGGCTCAAGATGTTATCATAGAGAAGAGCTTAGTCGTCAGATGTCACTTACATTAATGTGATTTAAGATACTGATATTAACATCAACATCAGAACGGAGAGTGAACACCCTCTGAAGTATCCCTGTACCTCATTTGTTTACTACTGAAGGGATTTGGGCACAAACTCTTTACCCCTGAGAACATCATTGGGGCCTGGATGATCCAGCGAGAGGCATTCTGTTCTCTTCACCATGTTGGAGAAAAAGAGAAGACTTTGCCTCGTTGGTGCCTGATGCCTGCACTGGTCCCTGGAGAGTGTACACACTGCTCTGCTACACTGCACACAGCAGTTGTTTGTGTGCTGTGGAGACAGACTGGACAACAAGCCCCTTTGAATACACATATGGGCACAGTGGGTATGTGAAAGCATCTCAAAAGCCTTTTTGCACATGGCCGTTGACCCTCTAGCTGCTATGTACACCATCCAAAGAGTGTGGCAGCATCAGCAGCTTCATGCTGAGCAAAGATAGAGAGCAGACTTCATACTGCTGTCATGTATATTGAAGGAGCTAAACTTTGTATTACCCTATAAAGTTGCCCGACATCTTAGTTGCCTATTTACACATCCATGATGGGAGTGGCATTAGTATTTGTTTGGAGTTGTGTTTCTGGCCACCAGATGAATGTAAGTCCATATTCACTTTCATCCCCTCCATCAAAGGGGGGGGGGGGGGGTTATGTTTTCGTCTCAGTTAGTCTGTTTGACTGTCAGCAGCATTGTATAAAATCTACTGGCCTGATTTTCATGAAACTTGGTGCAAAGGATTAGAAAGGGCAAAGAAAGAATCATCTGAATTACGGGCCGGAAACACAAATTATGTTTCACTTTCATTCATGGGGTTTAAGAACAATTGGAAAAAAGACTTTCTGACGCAAATAATTCATGTGAATGACCTCTCAAGTCGGAATAACAACTCGGAAACAGATATCAACGTACTGTTTGAACACTCTGACAAATAAAATACAACTCATCTTCTTTGTATGTTGTTTCCACATTACAACTTAAAGCTCATGAATAGCCTAAAGTCAGAAGAACAACTTCTGCACTCCCCGAGTACCATTCTAGTTTTAGCTCTGTTTTGGTCTCCACCAACGACTGAGGAAGATATTTGCCTCTTTAGCTATGAAATGGTCAGCTGTGTGCTATTTTTTGCGATTAAACAGTTGACTGCTGTGGCTGAAGGTTGATTTGGTAAAACAGGATAAAAAGCTGCAAATAGCTGAGGGAACTCCAGAGTTGATAACTCTCTGTTGCTTCATAAAGCGACACCTTTCACATTACACTTAGTCATTTGTGCCATTGTTAATATAAAAAAAAGATTAATGCAGCTTTAAAAATGAAAAATTAAAGGGCCAATTTCTTCTGCGACCTCATCTCACCCAGTTCACATAATTACAGAGTTTTGTTAAATGCTATTAACTCTGTTTCTGCCCTTTCCTTTCAAATATCCCTCTGCTAAGTGCTGTTGTTGAGCACTTTGAGCAAGTTTCATTTTGTGATGACCTCCTGCAGGTAATAAATGTGGCCAGCCGTCTAATTTAAATCTTGATGTATTTCAGCACAGCCTTGGGACACTGCGGACAATACAATTTTATTAGACCATTTACAGGATTGGATAGATGTTGCCGGGGCTACACTCAAGCGGTTAAAATCCTATCAATGTCGTCTGTTAAAAGAAAAGCTGCAATCTTATTTCCTTTGCAAATGTTAATTGTACAGTGCCAGCAGGGTTAACTTTGAGGTCTCATTCGTTTTGTTCTGTATTTGCTCCGACTTGATTATATCAAACACAATTGTACTATAAACCTTATTTATTATAAATTATATACAAAAAGTGAATTGCTTGATCAATCTATATGAAGCTAAATATTAATTGTGAAAAGTATTTCTGGCAGCTATAAAAAGATGAATGACTTGAATTTGTCACCAGAATCTTGATGCATGAAAAAATTGGAAATCTCTTCACAACAATACCATTCCCCCTGACAGTTTTCACATAACAACGTCTATATTCATGTGTTTCTCTCTGCAGGATTGAGAGCGAGTGACAAGTCGTCTTTGACAGTTATGTTTAACAAGTGCACTGAAGATCTCAAGCGTTTGGTGAAGTAATCAAGACTGAGATCGATTTTAACTGGTAGCAAATTGAAAATGTAATGGGAATAAACAAATTGCTCAATTTTATAAGATTTATCTTCAGACCAGGAAAGGGAATTATTATTGTGTGTGTGTGTGTGTGTGTGTGTGTGTGTGTGTGTGTGTGTGTGTGTGTGTGGTGTGTGTGTGTGTGTACGCGTGCGTGTGTGTGTGCGTGTGTGCGTGCATGTGTGTGAAAGAGACAGATAGTGAGAGTTTATATCTGATCATTACCTTGTAATGGGTTCGCACCGCCTACCATGTTGGGGTGAGGGACACCACATGTCTGCAGGATACGAGTCTGAGAGATACTGGCAGAGAGCATCTCCTGAGCTAAAGACAGAGAGAGAGAGAGAGAGAGAGAGAGAGAGAGAGAGAGAGAGAGAGAGAGAGAGAGAGAGAGAGAGAGATGAGGGCCAGAGACAGAGAGAGGAGAGAGAGAGAGAGATGAGAGAGATGAGAGAGAGAGAGAGAGAGAGCGATGTAGAGAGATTGAGGGACAGAGACAGAGAGAGAAGGGGTCGAGAGGGGGGGGAGGAGAGAGAAAGGGGTGAGAGAGGGTGGGAGGGAGGGAGAGAGAGAGGGTGAGAGAGAGAGAGAGAGAGAGAGACAGAGAGACAAAGAGAGAGCGAGGAGGAGAGAGAGAGAGAGAGAGAGAGAGAGGGAGGGGGGGAGGGAGAGAGAGAGAGATGCCATTTTTATTGTCTGCACATCTCATCCAAATCCATCATTTTCAGTTCAGTTCTTATCAATAAGGTCATCATCCATGCCATCATCATATCAATACCACCCTCCCCATTACCGCTGTCATCATCAGCAGCAATTGCGTAATAAATTAGTTGAATTCTTCAATGACTATCAGAATTCTTGATGATTATTTGTTTGTTGATTGACCAACAGATTAAAAGCAGCCTTGCAATAGTTGTCACAAATTCCATCACCTCCACTCACCTGCCATCATGCCATAGGTGGCTTGCTGGTTGCTGTAGTGACAGGGGGTGACTGGGTAATGTAGGCCCGGGGGGGCGTTGCCGAGAGCGTTGCCGAGGGAGGAGGTGGACAGGTGCATGTGGGAGCGCTTGGAGGGCTGGCCCAGGGACAGCCCAGATGATACTGATGGAGACAAATGTGGTTACAATGTGATCGGAGACCAAAAAGCAAACTAGCAAACTAAGAACTGGGGAGCATTAGTTTGGATCTGATCATAGTGCAGGTTAAAATACAGTCCAGACTACAGTTTGACTAACATGGTGTTTTGAAAACATTTGTATTATATAATCAAATTGAAATTGACATACGATACAACAATATTTTAAAGAAATGGACAGTCGGCATGCAGTTTCTCATGCACCCATTAAACTTTCCAATGAAAGCCCATTACAAATATTCTTGTACTTCCCTTAAAAGAATATAATGCATCGAATTGGATGCTGGTACAGCTTTAAGCTGCTCTGTAAACATGTGACATATATCACATGTTACACAATCTTCTGAAAAGGTGGTTTGAAATTAACCTATGAAGAGCAGCAGCAGCAGCAAGCCAACACCTACGCTTCTAAAACCCGAGAAACCGACCCTTGAGATGACAACTAATGTTACACTGTTGCCCAGCTACGGTTGATAAAGACTCATCTTTAAATCCTTTGCTTTTGTAGATGCTCAGTTCTACTTACTGTATTTAAATATAGTTGAACATTGTTCTGATCATGTCCTCTGCTAATTAGATAATTATTCATGTATTCATCTTTGTATGCAGCTTGGTGCTCACTTCAAGCACTAATGTGTTGCTACAGTACCACCAACATTTATGTAGAGACAGTGTCTATGTTCTGTATCTCATGTTTGAGGATTTCTCATACATTTATACAAATAATTGTGAGGAAATGTCTGACATAATTGCGATTTCTATTCTTTAATTATTTCAAATTGTACTTATTTTTCCGTTTACTTTCGATCGCCATTTTTTGCATTTTGTTCATAGACTCATTGGAAGTCAGAAACAAATATATAAGCCAGCAAGATTTCCCAAGTACAGTACTGTCTGAGCTGGAAAATCTATTTGGAAGATATGTTTAACCTGCTGGCATATATAAATGCGTTGTATGAATAATACTCCATGATCTGATCAGATATATTCTAAGCTCTAACAATCAGCAGTCACTAAAACCCACAGGAAGTTTTCTTCATAAGGCTCCATTGTAAAAAAGACTTTGGGGAGTTTGCCATACCGATAACATTTCCTCAATGCAATTATCCACTGAGTAGAGACAGCTGGGCCAAACCAGCTGATTAAATACATTTACATAATTTGGGTTGGCTTTGAATAAATGTATTTTCAAATCCAATTCATTCTCCCAATTCCCTGAAAACACAACTGTGCCCTGATGAGGAAGCATCAGCATGGGGAGTCGATCGCTGTTGGTTCAATTAGAGGTCTATAGGAGCAACTACACGAGACATCGCTTATCTACCCCACCCACGAGACTTACTATATAATCAATTGTGTAGTCACTTTTAACATGAGTAAATCTCACTGTCACAGCAAGAAAAGGCACTATGCCAATACGCGCTCTTCGTATAGCGTTCGTGGTCATGGTCCATGTCATAGAGGCACTATAAATTCCCAATCTTCTCTTACTTTGTAACCGTGAAAGCCTAACCTTTGCAGACCAAATAACAAGGCTAGGCTAAAGCACAACAGAGGAGAATGCAAATGAAGAATACAAAGGAAAATGTCTTTAACATTACAGGACAGTTTACCTGCAGAAGCCATGCTGTGAGAATGGGAACTGGCTGGCAGGCAGTCACCGGTAGAGGCGTGGTGCATGAGGATCGGTAAAGGGGAATCTCCTGCAAGTGGGTTAAAAGAGTCGGCGCAGAATGCCTGGCACGCCATTCTTCTCTGGCCTCTCTCGAATGGTCCCAATGTTGCACTGAAGTTTGACGGGATCCTTTGCCTGGTTTCTTTTCTTTGTTTTCTCCTGCTTTAATTTATCTTGTCTCCCATTGTTGCTTTCCTTGTCTTGTGTCTTTTCTTATCCTCTTGAAATCTCTTCCCTTCCTTTCTTGTCTCTTGTTCTGCCTTGTTTTTTTTTTTTTCTCTCGCTGTCTTTTTTCACTTCTTGTATTGACTTCTTTGTTTCCTTCACTCCCTATTTCAACCAAGCAGAGTTCTCACTTTAGTCACTTGGGGAATATGCAGGTAGAAAACTGTGAACCGTTACCTTTTGTTCTCTCAAGGGAAAATGGACGTCAGCACTTCAGCCAGAAGTCGTCGCAGTTTACGTCACA
Source organism: Cottoperca gobio (assembly GCF_900634415.1). Taxonomy (NCBI): domain Eukaryota; kingdom Metazoa; phylum Chordata; class Actinopteri; order Perciformes; family Bovichtidae; genus Cottoperca; species Cottoperca gobio. The sequence goes on along the minus strand of NC_041375.1, from coordinate 11,448,242 downwards.
TCTGTACCCTCAGCCAAGACTCTCGAAGATGAATAGTGATGAGTTTCAGATTGAAGTTACTATCACTGATGTGTGATGAGCTTTCTCTCAATGAGGCCTCTGCATTGCATGTCCCTGTCTCTTTTTCACTATTATAGATGCAGGTCAGCCAGTGTCTGTCATACCCTCAACATTTTACCGCCCTTGCAGGCATTTATATACCACCCACCTAATACTGACCACCCCTCTCTCGCCCTATTTCCCTATTTCCTATCGAGCCGCTCACCCCCCCACCTACCAATCCCATGTCAGTGTTGTTATTACTTGTGTTTGTCCCTACCTGCGTTCTCCTCATCCCGTTTTCAAATCCAGGATTAGGGTACAGAGCGGCTGAGAAACCCGAGACCCTCCCCTCCCCTCCCTCCTCTCCCCCTCTCGCTATCTCTCTCTCTCTCCCTGATTGCAGGGTCGTGTTGTTGCTGCAATGTGAAAGTAAAGTGAACACTGAGAGTGCTCATTAGAATAAAAAAAAAGACACAGTTTGGTTTTATGTGATATTACAGAAGATAGTATGCAACTTTGCCACAAATTGTCTCAAGCCATTTGCTTTGTTTTGCATGTGTGTACCCTCAACCAACGCTAATCGTGACTTGAGAAAATACACTTGTTTTACTTCAGACATTTAATTGCCTTTCAGGAGATTTTGGATGTGATTATGTGGCATCATCTCAGAGTGAGCGGGAGAAAAGGTTAGTATTGTTTCCGTATGGTGTCCATATTGTGTTGAATGCCAAGCGCTCTAGGTAAAGACAACAGGTCTCGTCGGGGAGGAGAAAGGTTAATCTGAAGAGCGTGGCCACCATTGTGTTGTGTCTGTTTGTGTTTGTGTTTGTCCTGGGCTCTGCTTCACTATTGTTGATGTAGGTGGGCAGCAGGTGGAAAATAGCTTGTGGGTGGCAGGCACGATTCGACTTGCTTAAGCATGCAGTGTAAATTTGGACTGGATGAACTCAGTCCTTTTGACAGAGTCTCTTTTATTCACTCAAGTTTATTGTAAATAAAAGGTCTATGGACAGTTTGACACATTCCCACGTTGAAATATTTTGAAAAGAAATGTTTGTTAATTGTGTCACATTTGTAGGAATACAAATCCAAATATATTATTTCAGTTTTTTCCATCTCTCCCCTTCAATCTGCACCTTGATAGACGTGAGTCTTAAATCACTTGTTTGATTAAACGAAACACAAGGGGACTGAGCACTGATGAAGAAAGCCTTTGAGACAAATTGCAAAGCAAATCAAAATAGATTTTGATAAATCTCATTTCACAGCAGGTGTGAAATAAAAAGACACAGAATCACCAACATAAAGAACACAACTGAATGTAATGGTAACGAATCTCACCAGCACCGGTATCATCCTTAAAATAATTCTCTCTCTCCTTTCATTTCAGCCAACATCTCCCACTCAGGGTAAATACCATCTTCCCAGCTGACGTGTATATGCTTATTTTTGCACATAGAGAAAGAAAACACCTCTGCTTTATATCACTCTGGTGTAAATCTCCCAAAATGTAGCAACAGATAGTCAAAATGATTCTTCAGAAATGTAGACTTTACATGACCAGGCTTCTAATTCTTCATAATTGTTAACAAACAGATCAGCCTTACATGTAAACAGTTAATGGTATAACAACCTGCTAAGACTATGATCGAGATCTTAAATCATCACCTTTAGTTTTACTATCTGACTTGTTTATCAGACATGATCCATTCAGTGTTGTCTCTGTCTGATATGATGAATATAGTATATTTTTGGGATAAACGGGTTGAGTCATCACTTACCTTGAATTGGTTTCACAAGAATTTATTTTATTTTGCACATAACATGTTTTATTATCACTACAAATACTATTTTTAGTTTCCGTTGTCCAATGGTGTTATTAACTCACATGAACACACAAACACCTTGTACATATTGGAACTTTTGTATCTGAAAAAAACAAAAACAAACGTCATGATAAAATTAATTTGATCATTTTAAAATACCAGCAAATGGAAGCTTCAAAGAGCTTGGATCAGACATGTGTGGACTGAATTTTCTTTTAGACGAGTAAAAAATAGATAATCCAAGGGTGAGGGAGTGGTAAAGGCAAACCTTTCCCATGGATAGATAAGTAGACACACACACACACACACACACACACACACACACACACACACACACACACACACACAAGCACACATACATTATGCACATAAAGAGCCTAAACTTAATTAGTAAAGAGACCATGAGTCAAAGGGGTTCTCCTAAAGCACCTGTCCCAGATCCCCCCCTCCTCATCCTCCCTTCCCTTCACACACACACACACACACACACACACACACACACACACACACACACACACACACACACACACACACATGCATATACATGCATATACATGCATAAATGCGCACACACACAAACACAAACACACAAGAAAATACAATGTTCCCATGTTGACAAATGGACTACTCTACAGACGGTAAAAACATGTTGTAAAAAGCACACACACACACACACACACACACACACACACACACACACACACACACACACACACACACACACACACACACTGATCCATCCTCTGATCCAGTGGGAACAGACTGAAGTGACACATTCTCACAGGTATCACATCCGTACATACAGCGTACCAGGTGGACTGTGAGTGTCTGTGTGCATGTGTGAAAACTAGATATATCTCAGGGGTTTATCCTGGTGTGTAATGTAACTTACCAACATCTCTGTGTGTGTGCGTGTGTGTGTGCATGTGCGTGTACGTGTGGGTTTGAAGACAATGATATGACACCACATAAAGCTGCAATAAACAAAGCACCATTGCGCATTTTGTATAAAACTTAATTGCCTACTCATTGAGCAACATTTATACTGTAGGTAAGCAGAGTGTGTCAGTGCGTTTATATGCATCATTGTACAGTAACATCCAGTGAATAATGTTAGCAAGTGTCAGCAACAATATGTATACAGTCACCTTAAGTACTCATGTATACTAGACATACAGTATTTCAATAATAGAACAATTATCAAATACTGTGCATACAGTACATCATTAATCATTTACAGTAGCATTTCTGTGAAGATTGAATTCCCTGTGAACATGCAATGTATTAACACTCAGTGTTACCATATAATTTCATAATTCTTAGAAGCTGACAATGCTCATTACTGATTGGATTTACAGAGAAGTAATAACAACATGTTTAGACATTGCATTATTGAGTGGATTGAACCAACGTTATTGTTAAACGTAGTGAATATTACAGTTTTAGGCAGCTAATGCAGTGTGAAGCAAAAAAGTGTTTTCCAGATGTCAGAAGCCTCTCTTTCAGTCTGCAGCGTTGAGCTGATGCCTATTTCTTTACTTGTGAAATCATTTCCATGGCTGAGTGTTGAGTTTGTTCTTTTTCTTTTAATAATACAAACTGATCTTTTCTGTTTGTCCCTATACTACTTCAGCAAATAACCATCCTTGAATAAAACGATAAGCACCAGGGTTCGTTCTCCAACACAAACATTGAAACTAGTTTTTGTCAGGATATCACTGTTTTTACTCAACCGAACCTCGAGGGAGGGGGAGTGGGAGTGAAACTAATAGCTGAAGATGGCTTTTGTTTGGTTTTTGAATTTCTGCACCCGTTCATTATGTAGGGATGAACTCTGAGTGAGGTTTGTTGGATGCTTCAATACATCGTGGCAGAGGTCAGCACTGATGAATATCAATCATACCGTATGCACCACTCCATCCACCATCTGCCCAGATCTGCGCCTGACTCACCGACCACAGCACAAACACCGCCCGAACGCATCCGAGAGGGCTAATTTCATCAACATATTCAACAAACCCTGTTCGCCCAGCAAAGGTTAACCATCCAGGAGAGGAAACAAGAGCGGGGTTCTGAATCTGCTCACCTCGTCTCTCGCAGATTACTATCTCTCTTCATTAAGTAAATGTCACTTCAAATATTTGTTGGTTAAATGACATTATCCACACATTAATGTACAGCTCTCTGTTTAGTAAGCGGATCACTTCACCTTATCGCCAAGTGTTTGCATTAATTGTCTGAGATCCTATTACTTAGGAAATGTATTTTTTCTGTATTTCTTCTCATATAATAGCAGGTGTACAAATACAAAGTAAGTAACATCTGTCCATTATATAGAAACAATCTGGCAGAGCAAAGGAATTGTATTATTTTTGTAATGGCTTTTTTCAACAAGTTCTCATTTTGCTTTCAGTCACACAAAGTTATCATTAACTTCACGCTTAGCCCTATTTTGGCAAATGGCAATGGCAGGCATGTTAAATTGGCAACTAACCTTTGATTCACAATAAGTGCACCAAGTCCCATCTCTTCACTACTCGTCCTACAATGTTTGTACAAAAGGTTCCAGTACGAGGTAATAAAAGGGAAGTAACCATCCCATTTATCATCAAAGGTTTTCAAATGTCCTTGCAAACATCACCAGACAAGTGCAAAAGCAAATACATGCATCACCTAACATCTAAGACAACAGTATTATAGTAAAAAGTGAGTAATGACTGTAGCAATAATAAAATAATAAATAAAATGATAGCATAAACCTACTGTCATGTTCCAGCTGGGAACTCAGTTTTCTTCATTTCTCTTGAACCCGGCAGCCACATTTCAGCCGCTGAGCCTCAGCCGTGAGCACACACTGTCGCTTTGTTCCTTCTGAAAAACACACAAACGGTGTTGGACTTGCTAAATATATTTATTACACAGCATGCTGAATGTTTAAAGAGACTTTTATTTTACAATCCATATACAATTGTGGCACCGGTGGAGTTTTGCCGTCTGTCTTTACATAGTCAACACTGCTGCTGGCATACTGCTCTTTGTGACTCTGTTCTCCTCTGTGCTCAAGGAAACATTAACTGAACAACAAGATGTTGCATAAAGATACATAAATCTAACAGATAGATGACAATGTGGAAAAGCACTGACAGAAAAAAGCGACGGTGACACTTGGGTCTAAGATGGACCAGATACGCTGAAATAATAAAAATCTATAAATGACACATAGACACAAGACATATTTGGAGATAGCACTTGTAGGTGTCTAAGCTCTGAAGTGGCAGGTTATTCCTTACGAGATCTGTCTTCCCTTCTTCTTCTTACATTGTTTTCCACTGTGAGAAATAACTGTCTCAGTGCATCATTAGCTGAACACCATGCAGCAGTCCTTTAAAAGCTACCTTGTTCCTGGGGCACAGTGGCATCTTGTTCTAACGGTTGTGATGCAAAACAATCAAATATCAAATAGTATAGAGAGCGAAACAAAGAAATGAGAAGAGAGACAGAATAAAAGAACGAGACATAAAGACAAGTACAGTACATGATGCACGCAGTCGTATCAGCTTCATTCAAGTCTTCTCCCTCCACTGGCAAAAAAGTGAGAAAAATAACTAAATAGAATAACAATAATACAGGAAGGATGTAGGCAGTAGCTAGGCAACAAGGCAGGGCAGTTTACTCATGTGCCTTGTAAGTCTACAAGCTTTATTTCCATATATCGCCTCATTTGCTTATTGAGGGCTGTGGCCTTTGGGCGTTCACAGATGAAAGCTGCTGTGGGAGGAAAAGCACCTTTATCTGCATCATGTCATGCTCAGTTGCTGTAGGTGGGTCTGCATGGGGGGGGGGGGGGGGGGGGGGGGGAAACAATGTATTGTCCTTTAAAATGCAATAATAGTTTTTGGTGACTGTGAAAACTACTGACAAACAGCAAATGGCCCAATCAAGTGTAATAATTCTGCCTTTGTTTCACTTGAAACAAGAAAATGTGCGTGTGAGGGCAGGAAGAGATTTTCACGTGATAAGATTTGACCACTCTGGTCCAGACTCTAGGCTAAGATACAGAACATTTCATGACAACAGTATGAAGCTTGCGCATTCAGCTTCTCCTTTCTTCCTGTGTACATTGTGCTTTTGCCTAATCTGACCACAAGGAGGCTACAAAACAACAAACACTGAGATAATCACTAAACAAGAAAAAAAAAAGACAGCGAGAGAGAAAAAAAGCAAAAGCGAGATGGAGAAAGATCCTCTGACCCCCACACACTGAGCTTTAACCTCAGCTTCAGGTTTTGTAGTTGTTCATGGCCACAGCTGCAAATTCAGCAGGGACATCATTCTCACCGCTGTCGCTCCTGTTTACTGGCTTGTCTGTGTACAGTTCATTACACAAAGAAATCACAGTTACAGGTGTTAGTAGGGAACATTATTACACGGGATCAGGGGTATTTATTGTTGGCAGGCTCAAGCTAAATGTATTTCAGATGATGACAGGCTCCCGACAGTCTGACTGATAAGCTGGTTAACTTCATGTTGGGTTATTTATTTGTCTGGATCCACTGAGGCTTGTAACATATTGACAGCTGTACACATACAATAAAATACAATGCAATATGTGCAGGTACAACGTCAACAAGCTCCCAGGCTTGCTAATCCCTCCCTGGCAGACAACAATCCATACTATAGTGTCTAATGCTGTTTCTGTATACCTGTTACCATGAAAGAATTAAATTCCTGATGAATTGAAGTAACTGGGGGAACAGCAAAACCATATTGAAACTAAAACTCTCACACACTCGTGCAGTAAGCACAATCACATTTAATTCCCACACATGTATTTTTAAATTACTTGCATGCTTAATATACTTTTGCATAAATAGTCTCACACTTGGACAGGCGCGCTAATCTCCGTTTTTGGATTCCTCGTTCATCTTGAAGGCATGGGAAGAAAACCTTTTCACAGGGATGAGCAATTCATATACAAATGGTCATTTTGGGGTGACATATTTGTTCAAATGTAAGACGTTAATTTGTAAGCATAGTCAACACTGTAGGCATAGAGCGGCAACGACAATTGAGCAATCGATTGATTCTTTTTACAAAGTCTCCAAAAATGTGTGATTTTACTGTGTACCTGCAATATCTGCACTTTTAGGCCACAGAACAAATTGTGAACACAACATTGACAAACCTTTTAAGTTGATATGGTGAACTTGTTCGCAAACAGTTGCTTATTTACTCATCCAGCAGATATGCAGCAACATTATACTTTTTCTAACCAATTTGCAAATGCAAGTCCAATATTTACTCTTCTTTTAGCTTTCTTTTGGTGTCCACCAAGTCCTCAGCAAAATATCTGTCTCTTTAGCAGCTAAATGCTTTACTATGTTCTGCAGTTAGGCGCTAGCTGTGTCTGCTGTTTAGAGTTGAGCAGGTAGTGTATAGTGGGTTTTTCTTTTAGAGGAAAACAGCTGCCCGGTGAATGATGAACCACAACAGTAAAGTTGTAAAGTAAACAGTTAAACAATGAGCTGAAACTCACTATGAAGATCCGTTAAGCTCAGGAGAGCTGCGGGATCAGGTAATAATTCTCTGTATTGTTCATTTCACAGAGCTACCCCTTTCACATTGTTTCCACAATGTCATTTGATATGCACCAATCAATATTTTCTTATCAAGTGCGTTTAATGACTTTGTGAGAAATGGCATAGAGACAAAGTCAACGAGCTGGTCGACATAAAGGGCTAGATATTACCCTTTTGGTGTAGAGCAAAACAGAGCTAAAAGGAGAGTACACTTTGGACTTACATTCTGCAGGTTGCTGGAAACACGACTCCAAAAATGAATACTAATGTAGCTCTGTGTCTGTGTCTGCTGGGTGTATAAAAAGGAAAGTAGCTGATGCCAGAGGATCACCAAAGTTATCCATATCAATTTTACAAGGTGACAATATTGTGTTTATATCTTGTTCTGCTGCCCCCACATGGACAAAAATAAAACGATTAATACTGCTTGAACTTCAACTTTTATGTCTTTTTATATGATTAATGTGCATTTGCAGTTTGAGAAAGTTGTTTTGGACCTTTAGACATACATAACATATTTTTAAATCCACAGTGATTCTCTATTTCAAAAGTAAATCCTCACCAAGAAATAAACTAAGCCAATTTCTTGGTTCCTAAACAGTTGAACCTTTGAATTTTTTAACTGACAGTGTCAATATAAAGAACCAGCTAAGGATTTAAAAGAAATTGTCACTCAGCCAAGGTTCAATTTGGCCTCATGACATTAATTGAACCAGTGTCGAACCATTGTCTTTGATGGTGCCGTAGGGGCAGATTAAACATGAAAGGATGACAGTGACATGCACTGGGTCTGCCAATGCTATATTGATAAGCACCAGACAAGGCAGTGTAGTCGGAAAGCTCTGTTTAGTATGCAGGCCAGGTCTTGTCTGTTGTGTCAGGAAGACAGGAAGCATGAGAAAGCATTACATTTCAGCGTGCCGGTGGCCTTTCACTCCTAAATCCAAAGAGCTGCTAAGATATAATCGACATGGCAAGTAAATTAAAAGGAGCGATAATTACACAAATATCAGTAGATAATGGGCAACACAATAACATTTGAAAACAATGAGATGTGCTACCTTTTTGTCAGTCTCTGTCTGTGCTGTAAAGACCAGAGCTCAGAGGCTCAGATCAAACGGCCGTGGTGATGAAAAGAGCAGGTCTCAGAGGACTGATAGAGAGAGGAAGGAACGCGACACACAGATCAGAGAGAAGGACCAAATGAAGGCTAATTTGTCCTGATGATCCAGACTAATGAAAAAGCTTCAAAGGGTAGCAGCACAAACTCAGATCATTGGTCAGATGATGGTACAACACACCCTGTACAGTAGAATGCTTCTTATTCCTAAGCATTTTACATTTCAAGATATTTTCAAGCTTACATATAACAGTTATGCTACTTTCTTAGCTGTTGCCGACGTGAAGGCCACCTCCACAGAACTGCATTTAAAAGGAAGTGAGCTGACACTCAAGCTGCTGGCGGCACACAGTTTGATGTTTATAAGGACCCTTCAGAACTTTAGTACAATAAATATGTGGCTGCGGAAATGGAAAGATTCATTCTACGATTAATATGATGTCATTATCTATTCACCCTCAGTCCAGCCTTGACCTCCACATTGCACACCTACAAGTTTTCTTATCAAGCTTCATGCCACACATTTTTTAAATTATTGAAGTGGATGGGAACAGGATATTTGGAATATGTTTACCGGTTAAAGGTTAATCTGTGACAATGTAACAGTACAAACTAAGAATATCAAATCTTATCTTAACTGCCTCTATAGTTTCTGTTTAGTTGTTATAGTTTAGAAAAACAATGAATGCGTGTAATATGGACGTTGTCGTTGGTAGTTATTAATCCACACAGAATTCTTACCTAATTCTTAATTTCCACTCAACTCTCCTGAGCGTTTGGTTTTTATGATCCGCAACTTTTTTGCCGATATTGGTCCACTCAGCCAACAAAAAAATAATTAATGCAAGTTTAAGGCAACTACAACTCCTTGGCTAAGGTAAGGTTGTGTTCATATTTAAATATGTGACATGTGTCAAGTGTCATAGTCACACTCCCAACACCACAATGCCATAATCTACCTATGACATCCTCAATAATAGGTTGCGCAAAAGGTCACCTATTATCATACGTCACATATCATTTCAAACCTTTGAATGAGGACCTGTCCCTATCATCTACAGAATGTATACAAAATACCATCAGCTGATTGTCTTTAATTTGCAGTCCCTGCTGTGCTCTCACACCTCTGTGCAGACGCTTCCCTGATGCCGCATAGCATTTGCCAGATTGACCAATAAAATACTTCACTGGGTGCAATAAGTCTATGCCAAAAGTTACTGAGTCACTATGGCAACAACAGATAGCACAGCAGCAGATCACTTGTCAATCAAAACATCTCGTGGAGAGAGGCTTGTGGATCTAAAGGAAAGCTGTACAAGCCATTTAAAAAATATCCTGCTCAAACTGTGAAACAAATATACTCCCCTAAAGGAAGAAAGACAACATGACACAGTTATGCAATATGGCTATTTCTTCTTTATTTAAACTTTTTCACATACACAGCTGCATTTTTGATTTCTTGGCACCATTCAAACATTCAACATGAAATTTAAAGTGCAACTTGCAAGGTACAAGGGTGCAAAGGTATTAAGAATTACAAATAAATTATAATTGTGGTATAAAATACTAGATGTGCTTCAATGTAGCCTCCCTCATGACAGTTGTTCACAGTCCAGGCTAATAGATCGTAATGGATCATATTGTTTCCGCCCCAATATCCAATCCAGTGATTTTGGCCGATACTGTTTATTAGATCGGTGTATCCCTGATTTAAAATGACATGACATGATTTTGAAGGATCATTTCAGATGACATCTGTTTTTTTCTTCTGATTCACTGATTGGATCTGTCCAATCAGGAAGAGTAATTCCAGATATCCCTAATGGTCAGATTTCCCAAAAATATTTTACATTTTGTTCCTGTCGCATCACTTTGGCTGTTGAGGTAGACTGTACATGTTGCTCCTCTCCCTTTATGTATTTGCAATGAAGGGAGAACTGTGCAAGTGATGGGATGTAATGATGGTATTTTATTTCCTCTGGCTTAACTAAGGTTCATACAATATATGAGGTTCAGTTTTATGTGGAAAATGTTCTTCTTCTTCTTAAGAGCAGGTGCATTAAATGTATGATTGTGGTGGGGATTAAGGAGCTGCAATGAATTAAAAAACTGCAATAAAATATATGACCCTTTAACAGAAAAGCTTTAGCACCTGCACTCTTTTGATAAAACATTTAAATAAATAATTTGGTTGTCAGTCAAATTAAAGGTGGTGGCAAGTTCCAATCCTGTCTTTTGTTTACATTTAAATCACAGATTTCAAGGCATTTTAAAGCTGCACAGCTTTAAAACATTCACATATTGTGTGCAACAAATGACCAGAGAGTGGTATCAATACTTTCCAGTTAAATTACATTACATCTCATACGAGGCAATTACACTAGCATAATTATGTTTATGTTGCATATTGCATGAATGTAATTTAATATTTCAAGCATGTCTATCCATGGTCAATGCAAATATGGTCAATTAGCTGATCCACTCAAGTGACCTGACGTAGAACTGTGTCCAGGCATCATTGTGTCTTGTTTATTTGTGACTCCGACAAGATGCAGAGTTGAGAGCACTTACAAATGACGCATTTACAAATTGAGAATAGGCTCATGGCAGGAGACTTTGAAGTGTAAACGAGGAGTGGGAGAGGAAAAAGAAAGATATTTTGAAGTCCAACAAATTTGAAAGAGAAAAGGAACGAGGGGAGGTGGGCTGATGTAATGTTGAGAGGAAGTGAGAGAGCAAAAGGAAGGAATCTAGGAGCAGATAATGATTGATGAGAGTGATGACCCGATGAAAGGGGAAGCAGAAATACCTTCAACTATCTTTAACCATTTTCATGCTAAAAAGGGAATAACGCCAGAACTTTACTTGAGTTCCCACAGAAACGAAGGATGACAATTAAGAGTAGCAATATTATTATGTTTAATTATCCATTCCAGTAAGTATCATATTGAGTTGATACCAAACAACACCATAGCTGGAAATTAAAGACACTGCCTGTCATAGCAACATCCCTCTGACAAACAATAGGAAAACCTACATTTGTTTGATCACTGCAGCAAAGCAGCAGGCAAAACAAGAATGCTGAAAAGGTTGCAAGCCTATTAAACTGCTGGTGCATGACCTTTAATGTTCTGCAACTTGAACAGTATAAACATTTGAGAAAGTCCTCTCAAGAAGAATGACATTTAAGCAAGTGCAGGAGCAAAGGAGGAAGTCAGGTGATGGTATTATAGAGCAACAAAGTCTGCATGGGGTGGATGGATGGGTCAACAAAACATCGGACTAACAATGCGAGAGACCGCAGGTTGTGTCTGTGAGATCTTTCACATTATACAAAGTCATTTGATTCATTGTCAATATAGAAATATTGATTAGGTCAGCTTTAAGTAAAAGTAGCAATACTACAATGAAAAAGAAGGAACCACTTAGTTATAATACGTCTTTAAAGCTTCAATGTAAAATTCAGAGCCACCTGCTCCAAATAAATAGGGGGCAGTATTTCACCTCTTAACTGGGTCCATGCATCTCTAACATTTATATGCTAGTTGTAGTAGTTCAGCATATTTATTGTTTATTTTATTGTTTTGCTAATCTATTCTTTATATTGTGTATTGCATTTACTCCTGTGTGATGTGTCAGTCAGTCAGTGAGCAAGAATACCAAAAGTCGATCAAACTGCTGAAACTCTGAGAGCCGGTGAGAAAACACTGCTGTCTTATAATTAAGATATAATTATTATAATTATTATTATCATTATTATTACATGGCTGTAATATTAACAAGCGAGTCAGGCAGCTGCACTTCTTCTCCCTCTGTACTGAGGGCAGACTGTCGCGGCAGTGACTCACTATCGCCTCTAGAGGAACAAGTGGTATTACAGACTGGACGGAGTGCAGCTAGTCAGTTAGCATGCTAACTTCAGTAGAGTTCTCTGCAACACATAGACGTCTTTGACACAACGACAACACTGTTAGCTCTTCACATTCTGTTGATAATGTTAGTTCATTGTTTTAATGTTTTATGTTTAAATTCTGGCATAAAATACACATTGAACCTTTAAATTGTTTTATCTTCTAAGTAAATAGTAACTGTCATACAAATGTCAAGAAGTAAAAAGTACAATGTTTGCCTCTGTAATTGTAATTAGTAAAAGTAAGTAAGAGTTAAAAAAAAATAGGACATCCCCTGTTACAGCCACTACAGTATGTATTACTGATTTTTCCTGAGGTGTTTCTGGTACAATGCTCAAATACATCAGCAAGAATAGGAAATGAGAAACTACCTGTCATTCTCAAGAACATTTGCACCTTCTCCATCAGATCTGATATCAAGATGTGGTTTGCCTGCGGTGACACAATGTCACTTATTCACCTGGTTTTCATCTTTTAAGTAAAAAGAGGATGCACGGGGAGGACAGACAGGGATCAAGATTAATTAAGACTTTGATGCTGCTGTAAAATTCCTCGAGTTATCTTGTGCAAAATACATAATATTGCTTTCTGACAGTTTGAATACACATCATTTAGGAGGCACATGTCCCTGTTGAATATATTTCACACTGACACTAAACAGTATGTTTCCCGCTGAGCGCTGTGTGTAGGGGTGGGATTTGCAACAAACTGTAATCTGTTCGGTCTTGTATTATCTCTTTCCCCGAATTCAGTTACAGTCAATAACCCTGGTTATTTATTTGATCTTACATTAATTACCCCTCAGTCTCTGGGTGGTGCAGACAACAGTAGTTGGAGTAATGAAGGAGTAAGTATTTAGCTTAGTATTTAAAGTACTTTGAAATTATTAAATGATATATTAATATGTGTGATATGTGTGATTACTATGTATTTACCATATAATATTATTAGAATTAGCATCTGGTAGATAGAGAATGCTAGAAATGGGAAACGAAAGGGTAATCAGTCATATATAAATATACAGAAACAACATAAGAAGTAGAGCAATTCAGCCCCTGTATCTCCTGAGAATGAGTCACACATATGCATTCACTTACTGTTTAATTCATGTTCTCAGATCTAAGGTGTTATTTATTGCAGTAACTTTTTATAATTTTTTCCACTGCCTTTAAAGCCATGCTAGCAACATGACTCTAGGGATGGTATGTCAGTCAGTTGGTCAGTCCAGCGCTTTGGTGCAGACAGAAATATATTGGATGACATGAGCTTTCTGACAAACATTCACTGTCTCTTTCATCTAGCGCCATCATCAGGTCTAGACTTCCCTAAGTCCAATACTTTGATATATGACAAAATACCTGCTAAACACAACCATCAGGCTCAGCAGTTGTGTTTAGTGCTAATCATAGACTGTATATAAGAAGTGGACGTGATGTCAACCACTGGTTTGTGGATTATGGTTTTAAAGCCTTAAGTTTTAGCTTTTGGCTGTCACCATCTTGGCTTTTGGAACCAGAGGTCACACAAGAGGGTGGAGGAGGGGCGGTGATGGCCTAGTGGTCTACTGGTACGCCTTCCGAACAAAACACTAGAAGGTCGGGAGTTCAATACCAAGGGCTGCCACGATTGTACCCCTGAGCAAGGTACTTAACCCTGAGTTGCTCCAGGGAGACTGTCCCTGTACAATGTAAGTTGCTCTGGATAAGAACGTCTGCTAAATGACCTGTAATGGAATAGGGTTTAAGTTCTGCTACTGATAATCTGGTTCTGTTCTCTTGCAGTAGACTGGGAATGACTGTCAATGAGCCAGAGCCGGCTGAGAGAGTGTTCGGGTGTGAACGCGTTGAAGAGATTGTGTTAGAACAGTGTTTTTGTTTTGCCTGAAAAGACCACCGTGTCACCCCATTAATTAAACTGTTTTATTTACCGAACATCCTTCTCTTTCCATGATTTTGTTTTGGATGAGAGCAGGGTTGTCTCACAGTATTCTTTTTTCTTTAAAGTGTTATTAATTGTTGCTGCTTTTTTACCCTAGGCATCAATAAAGTTTCATATTCTCTTACTATATGATCAACACAGCTAACACAGTGAAAGAAGAAAAAGAAGACTATTTGGCTGTTGGTTTGACCTCTTGTTGGTGTCACACAACAGAAAATGATCACCGTCGGTGTTAGAAATAGAGTCAGTTGATGTTGTGCTTCAGCAGTGCTGATAAAGTACAAAGCAGCCCGCCTCCATTCCAGGCCCAGCTTGATGATGATCACACAAGTACACAGGCTAACACACACTGACTGTGGTGTTTGTTGCTTCTACTCAACAATACGGGAGGAAAAGGAACACTCCTGTAGTGTACTTTTCTCCTCTATAGCGGATCCTCTTTGCTTTGGATTGAAAGTTAAGTTAAAGCATTACTATCTGTCTGGTGATTACTTTATCAGGTGGGTGCCTCCCTTCCCTGCTGCTACGGCAAAACAGGTCAAGAGTAAGTTCTGGTGTACGCCAAAGCACAACCCTTCCCACCTGCAGTTGTACTTGTAGTACACTTGCAGAAACGCACAATGCCAAGAGGTTTATGCAATAAAGCTACTTGGTTAGGTTTAGAAAAGAGATCATGGTTCGGGTTAAAAAATAAGCTATGAACGTAATTTCATTTGACTCAGTGATGTAGTGTCACGTGAAGTTGTCAATGAAAACAACTCAACTTTTGGTTTTACATAGAACACGAACATCAAGCTCCTGGCTGAACTTTCAACAATGATCTCTCGATATACTAATTTACAGCAAATACTGAAATGCATCTGTATGTATCTGTGGTTTGCAGAAAGGTGCACTCCCAACATTTTATCCTTGTGACTAGGCTGATATTTGAGTCATATTAGTGTCATTATGTAGATTTATTTTGCGTTTAGGGTTTGAAATATTTAAATAAAAAATGGCATCTGGTGTATTCATAATACATGAGCCTGTAACACACGTTCTAGAGACTACAGGTTTAAGATGTTCTCTCTCTCACCATTAAATTCACGTTTCTATATTATACAGCCTATATTGTGTCTGTTTATACTTACACCCAATTAAAAGGACTTGTGTTATGATGCTTGACTAATTTATGTTAATAAAAAAATGAGTTAATCAGGTTTAAAATGTGTCTGTACAATCCACCATGATTTAAATTCAGATCCCAACCCTCTGATTGATGGTAAAATAAGAATTTTGAGGGCTAGAAATTAGGTCATGAGCGGGAAAAGGCCGGGAGACCGTTCAAGTGTTGATATGGAGCCTTGAAGCCAGCATCTTCTGGGAGATTCTGATGTTTATGTGACACTCAAGTGTAAAAATCACAGTTCTCTATAAATAGGAAATAGGAAATAGTATTTACTGTAAGTGTCTTCCTGTGTTATATAATTTACAACATTGTTTTTTTTGGGTCATGAGCTATATTTTCACATTTTGGATTCCACATGTCCTTTCTTTAAAGCCAGAGCTACTTGTGTTGGCTGCTTCAGAAGTTATAACCCCGACTATGAATCCCCAAGCTCCCTGAGTAAACTGGTGGTGCATGATGCTACAAATCCATGGCAACAAGCTTCCAAAGGCTTTTCACAAGCTGTACAGCCTTAGCTCTGCTATCTTTCAGTCCATGGGTCTACAGCATATTTAAGTGACACAGTTAGTTAGAAATAGTATCCAGTCTATCAGTCCAATGAGTATTAGATCAAAATACCACATCAGGTCAGAATGATGTGACTGCTGCTCTGTGCCTGATTTCATTTTTCAAGCAGCAGATCACCAACTCTTCCAACATGAGAAAACCAAGTAAAGAGTTTTCTCTAAGGACTGTGCTGTTGAATATTAGTGAAACAATGACTAGACTGTACAAGGCCTGCTAAGAGCTACACCAAATACAGTCCATTTTAGCAGTTTAAAAAATGAGTAATATAAAATCCTTCAAAGATTGACTTCATTCCCAGAGGTGCAAGTCACAATGAGTGACCAAGTCAACTTGTATTGGTTCTCAACAAGCTTGGTAACTTGGTGTTAACAGCTAACATTTTATACTTTCCCATTTTATTTTTGATTATTTGATTTAAGTTTCAAAATGGACAAAGGATTCAAAAGCTGATGAAGCCGTTCAACACATCTCAAGTGTCTTTAACTTTTATTTAAGAGGCTTGTATAAAATGTTTTTATTTCAATGCATCACCACATGGTGATTTTTAGAATTAAAAAAATACATATTTCAATGTAAAGTGAGTGCTGGAGCCTTTGTTTTACATCAAATCAAATCAAATCAAATGTATTTGTATAGCCCAATATCACAAATTATACATTTGTCTCAGTGTGCTTTACAGACTGTACAGGATACGACACCCTCTGTCCTTAGACCCTCGCATCGCACAAGGAAAAACTTCCTAAAAGAAACCCCAAAATTAAAGGGGGAAAAATGGAAGAAACCTCAGGGAGAGCAACTGAGGAGGGATCCCTCTCCCAGGACGGACAGACGTGCAATAGATGTCGTGTATACAGGATAAACAACATAGTACAAATACAACATTTGACAGAAATTATGTTGTGTTGAAAAGAGAAAGTTTGGATGAATCCAGGAAAATGTCAAAAAGACTTCCCGGTGTCCAGCAGGACCAGGTCAGCAGGCACTGCCACGATTCATGATCCTGACGTAAACTTTATCAGTGGCAACCTGCCACATGAGAGACAGTCACTCCGGGGATGATGCCCCGGATGATGAGTTAGTAACATACATTTACATAATGCATACAGATAGAGAGGGAGAAGAAGAGAGGGATGGGGAGGAGAGAGGAAGAGAAGGAAGAGAGCAAGGAGGTGTCCCCCGGCAGTCTAAGCCTATAGCAGCATAACTAGGGGCTGATCCAAGCAAACCTGAGCCAGCCCTAACTATAAGCTTTATCAAAAAGGAAAGTCTTTAGCCTACTCTTAAATGTGGAGAGTGTGTCTGCCTCCCGAACACAAACTGGAAGCTGGTTCCACTGGAGAGGAGCTTGATAGCTGAAGGCTCTGGCTCCCATTGTACTCTTAGAGACTCTAGGAACCACAAGTAACCCTGCAGTCTGGGTTAATTCATCACTAGTTGATGAATTAAGCACTATATCTTACCACTGCAAGCCTTTAGCCACACAAATGAGCAATGTAGGTATCTTACTTTAGTGAGTAAGGCAGGTTAATGAATTAACCATTTATGAAAGCAAAATTTGGGTTTTTCAAACACATTTTATTGACTTAGTTTAAACCTGAAACAACTGTTTTTTTCAACCAAATTGTGAACACAACTGTGACAAACCATCACCTTTTAAGTTGATTGTTAGCAAACAGTTGCTTATTCACACGTCAGGCAGAGGCGGAGCAGCATTATAATTCATTCGGAGTCGTGTTCCTGGTCATCTGATTAATGTAAATCTAATATTCACTCCCATTTAGACAAACATCCAACTCTTTAGTTGTTAAATGCTGCACTATATTCACCAGCTGGTTTCTAAATGTGTGTCTGGAGGTCCAAACAATGAGCAGAAGCTTGTTATGAAGCTCCAAAAAGCCAAGGAGAGCTGCATATTCGGGTGATATTTCTTTTCATCACTATAATTGATTCAAATTAAACAAAGTCAAATAAATACATTTCAAGCCAATATTGCTAAATCTGTCAAAAGGTTTTGATCAAAGACACTTTTTGGGTGACTGAGCCTGACACCTGAAAATGTCCAGCTGTGAGGCAACTGTTAGTATTAGAATTTGTTTGCCCGGGATATTCTGCACTGTGGTTTTTCTAATGAGCTCAGCAGTGTTGCAGCTAACAACGAGTCGCCGCAGCTATTGCTCGTGCTCGCTGCTACAACGCTCAGCGTGTTTGGCCAATTAGAGAAAGTGGTTTCTGTAAAGGAACGAAAAACCATTCTGTTTTTCTGTCTCCTACTGCCTCTCTAGAAAAAAAAAGACAAATAACACACACACAAACACTTTTACCTACCCTATTATCGTGCAATAATGATACATAAAAAAAAGTTAATTAACAAATGCTACAATCTGTGTCGTGCTTTGTATGTGTACAAGATTGTGATGCCATTTGTAAAAAGCTAAATTACTATTCTGGCGATGTGAATGTGAATGTGCACCTTCTTTCCCCTCAGCATCATCCTGAAATTATGAAATACACCCAACATCTGCGCCTCTCACTTGACATTTACAACAACTGCAGACCGGAGAGTGTATCTGCTTTTGTTATTGAAGGACTGATAAGAACTAAAAAAAAGGGCTTGATTCTAATAACTCCCTGTGGAGACTCTTGTCCACAGTCAGGGATAAGGATGACAGAGGGGAGGTGTAGTGTCACACACACACAGCTTTATTCTCACACAGGTAAGCTTTCTATTACAGGCACAGCTCTCCTGTCCGCTGCTCTCCAGGCTGCGCTGCGTCGTGGCTGAAGAAGCGATCCCCGTCTCCTCTGGAACCCGGCCTACTGCAAGAGAACAGAACCAGGCCATCACCATGCATTTATTATGTGACTGATTACCTGATTCCGTTCAGCTGTCTGGCCTCCAGCTGGGACACTCCTGTCTCTCCCCAGCCGCCGGCGCCCTAACCACACCCCACTGGCACACACACACACACACACACACTCACACACACACACACACACACACACACACACACACACACACACACACACACACACACACACTTTCCCTGGAGAAATTAAAAGTAAAAGAAATGTTCCATTTCTCAGAAAGAAGTTACTTATTTTTGGCTTAGAAGCTTTTTTCTATCATTGCTAGTTGTTTAAATCCCTTTCTGAGTAATAGGCGCTGTGGTCCTATTGGGGTGATACAGGAGCAGGAAGTCCCTCAGGCAGAGATAATCCTTGAATTAAGAAATACACACTCACTCTCAGTTTGGGAACACGCAGATCAGAGCTCAGTATATCCCCAGACATCTTACAGTGGAGGAATGATCACTGTTTTATCTCCTGTCCTTTCTGGGATCCTAACCCTCCATGCCAATATTTAAGGTAACATGTTTATCAAACAGAATTCACCTGGGTGTACATGCTGCTTTTTACATTGTGTGCACTTCCTAAAAAGAGACCGCCGTGTTTGTTTCTGTTGAAGATGTTACAACATGTGGTTCTCACGCACACACCGGACATTGATTGAAAAGTCGTTTTAATTTGAAAGGTTAACAACGTGATTTAAACTGCAGCCGTTATCCAGGAGAGTGTTTCCCTCGAAACTTAATTGGGAATGCAGCTTAGTTGTATGGGAATGTAATTTGTAAATGGGACGGCCCCTGCTTAACCTGTCTTGTGTCAGTCACTGTGTTGTATCTGTTTAAGGTGTCAGTGGAGCTGATGGCAGTAGTCTGTCTGATCTGGAGCACCTGGGCGCAGCGCACCTCAGGACCATAAAAGGCCCAGCATCCGCGATGCTGCTCTCTCTCCCTGCCTGAGCCAGGAAACCACGTTTTTTTGGCTTTGTCTTTTGTTTGCATACCTTGATGCGCAATTGATGTCCTGTTTGCAAATAAATCACTTATATATTTTGGCATTTCGTGTCCTTATCGTCTGTTTGTCCTGCCCTACAGCCTGGGTTGTGACAGTAAGCAACAGGGAGTTGTTTCCAACGGAGACCCAAAAATGTCCCATTGGAACAAAAGCTAATTTCTCGGACAGCCTGTTGTTAAAAAGGCCCATTGTTTTCCGAAAATGCACACTGTCCCTGCAACAAACACAAGCACATGGCTAATTATTATGCAGCATAACAACATTGGACTTTCTTGATTTATTTTTCTGACTTTGTTGAAGGCATGTAACACCCTACTCTGCCTCTGATTGGCTAGTACTTTGTTGGTTAGGTTGGTCAGGTTTAGGCATGGGAAGTCAGATTGGTTATGGTTAGGGTAAGAATATAAAAGTAAACTGATCAGAAGCAGATCAATATCTGGTCCCATAAAGGCACAAATAATGAGAAATCAAATAACTTTAAAAAAAATATTTATTTATAATTTCTCATGGGCAATTGGAAGTCCTCAGTTAACTTAACTTGCATGTCTTTGGAGTGTGGGAGGAAACCGGAGCACCCAGTGTAAACCCATGCGTGCAGGAGGAGAACAGAAAGGTTGTGAGGTGATGCACCCATGACATGTGAATGTGGTTAAGTGAAGAAGATATGTTTACTGTATATAAATATCCCTCATGGCTCATCATCAGTGTAATCACTGTCCACGTCACTTCCTGTATCACTTTCAACATCACTTAACCCTTTGACACACAAGCTATGCAAACCCCTTCTAATGCGCAACATGGGTCCAAACGGACACGTATTCCTTTCCTATGATATTTCATGCATGGTTGAGTGTTTCTTTGGTATATTTTTGGAAATCTAGTTATTTAATCATTTAATATTCCAAGTATTCATTAAATATCTTGTTTTTGATGACCACAAATCATTATTTTCATTCTCCTTTTCTTGATTTATAAACTAAAATAGTTTTTGTATCACTACATCAGGTTTACACACACGGGTCTAAAATGACCCGTGTGTGTAAAGTGTGATAACAATGAAAAAAAGACATACTATAATAATAATGTTGTTAAAAATAATTATTATAGCAGTGGTTTGGACCAAACAACACATTTCATATTTGAAATCTTTACACATAACATACATCAAACAGCCGATAACACTGTGAGATATTGAACAGTGGTGAATGTATAACATGAATGAAGAAAAGAAAAGAAAGCTGATTAAATAAAAACATATGGGTAGAGCGCGTTGGGTGCGTTTGTTCTTTTTAGATCATATCTTTCCTTTGCCCCAGTAATGTGCTTTTGGAGGTGGGGCGTGCCCTCCATGCGGCTCTTCATATGTGGCATGATAAGCTCTTTGCCCAGCTCCTTGATGAATAGCCGCCGTGCATTGGTCACACCACCCATGTAATCAGGGTGTTGCGCAGTGAAGTTGGTGTAGGCATTGAGGGTGGCAACATCCAGCACATTGTGCCAGAGCACCATGGGCCACCTCCGTGTTCTCAGCTTACATGTGTAGGTGCGAACCATCTGATCCATTGTGTCCACTCCTGATTTTGTTGTGTTATGGATCACTTCTGGTTTCTTCTTCACACTGTTGTCATCCACTGCTGTGTCATCATGCATGGTGCTCAGGAGGACAACAGCCTTCCCTTTCTTCGGCACATAGCTCACCACAATGGTCAGGTTCTTCTCCAGGAGCTTTCAGCCAGAGGGATACTGCTGAAGAAGTTGTCCTTTGTGATTGTGATTTGGGAGGCATGTATGCGCATGGTGGTCCAAACCACTGCTATAATAATTGTTTTTAACAACATTATTATTATTATTATATGATGTATTTGTTTCATTGTTATCACACATTACACACATGGGATCAAAAATGACTCATGTGTGTAAAGTCTGATAACAATTTCTTTCCAAAAATATAGCATAGAAACACTCATGAAATCACATAGGAAATGAATACGGGTCCGTTTGGACCCATGTTGTGCATTAGAAGGGTAGTGATACAAAAATTATTTTTATTCAAAAAGTAAGAAAGTAAATATGAAAATAAGAATTTGTGATGATGAAAAACAAGTTAATTGAGGAATTCCTGGAATTCTGAAAGATTAAAGTAATTTATTGCAAAGATATTTACAATTAAAACTCACTCGGGTCTATTTGGATCCATGTTGTGCATTAAAGGGTTAAAGTGACGTCATACGCCATTTGTACCTTTTGCAGTTTTTCTCATTTTCGTCCTCGTCTTTGCGTGCCCTGGCAGAGGGTCATCCTAAACATCTGCCTCAGACTGGCTGACCACCACGTCAACCTGAGCAACAACTTCAGGCTGGTTCTGTGTGCTGATGTTGTTGTTAAGTAACTCACTTACCCCTCACTGTACTTTCTACGGTGTCACTTCCCCAATGTAACTCTGTGCTAAAAAGTATTTTTGGGTCCAATGGCATCACTTGACGGACCTGGAAGTTGTAATTTCACGGTTTGGCCACTACAAAAATTGCCACTAGCATAAAGATACTCTTCTGATCGAACTTACACTATGCTTAATTTGTTGACTAACGGACATAACAATATCTGATTAAATGCCTCTGCTTGGTGTAAAGGGAATGGCTGCTTTCTTCTATCATCTAATTATATTGATGTTGTGGCATAACATTGATTGGGAACAGTGAAAAGAGTGGCTGATAATACAAATACAAGTCATTTATTCTAGCATTGGCTACTTGCAAGCTGGTTGCAACAAGATTTTCAAATTGTTGCATTCAGAGTTTGATTCATTTTCTCCCCAGGCCTTAGGCTGTACTTGCATTCTTCAAAAACCAATTATTTTACAAACCTAGCCGCAATCCCTCAATAATTATTCAAAGTCTAGTGCAACTGCCACTCCTGATTTGGCCAATCAGGGGAATTGGAACAATGCTACTGAGTGTACACTTACTAAAAAAATCCCCGCATAACAGCTGAATGGGTGGCTCATTATGAAAAAGTGTTCCACCCTGGATTGCGTCGGGTGGTAGCATCTACATTGAATTTAAATTATTCTTGTCCTTTAAAAAACTATCAATAAATATCACCATGACATTAAACTTGAGCTTTCAGAGACATTTAACTACTAATGACTATAAATAGATCTTATATGGGGTCAATGACATCTAACGGTGTCATTAGCATGCTTTATGGCATTGTAAAGGGTTTTGATAGAAGTGCAAAGAACCATTTAGTAAAGTGTGCGCATCAGAGAGGAAGGTAGCTTCAAATGAACAAAACCAACAAATTACCTGCCAACCCCTGGGTCTGCTCATCACCAGGCATCATCTGTGCCTCCATTATTTCATAGCATATGATCTAATGAAAGTGGACAGCAAAAATTATTTTGGTGCAAAGTTGCCATGAGCCAGCCTGTATTTACATATCAGTGCAGGCGAATGTACAAGATACACATGTGATGCCATCTGAACACAGAGCACTAAGAAGACACAAGACCTTCAAAGGTGTGAAGAGAAAATATACTTTAGATTTTCTCTAAGCATTCATTTGTATAATCAGACCTGAACTTTGAAGTAATAGTTTCAAAACACTTATTTCCTCTTTTGGTGAAAGTTAGTTGGAGTTGCCTAGCAACCTCACGGTAACAACAAAGCTTTTGGAAGACACTGTGCCAGGCCAAGAAATAGTCGGGCACATATCTGAATGTAAACTTCCAAGATGTTTTTACACTATATCTTTTGTGCTGATTGAACAATGACAGAAGCTGTTTCCCCTTTTTCCAGCGTTTGTGCTAAGCTAAGCTAACAATCTACTGGCCATAACAGACAGATATGAGGGTGGCATACATTTTCTAATGTAACTCTCAGCAAGAAAGCAAATAGATATGTCCAAAATATCCAATTATTCCTTTAAACCAGTGTTTAAATTACCAGGGAGGGCTGATCTGCCTGGAAAGAAGCCTGAGCACCCCCAGAAGTAACACCATTTTGAGTTTGAGGTGTTCTTGAAAAACTGATGAAATACATCAAATTAATTAAATTAAAAATTAAAATCTCCAGTCAACGTTGCACTCACACAATTAATAAACACTGAATAAATGCTTTCTGTCATATGTTTGTTTCTATGTTGACTTTGTATGTAGCTAGTATGTAGTTATGGAATCATTTAACAACATTTTGAAAGAACAGACATGGAGGCAGCAAGAAGAGTTTCTGGAGGAAAATATAAGAAACTGGAGATGCTGGTAAGTTCTGAAATCAGTCTGTTTGAGCTGTCACACAGAGCTGCTGCTTGTTGTCACAGCAGGTGCCATGGAAACTATTGACTGCTTTTGGCCAAAAGACACAGACTGGAAAAATCACTGCAGCAAGCCAAAAATTCACCTCATTTATTTGTGTCGTTTAATTGTAAGAAATCGTGCCATGATATTGTTTCCCTCGATTTCTTGAGAGTTTCAACTCAAAATAGACCAAAGGTAACATTTCACTGAAAAGAGTTAGTGGAGGAACTCCATGGAATATAAAGGTAAGATAAATACAAAACATGTAGTGAACAAAAGCCAATCAGTCATTGCCTCTAAATTGTTAGAATATTGAGTTAGAATAACTAACTTGTCCTAATTTAATGATACGCTCCAAATCACAACTTGATCTATCTGCTACAGAGAGAAGCTGTGCCCGAAAGCCAACTGAAGTTTGGCTGAGACCTCAAGGAGATGGAGCTGGTGGGAATAAAAAGCACTCGAGCCAATGACCAGATTTAGAAACAAAGAATGCTATGTACTGTGGTTTTATGGCTTGAAAGATAACTATTTCTCCTGCAGAAAAAACCCTCCACTTCTCTCAGGGATTATTGTCTCCAATCAATGCTGTGTGTTCCCATGCCCATTATAAAATATCAATGGTGCAAGATGCTCTCGTTTCTCCATTCAGTGACTGTGCATAGCAGCGTGCATTGGCTATACCATTCATCAGATTCAACTTGTATTATCTGTATCTGCCTCTGTTTATCACGTGAGAGTGACTGCTATTTGAAGAGTGACTCATCTCCTCTCAACTGAACTAGAAGTGTATTTGTGGTTGTGTTCAAGCAGGCTTTTGTGCACATGGGGTTTCATGTGTGTGGTCTTTTTAGTGTGTGGCAGCAACCTCTATTATCCTATTTGTGAACCCACGATCAGATGTAGCACTCTCCATCGCTGCCGTCGTGTTGTCTGGCTGGACTAAGGGGAGCACTGAGCGGAAGCCAGAGCCACTGCAATCTGCGGTAATGTGTCGACTGTCATGAACCTTTTTAGGGTCTGACTGATAAGTGCTTTTAGAAGCCTGATACTCATGTCAGTTTTTAGACGGATGTTGCCAGGATTTGTGTGCTGACACATACTCGGGTTGTTTAGAATTTATATTCCAAAAACTCCCTGAAACACAAGGACGCATGGGCAGTGTAAAAAAAAGGCCTCTGAAACAGCTTTTGGACCATCAAAGGACACTTAAACATGCCAGTGAAAGCCAGACTAATGAAGGCAGACACTGAAATGGGTTTTGCAGCTCCATAAGGCAGAGTGACACAGGTTTCATTAAAACCTCCCACACAGTTAGTAGTTTAGTAAGAGCAAAATTCAAACTGTTGTTTAGAGGATAAATTATTTGAAGAACTGCGTGTACAGTGTTTGTACAGTGTTTTGTACATGTACAGACAAAGCTTTGACAAACCGCCAACATGTGAGATAAATGCAAAGGGAGTTTTGGCATTGTCACTGAACAACATGCTCAAAACAGCTTTTCTTACCTTTTCTCCTGCCAGTGAGATGTTGATTTCCCAGCCCAGTATTATGTATATAATACCAAGAGAGCAACATATGTATTGACATGAAAAATAGAACAGACATTTATACCCCTGAGGATAAATAGTTTGAACTCTCTTGACTTTTCATCTTCATCTCCATCTTTTTTTAATTTGCCCATTTCTTTTAAACTTTATTTTAAAAAAATCAATAAATGACGATTTCTAGTAGGAATATATGAACAGATTCAAAACAGCAAGGCAATAAGTAATGCAATGAACAGTGAGTTACACTGACAATTATTATAATGTATAACTCTGGAATTCGCAGAGTTAATTTGAGCCATTATATGCCATCCACAAAGCCACCAGACTTTACTAAAAGAAAAGTAAAGTAAAGTCATTTTACCTCACTGATCATTGTAAAACACACTTCATTCAAACCTGACAGAAAAAGAAAAAAAAAACCGAATCAAACACGTCTTTTCACTGTTCCAGCAATCACAAACTCTGGTATGGTGGAAACAAACTCTTAATTCAACAAGTTAGAAGGTAAACTGTGTTTTCCCCCGCTGTCTCTGTGTTTTCCGCAAAGTCTACCTATTTGTGCTTTTAATAGCACGCTGAACGAGTCGGAAGAAACTTGAGTGAAGATTCAGCAACGGGATTAGGCGGACTGCTGAGGTGAAATAACAGGAAATGTATCGTGGGCTTAGGATTGTGGGTGTTTTAGGAGCACAAAGGATACACACAAGATTTTAGGAATAAAGGAGTCAGTCCTTGGTGGAATTTGAAGGATCTGTGACATTGGAACAGTCTTTAGGCGTGATTTGCTGATGTAGCACACTTGGCATTTTTAGCTTTTAATGTTACATTTGTGTTGAGAATGAGCCTGAGTGCTGTCATCCAGCTTGTTGGTAATGTTGTGAAACTGTAGTTTGCGGTGGGGATGGTGGTGTTGGGTAAGGTGTTCCTGAAAATGAAGACTGTTCATGCACAGTACAGTCTTTTTTCAACTATTTCAAAACTGCAATCCTTGAAGCAAATAATAAGACGTACAATAAAACATCACCTGTGAATTAAATTTAAAGATGCACACCAGGGATCAAAACGTGTTTTTTTTGTTTGCACAATCAGGGTTTATTTGTGTGGGAATCTGCCTCTACTTCTTTCCCACCAATGCTCACAAGACCAAAGGCAGAAGTATGGAGAGTATGGTTCATTAAAAAAGGAGACAATGTTTGTGGTTTTCTGTGTACAGTCCTGTGTGTGTGTGTGTGTGTGTGTGTGTGTGTGTGTGTGTGTGTGTGTGTGTGTGTGTGTGTGTGTGTGTGTGTGTGTGTGTCTCACTATTCCCACAGTCTCTCTAAACAACAGGGCAAGCTACTAAACCAAACACCTGAAAACATCCACTCTCGCTGTAAGAACAAACCACTGTTACCACATTCACTACGGTCACAGTTAGTACAACTTTAGTGCCATGAAGTTTAAAAAAAGGTTTATATGTTTTTTAACGTTGCTTATTCATGTCCATGCTGCTCTCATGTGAACATTCAGCTACTTACATGACTGAACTATAATGGTGAAGTTGTTTAGGGTTTCAGCTATAAACAGCAACAATAACTTCACTTGTCAGTCAATGGTGTTGTCATACATTTGGTTTTCATACACAACTCTAAACTGCTGCTGTTACTTTTTTCCCTGTTCTACAATGTAGTTTATTTTGGGTCAATCTAACATGCTGCTGGAAATACTCATTCATAGTACCAAATGCTCATTTGTGGTTAACAAGTCCTCCTGCATGAGTAGCATTTGCTAAAACCTACAGTGCCCAGATGTTTGGGGAAATTATATAGCTTTTTTTTTTTCGTGACTGTTTTAGTTTTTGTTACGTCAAAATGACGGGGCTGGGAGCAGCCACAAGCATGGGATGGAAGGTGGAATAACACCAGCCTAATACTTTAAGTGATTTGCCTCAAACGTATTTGAGGATTGACAGGTATCTAAATTATGTAACCCTTATAGTCTAGGTAGCAAATCAATTAGAACAACAGCATACTAGTGGTGCCGATTGATTCGCTTTCATTTCGTCTTTTGTTGCTAAGCCTTCAGAATGTCTCATGCGTCATTGTTGACTCGGCCAGCTCTAACAATGCATGTTAAACTGCAAACCAGAGGGCTGCAAATGATTAGGTAATGATTACGTTATGATGCCATTAAATAAGCTAAGCCACCCATCTGTCTCTCTCAATAGCTGATGGTGGAGAACACAGTACTCTCATCTTATACAAGTGTGACCCGAGGTTGCTTTGCACAGTTTACCTTTACTACTGTTCCCACACTCTGGATAGAACATTTGGTTCAAATTATTTGTGTTGCTCTTGATTTGCAATTGTGTAGGTGGTGAAAAAGCTGATTTGTTTTGGAAATAATGAACTGCAGTTCGGTAAAACTGAAAATGATATCTGAATGCTCTCTTACCAAGTGATCCTTCATCCTCAAACCTCCAATGTATTGCTCTTGTGGAGGAATTGCAAATGAAGTCATTGAAGCCACACAGTAGGAGTTTAAGAGTGTGTCTACAAAAGAAAGAAAGAACCAACTCTTAGTTCAGAGAATGGGTGTCCCTGAGGCTTTCTTCTTCCAAATCAACATGTGGATCAGATTTGACACGAGGCACACAATCACAGAAGCTCTCCGATGATTCAAATGAGCCCTAATCCCCACCAGAGCTGTGTTGTGACACATGAGAGGCTGGCATCTCTGCAGGGGTGTCATCACAACTAAAGCATCTTTTACTGATCTGATAATATGAATCCACCCAACGCCAGCCTTGCATCAAATAACTACAAAGCCAGAGGAATGAAAGAGATATCAACACTGAAGTACAGAGCGTCTTCACATAGTGCTCTCAGCTTTTCTTAGAGGTTGCTTAAAATCTGGAAACAAATGTGAGAAGTCTGACATTGTTACTTAGTGGTTACAACTCACAGCGACAAGTTCCCGAGTTCAAATGTTCACCCTGCTCACTTGTATATACAGTTGATATTCTCTTTGCAAGTTTTTTCTTCAAAGATATGCAAGTCAGTTGTGCGTACATGAGCGTAGGTCAGTCTTGCATTAGTTCCAGGAACCTATAGTTTGCATCTAAGCATAAGGATAGTGTACAGTGTGTGCTATATGAGACCAACCGAGGTCGGGGTGTCGGGGTGGATAGGGGGATGAGTGAGTAAACACCAGGAGGCCTGAGTTTGTGTCCTGTGTGATAAACCAAAAGACAATGTTGAATTATTTTAATTTACGTCTGTAAAATAAAGAAACCTATCAAACATAACTGTTTAAAGCTTGGCAAGTATATTTTCCTAAACCTAACCGTTTAGTTGTGTTGCGTCTTTGTTTTGTTTACATTTAAAAACGTTAACCTTGTGTTTAAAACTTTCCCGAAAGGTAATTGAGAAGTTTCGTTGTATGGGAACGTAATTTTGTAGGAGACGGGGTTGTGTCCTAAAATACAAGCTTGTATGGGACATGCTCAGACATGGTCTGGTGGGTGTTCAACCTTCACAGTGTGATGAATGCAGAGTTCTGGTGTCTGGTGAATGTGTTTTACTTACACACAGCAAGGCTTGCCACTGGGGGAATTGTGCTCAAAAATTGTTATTTTTTTAATTCCATCTTGATTGTTCTCAATAATCTCTATAGTGTTAAATAGCTTTGCAGCTTGAGACAATTCCTCCGTGGTTGTTGTTGTTTAGTTTTTTTTATCCAACTGTTTCAAATCTTTGCAACAAGACAAACACATTTTATGGCCACAAAAACAACGGCACTGAATAAAACATAAGATTGTCAATGAGAAGGCCATACTGATGTAACCCCCCTGTTATTCTGAGATCTCTAGAAACTCTATCTTAGCCTAATGAACAGCAGACAACACAACAGTTCTAATACCTGCAGAGTCTGTGCTGGCATATCTGCTGGCCTTGTTACATAACTTGCATGACGGCATAAAGGAGTGAGTAAAATAGGATGTGCAGTAGTAGGAGTAGACCAGCAAATCCTGTGTTTTTATTTTGCTGTTCCAAGCTTTAAATACTAATAAGCCTTGCATCTGCTGCTTTCTGTCATATTATAATGTATATTTTGTTGAAGGAAACACATGAATACCGAAACAGTCCAAAGTTTTACATGCAATATGTAATTCCTAATAAAAAAGACAGCATTAAACTGGCTCATTTTGTGGAGTTCAAGGCAGTTACAAGCACACACGCGTGTCTAAACTGTGATATAGTTCATTCATTTGGCTGTTTCATCTTCAAAAGTGACAAGATAAGAAGAAAAAACAGTCACTGCTAATTAGCAACAACAAGAGTGACTGTCATTTCTCTATCAACAGATCCTAATTGTGTCTCTGTATTGCAGAATGAAACCTTGGTGTGAGTAACACGCTTTAGTGTTTCATAACTATGGAGGAATAAAGATGGGACGACGATTAGAAGCAGTTCATAGATTATACGTGAAGACATTCGAAGGATGGAACTACAGATCACGACGGCCCCTGGTAGACCACCACATCAACAAAAGTCTATTCCGACAGTGTGCAATTACCAATGCCTTGTGCAATATTCACTTTGTATAACGTTTGCAATTACACTATCATGTGCAATATTCACTCCTACACTTTTCTTTCTCCAATGACTGTACTTTATATTACTGTTACTGTATTCTATTTCATTGTTACTTGTCACTTTACTCTCTTTGCTGTAACAATGTAAATGTCCCCGTCGTGGGACAAATAAAGGATTTCTGATTCTGATATTGATGTGACCAGCAAGACTTGTCATGAATACGATGATGGATCAACATCTCTTTCCAAAGTTACCAGCAGGGAGCTCGAACTGGTCTCCAGCACTGACTGTGCAAAACGTCTCTCTTTTAACTTCATGAGCTCATGAAGCATCAAATTATTGTTTACTTTTGACAGCTACATGATCAAGACCTCAGAGGAGAGTGTGCGACAGGCGCTGGTTACGTTTTACATTACATTGTGTTAACTTTGATCATTTTATTTGTTTATTTAGGCATTTATAGAACAGCTTAGCATCTTTGTGGGAAAGCTTTATTCAGAAATCCTGACAGGACGTTCATTTCATTTATTAGGATCCCCATTAGCTCTAGCCGAAGCAGCAGCAATTCATCCTGGGATCCAGTACATGAATCTTTTATATAGTTCAGACTTACTGCACCTTTTCCTTCATACTTTCAGTTTCATTATTATACTGAAAGTTTTTTTTTATAGCAAACAAGTTAGAATATTTAATAGATGATAATTAATAGATGGTAAAACTAATTAAGTCAATTAAACTTTAGTCAATTGTTATTTTACTGTTAAACAATTAAATAATCATTTATAATGGCTACTTATTATTAGTACTGTACTGTATGTTATTTTAACAGTTGAAGTCAATGGTTAATAATTGGTTTCGGATCCATTTATGTATGTAATGTTTTACAAACCATTTTTACAAATCATTTTATAATTATTAACACATACTTAATATATTATATAAAATGCTATAATGTGTGCAACAACAAACTGTTTAAAGATAGTTTACCACGCTGGCCTCTGTATGTCGCAGTATGGAGAACTCAAAATGATGTTGTCCTGATGAAAATGCCTTTGCAGAATTACATGTTTGGTTAATGATATGTTGCCTGTTTGAATATACGTACACTTATGGATTGCAGCGTAGAATTAGAGAAAGCATCTTAATGGATAAAAGTAGAAAGATAAATCCATTTGGTTAAAAATAGTGACATTTCATTCCACTTTCCCCTCGTACTGCTCTCTGTACTTCATGAACCTAGAAGTACTCCCTGCACGCACAAACCTTTCAAAATGCAAATTGCATATGCAGACTAATTGCAGAAGACTAAGCTCGCTGCTATTTCATTTCGGTGTGTTTATTGTACATAATATATAACACGCAATGCAAAATTCAATTTAAAGAACACTTAGTAGTTGTTAACTACTGTATGCAATATTATAATTGCACATTTCTATCATTTACTTGCTTTTTGTCAGGTTTGAAATGCTGCATTATTAGAATCAAACCTTGCTTGAAATAATTACTTCCCTAGCAAACAAAACATGTACCTAGTGAGAAGACACAGATGTGACAAGAAAGTTTGTAAAGTGGCACATTTTTGAGGGATTATTTCCTGGCAGAGACCATAAATCCCAAAGCGTTTAAATGCACTTCAAACACAGGAGCCAGAATGATAAATGAGGATATTATAAAAGTTTTCTTATTTGCGAGTGTAAGCATTTAATACAAAAACAATATACATGTGCCTTAAAACCGCATACGAAACACTGTATTTGCTGACAGATAGTGTTGTAATACATGAAAGGAAGAAAAAGTTACATCTACACATCTCACTCATGGCTTTCCCCACGGGATCATTTAGGTTTCATCGTGTGTGATCTTATTAAAACAATGGTTGAATTAATTTACTTTCTGCGGGGCTCCTCCATAAAGAAAAAGGATATTTCCCTCATGATGTGTTGTGACTTAGCAGAGCTTCTCAAGCACAATCCTCCGAGGGAACATAAGGGCTCTTACTGCCCACTGTACAGCTACTAGACGAGGAGCCCGAGAGCAACTGTAGCAGATTTATTTTAGGAAGGAGGACTCCATGTTTTTTTGTTTTTTTTTATACCGAGGGTTGTTAGAAGCTTCTTTAATGCTGTTGTGTTTGCTGCAAGCCTTTGTTTTGAGAGGCTGTCCTTGTCGTTCTATAAAGTCATCTTCATGACTTTTTTAACTTTGTTTTGAATGTTTGTTTTTAACCACAGTCCTCAAAGAGCCCTCACACTTTGCATTCATATTAAGACTTCAAGGAAATTGAACATTTGTCCAACAGTCACTCCATATCCTGCTACGATTTTTCACTCTTTCAATACTTTATTAAATTGAGGTTTTTTTTTTAATCATTTGGCAGCAGACATTTTGTTCCCAGTGACTAATATGAGTTTGAGCTTCACTGAAGTGTTGTTGTAGGCAGCCGACATCATACTGCTTCACAACTGAAGCCAAGACAAGCGACTGCAATGCGAAAATACGCTGTGCTTAATAACTTGTTTATTGTATTTTTCATTCCTAAAGATGTTAGTTTTTATTAGGTTAAACAGAACAATATCTCTCAGGGTGAAGAAATTCAACGAAGAATGTAAAAAAAAAAAATTAGATTTCACTGAGGATAAACGGATGTTCACCTTCCTTTTATCTAACACACTATGAATCCGTCTTTGTCTGCTGGATTGGTTTTGGCCTCTCTCTTGTCAATCCTCAATGCACATCAGCCCACACATATCACACCCAACTGTCCATATTTTTATCTCCACAGCACGCTCAAAACTAATCTACATCCTAACAGTCAGTCAAGGGAATTTCAACATCAGTCAGTGATTTCTTGCAGGAAAAAAAGTGACTACACATTTACATAACACCTAGCTAAATAAGCAGCCGAGAGCTGCACCGCTCAAAGGGAGGTGTGTTGAGAGATTGATGGAAAATATAACACAACACCTCCAACTTGAAAACAGGAGCCAGCTCATTTCATAACCAGTCCCTAATTATGACCATCATCCAAACCCCTCATATAATCACACAGCATTTTCTGGTGTCTTCATATTTGGCTTAAGGCTTTTATATACCTTATCATTGCCTCTGCATGAAACCTGACACATTTCACACGTTCTCTGTGAAATAAGGGAATTGTTACTGTGATAGTGTTTACGAATGTGTTAATGTGCACACTTTAGACATTGTGTACTAGTGCTATAAATTCACAGAGCCTCTTCTACAAGGCATTTCACGTACCCCACTTACGTTCCACACAGATATAGGTTCAAAACCAACCTCCACCTGACCTGCTACATCAAACGATGACATTCGGGGGATTGTCAACAGATCTTCTCAGACTGAGTGGAACACTTGGTAAAGGTTTGGAGTATTTAATTCCCTTCTCCATGGTAACACTTTATGAAAAAATGGCTTGATGTATCCTCAGAAATGTTTCAGGATAATCCTGATGTAGTCACAACTCTCATAAAAAGACAATGTGTTGCTTACAGCCTACTATAATACATTTTATACTCATGACTTTTTTTTCACACACATAAAACATTAAATACATGTATGCGTGAGGGTGTGATAGAAACCTGTAATGTATTTATTAATGTTTAAAAAAAACGTCACATATAAAAAAAAAGGGTAGGAGTATAGATCAAACCAAAAATAATGCAGGAGTAATTGTACAGTATGAACGATGAAGAAGAGTGATCTTCTTTTTCAAAATCAAATGTTTTTGAAATTTTCTGTCTCTTTTTGTACAAAGACAATGACACAAAATTTGTTATTACATTCATTCCACAATATAGCTTATCATTTTTAAAGTTAAATAACAAAGATGTAATAACTCTAGGCATCATGCAACTTAAACTAAATTCTACTACACATGTGTTTGGGGCTGTAATATTAGGGTCTAGTGGTTTTAAAACGATTTGTTTTTTAAATGTTTCACCAAAAATTATATTAATATTTGTGTGTGTCTCTTTTTTGCCATATCTTTTTAGTCAATTTCCAGGCTTCACTAATAATTGTTTGATGAGCATAGGGTCACACTGAACCACTGACACACATGCAACCTTTAGGCTGTAGCTAATAAAGTATTACAGTATAAAGTCATATTGACTTGCTCGAGAAAACGTTTGTCTACTTATTAGCCTTTGTTGCTGGAGGGCTGTTATTACTCTTATCTTGTCTTCACACCTCCTCCTCCTCACTGACGTTCCTCTCTGAGCTCTGTCTATGGCCAAGAAGCGCGCTCTCGCCGGCGCGCATCCCCCTCCCGCTCCCGCTCCGTCTACACAGTAACGGGTGTCGGCGTGAACGTCGCTGAGCGGCGAATGGACATTAAAAGGGAATGTAATGTTCTTCTTCCAATGCCTGCTTTCTTCTGTCATATAATATCTGCAACGGAAGCCGGGTAAGTTAATATTTAGCAGGTGGTACATTTTTTGAGAGACAGATAGGCTGTCATGCAGTTTCTGAATCCATGGAACGAAATTGGGAAATAGTTTCTCGCTTTGTGTGATATGTGCACAAAGCACATATTTTAATTGGCATGATATAAATATGCAGTTGTCATCTTAATTGGCTTTTAAATATTTCACTCATCAGTCTGCACATTTGTAAACCTAACTATATTAATGCATGTAATAAGATAAAGTCAAGGCTGGGTGAGACTTTAGTACATCAATGCATCTGTATCTTTCTAGAATTGTGTTGTGTCCAATGCAATCACTGTTTTTTTTTTTTAATTACTGTGCATGATAATCAGAAGGGGAGATTGTTATTATGTAAGATAAAAAAAACACACAAATACATCTGGTATAGTAGTATAGAGTGATTAATATGTCCAGGATCTATACCAAACCTGGCTCACCGAGAGGGAGTAATAATGAGATTCCTCTTCTTCTTGATCTGAAAGAAAAGGCTCTATGGTGGCTGCATGTGTCTTTGTGAATGCCCAGTATGTCCACAAACAGTATCTTCTCTAAATTAACTTCTCATATCTGGTTTACACTTTATGAAAGTTAAGCAAACATAAATACCTCTGGAATTCACCTGGAAGCTGTTTTAGTGCAATGCAATGATTGTTTGACTAGCAGCAGGTCCACAACCCATGGAAGATCAGACACACAACATTATATGAAGTGTAATCAAGAAGGATGGTGGATATGATATGAGAAAGGGAGAGCATTGCATGTGACGTGTGTGTGTGTGTGTGTGTGTGTGTGTGTGTGTGTGTGTGTGTGTGTGTGTGTGTGTGTGTGGGTGTATGTGTGGGTTTGTGTGTGTGTGTGTGTGCTTGCAGTTTGTGCAGGATACAGTCGTATTTGATTAGTGTGGTGAAGAGGGAATCTCAGGGACGAGTGATTTGCAGGCTTTTCCATGTTCATTCCCAGGACAGTTAATGGAAATGGTGGGTCTGTGACGGGATACAAACTCTGATCCTTTGCATGGAAGTGAGTTACACGCCCATCCACCACCCCAACCCTTTCTACCTCACTACATAAATGAAACCTCATTTCCTGCATTGGATGCCAATGCATGCCAAAACTGCAAAGTTATGCAAATGTATCCACAATAAAGCCAGCAATTGTAGTGTTGTTGTAGTGAAGGACATATTATTGAGGACATTGTATTGAAGAAGGTCCTTGCTCTGGGTTCTTTTTTTTGGCAGAGGAGACACATTTACCTATGGTACTTAATTACAGTGGCGGAGTTCTGTTGGAAATAAAAGTAATGGACAGTGATAGAGGATAGCAGAGTCAAACCAAGGACACATTGTGGCTGCTGACGATATGATGCCAGAAGCATTCAGTGTAGCTCATCCTGTATCCCTGCCAAGTGGGCTTTTATATGGGGGTCCAACAATCCCACATTCCCTCTCATACTGACGATGATACATGATACTTGACTTTTGACTGATTCCAAGTACTGATCTAATACCAGCTGACTTTCTTTTCTCCATTTGGTGAATTTACTGGATCATTCTTTTACATTTCATTTGAGACTGTAGCTACAAACAACTTCTTAACTCTGGTGGAGATATCAGTATTGGTGATAATAACAATCCATCATTTATACTCAAGACACCCGTAGAGACAAGAGTAGAGGACATACATGAACCGTAACTATTATGATAAATCTACCTTGTTTCACTCTTTGTATTTCTTCCTTGTCTATGCTTGCTACTGCAAGCACCTTATTTCCCTCAGAGGATCAGCTGGCAGCTTAAGGTTTGGTGTCTGCGAATTGCAATGAAAAGTATTAGTGGCCATTTTATAGAGGGGTTTTTGCAAGATAACATCTTATGTAACTTAACTGCACTACCTTTACAGCTTTACAAGTAATAATAGGCTTTATCTACATATTCCTTAATATGCATTACAAGGAAAAAAAACATTGCAATTAAAAAAAAGCTATAAAAATAGAGCTAAACCCAAAGAGAAGCAATCATGAAATACGAGGAGGATAAAAAACAGTTTAGCAATAGCAGTTGAAGATAGAGAAGCAAGGATGTCAAGCATTCACTAAAGCTCTCCACTCCACTAATTCTCCCAGAGTGCATTACGTTTGTCCAGGTGAGAAAAGATTAAAGCACCCTTACAACTTTATTTAAATCTGCATACAACATTATAAGTGAGAGATAGCTCAAACATTGTGAGTTTGAGAGATCCTGAGAGGTGATTTTAGCGAGCATGATCTTTACCAATATGAGGGACAAGAGAGCAACAAAGAAACTGTGCCTGCACTGAATCTCCTGTTAACTGGGTGTTGTGGCATTGTGCTATGACTGTTTCGCAAACTTAGACTAGTGATTTACAACCCGTGACAGCCAACTGGCAAACAAAATTCTGCAGTTGAGCCAATTTGAAGGTGTAGAGGACATGGTTGCTTATGTTTAAAATGATGTTGAACAAGTGTTTCCCCTCTGTTGGTTAGGTGCACTTGGGTATATTTATTTAGTTTATAACCTGGTGGATCTAAGTGGTAAACTGAAAGTGTATTGATCTGAAATAAAAGGGTTATAATAGCTGTTGTTTATACGGCTGGTATATGGACATCCCACATAGCTCCATATTTTTAATTAGGCCCACTCGTTCTGTTTTTATACAGCTGGTTTTGCTCTTAGCTATTTGCACTTCCAAAAATATCAAAGAATGCAACCAACCTCAAAGTAGAGGGCCTGGGCCTGTTCTTCGGCTGCATGGGAGTGGTTGTTTGCTGGTGTATACTCTTAAATGTGAGTTTGTCCTTTCCTGTGACAGAGCTGTCTTTACCTCATAATGTAATTTCATTAGGATAAAGCCAGTTTGTTTGGCTGAAATGCTCTTCCCTGTTACTATGTAAATGAGATTGATTAGACAAGTAGATTTCTTGTCTAAATGCTTGTGGAGCTTATAGGTAAGCTCTCGGCGTCTTTCTGTTTTCCCCTGGCTACTAACAAAGCCCTGACAGATCTATCTGATGTACACCTTCAGCTATCACTGACATGTCACAGAGGCGAGAGCCTCAATCCAAATCTGTCTGGATACATCGAAGATACAATGAAAGAAGGCCTTTTTCTGCTCCCGCTCTCTTTCTCTCTCTCTCTCTCTCTCTCTCTCTCTCTCTCTCTCTCTCTCTCTCTCTCTCTCTCTCTCTCTCTCTCTCTCTTCTTAATGTGTCTGCTAGCACTGCCTATTGTGAAAGTAACTGCATACTGCTTCTCTGCTACCTTTAAAATCCCGTAGCCTTCAGGAATCAATGTTTAATTAATTGTTACCAATCCATGACAGATGAAAATTCAAATTAGTCGTCAGCTGCCAGAAGTATGCAAATGCTAGACAGCTCTCACTGTTGTTTCATAGATATTTTAAGACATTTAGGGATGTTCGAAACCAAGAAGGCATAGAACAAACATACCGGCACTACCGTAGGGATTTATTCTTTGTGTGTCTGCGTTTGTGAGGCAGCACGTACGGCAACATAATGAGACAGATGGTGGGAGAACCTATTTGCCTGCTGTTGCAGATATTAATTCTGGGATTATACATGACTTTGTATAGGTGAACTGCTGCCTGGCTTTGGCAAACCCGTAGACGCTACATTTAAAAGAGTACCCCCTGTCTGAGAGATGCTCTCTCCCCATGGCCTCTTACAGGAAATTGACTCCTAATGGAACTCGTGTAAAAGCCTAAAGTCCCACTAGTGGCGCCTAGAGGCTGCAATGTGCATTCAATTTCACAAGACAAGAGTTCTGGCTGGAAGGAACAACAGACTGTAGTTACATTTTCTTTTGGTTTACAGCTTTACCTGTCGTGAGGCCAAATATACCAAGTTTGTGTTGAGGGTGGAATAGAGAGAAGACTATTTGGTTAATAATATCCATCCATTCATTCTATACCTGCTTATCCTGTTGACGGGTTCTGATAGACTCACAGCAAGTAAATCAATTCCCCCCTTGTCATGCTCTACAACCTGGGAACTACTATCATCACCAGAACTAAAGGTGTAACTATTAGCTCCTCCTTAACTCGTACAGTCAAACATTTCCAGTCAACAGGTCCAAATATTGTTTGTTTAGAAGACAACATCATTTTGTGTGTGCCTTCCAAAGACTTGGTGAGGTTTCGGTACTTAAACAACTTAAATAGCTTCAAGGAAACATTGTGTTTTGGGTTAAAATGACTAATTTAAGGAACTTTTTTATGACAAAAAAATGTGTTGAATATCCGTTGGAAACAGGAATCAAACTGCTGTGTCTAGGGTTGCAAAGGGTCGGAAAATGTATGGACACATACACACACAAACAAAAGCAATATTAGGTCGTGGTTTTTTACGTGAGAGGACAAAGTCAATAGGAGAGCCACTTTTACCGCAAAATATGAAAAGCACGTCTGCTTATTAATCTGTCATCCCACCCAGAACATACAATATGCAATGCAGCCAACCAATGCATTCAATAAAAGCAGGATTATCTTAATACTGGGATGATGTTGTCAAACTCTGCAAACAATATTTCTGGTGAAGCTAAAAAAACAGTGTTTCACAATGTTTGAGTCTGAGAAGGTTTTTATGCCCGAGCCAAAATCCATGCAATCTCAAAAGATGCCTCAGATAATCGTTCAGATGTATTAGTTGATCTGTGTACGAGCCTTTGTTGTCCAGAAACAGAAGAAAGCTGCTCTATTTTTTTTACTAATTTCTCTTCCAGGTGCGTAAAGTTCGTTGAATTTTGGATGCGTCGTTTAGGAATGCCGCTCCAGATGACTTCTCTTGAAACCAGAGCGGGTTTGTTTGCATATTAAGCACAAAGGGTTCGACTCGTGGAGGACAAATACAAATTCCTCTGTCCACTTTTCTTAAAATGTCCTTTGCTCGTCTTGTATGGCTCGTATCTTTCTTTTTTTTAACGGGAGCAGCTGTTGTCTGTCCACAAACCACATCTCCAACATCTTCCTCTCGATTTGTAGTGGTTTGTTGCTCCAAAGACAAATCTTAATTTTCCTCGTTTGTCACGCTTTGTTTCTGTCCAACTGGTGTGTAATTATTTTTTAATAAGAAGTTGATCCATTTTACGTCTGTAGAAACACGCGAACTAGCATGAAATGTTTTGAAACGAGTCGACCGGAGTCAAGCTAACGCGAGTATGAAGTGCCAGGTTGGTCGTAGTATCCTCCAATTTAAATGTTCAAATTTAGGGATATAAATATTTTTTTAGCAAATGTCCATATTCATAAGCATGCTTATGTTAACATATTTTTAATGACCTTAAGTTTATTTATTTCTATATCTACCTGTCCAAGAACACATTCACCATGTAGTGCTGATAGACCGCCACAACTGGCAACTCCGCAGTGAGTCAGTGTTCCCGCTGAGCAGGTTTAAATATCTTGTTTCTAGTCTATATTTGCATCTTTTATCAATTATTATTATCAATTATTTGTATTATTTGTAGGCTAATAGAGCAGACAATTTCAGTGTTTTAATGGGTTATATGTAATAGCCCTGCTTGTTTTTATGAAATATCTGTATTGACTCCATAATCATATCTATCACCCCTTTATTTAGCCCACTGCCATGCGAGCCGCGCAATGAGTAACACTGGCATGTTTTAGTTAAAATTATAACCTTACAAAGATTCTTTTTGTAGAGTAAGTTTGAACTTTTTTCTTTATTGACACTGTTTTCTGATTGCCTTGCACCTATGTATAATTGCTGTCCTTCAACTTGGTTAAACGTATGCATATGTAATTGAATTGTAATCCTGTATTCCATTACATTTATGGATAATTGGACAGCATCCCATAAAATAGGAATCGATCCTCCTGCACAGTGCATTTTCCCACATGTTCTGCCAACACGACTGGTGGACCCTTATTTTTCACCTCCTTCGCTCCTGTCATAATAATAATAAAAGTATATTAACAGGATGTTTCTAAAGATAAGGCTATATCTTTTCATTATTATTAACAAACCCTGTCTCCTTAATTAAAACCACTAATCTGTGTATCCAAAGTCTTTTACAGCTCACGTCTCAGTGCCACGGCAGACCATTGATTTCCAATGTAACACCCCATAATTAACAAATAGTCCAAGCTGCTAGCGAGGATAAACACGGAGTTTATGTCTTCCATATTTACATCCTGCAAGTGCTTTCCCATCTGTCAAGTTCTGAGATATTTATTAAAAATAGATCACTTCCAGAAACAAGCAACAAGGACAACGTGGCTTTTTTTTTAAAGACAGACAGACTGAACAACCATCAATCACCATCTTTAAAGCTCAGTTGCAATTTGCCAGAGTAGAATTAGCAGCAGGGCAATGCACATCATTCACTCTGCTTACATACAGCATATGCTTTTATGTGAAATAGCTATTAAAATACACACAACGGACTCATCTCAGAGCGTCTGCCATTATCACAAACTCGACATCTTTAAAAGCTGATGGTTGAAATACCACATCTTTGCTTTCATTATTATCCACAAACATGTTTTTACTTATGTTCCCCTCACGGATATTAACCTGATGTTTAAAAGAGATGAAAAGGTAGATTTTGCTTTCTTTGTGTAACTTGTATTACTTATATGTTTGTGCTGATTTTTGATCAGGCAGTGCCCAAACCACAAAAGCAAACACTTATTTTCTCAATATATGGGACAAGCCAAAGATCAAAGCTAATATGTTAGGTTATTGCTTAGTGAATTTGGGATCCAGACAGCACTCACGCACATTGTAGCAAATCCAGCCTTGAATGGTAGACAAGGGATGCACACTGGCTCTCTGCAGTTTGGGTTAAGAACAACTTCTAATTATTAATTTCCTCTGTTTGTAGGTCCAGCTCAGTTTCAGCTGGGGACTGGCACACAAGTTATGTGTCAATTCACCAGTTGCTCATTGACCATCCAGGTTAAAAGCATTCTGATTGCTTGGTATACAAGCAGTACTTGATCTCATGTTGCAAAAGCGATGAGACTAGTTTTAGTGCCTCAACTGAGTGACACGTGTAAGAGTTTGTCAAAAATCTGCATTTGATTGTGCTGCACATGTCAATTGCTCATCCTACGAGGGTTTTTAGTGACCTCAACGACTCATTCCAGTTGCTTTCAGAACTCTGTGTGTGGGAGGGTTGTAGATGCAGGCACGCATATGTGTGTAACTGTGTGTGTAACTGTGTGTTTACATGTTTGTAATAACTATGACTTTTCTTACAATGTGCACCACATCACAAGCACAATGCGCTTGTCTGTTCTGTGTTCTGGGAGGATGGGTGTTTGTGAGATAAACAACTCCTCTCACACATGCTGTCTTTCCCTAAAATGTTCAGGAACATTTCCTACATGAGCGCATGTGCATGAGCAGGGATTGATCTTCAGGGAAATCTGTAGCACCAATTTTCCACCTCAAGACTTCGTAACATTTCAGGGAAAATGCCTGACTGTGTTGTTCATGACAGCGCTAACATTGCACGGACAAGCACATAAAGGATTAAGAACAGACGAGTAAAGAGTAAAGGGTCTGCCTGACGGAATGAGTTTTTTACGTGGAGCGAGAGAACCACAACAACAACACGACGTATTTAAATCAGCAACGTACTTGTTAATATAAGAACATTGGCTCTTCAGTCGCATAAATAAACGTAGGTGATGGTTTGCTTGTAAACAGAAACAAGACTTGAAAATCGAATGACACTCGTTTAATTTTTAACTGATTTTCATGAAATTTGTTGTGAACATGAGCAATTAAACATGATACTATGACGACGCACAGCGACGGCTCATAGCAGCGGCCAAGCAAACACAAGCATCCGTCCTTGCCCCATCTTCTTCTGTTGCCGGTTGGAATCAATAAGTATTGCATTACCGCCAGCTTGACTGTCCCTTGTCCCATCTATTCCTGCATTGTCATGGTATATATTTACTGCAGGAACTACAGTATGTGTGAAAGTGGCTTTAAAATACATAGATACACGTTTGATTCCTCCATTTAGGGATGCTGTTGAGTTCCACAAATAGTTGTTTTGTTTTTTGTATACAGTATATATGTATATATGATTTAAACTCTGTTTGTTTGGAATGTATAACACTACTCTAAGTCAAACATCAACAGAAAATTCAAGGCACTTCTGCCACTACTTGTACAAGAATTCGATGAACCAAAAATGGTTTGGTTTGAGTTAAATTAATAAACTAGATTAGATAACATTAGATATGGGAACATGTTAATGAGCATTTCCATATGGGTTGGGTGTTAAGGACCACGGAATAAAAAAAACATAGGATCCAAAATACACGACTCCACAAAGTGTCTGACGTGCCAACAAAAGATCTTTTTATCAAAGTTTACCCATTAACAATAACCATACACTTGACTAGATTTACAAGACAAACTGGCACAAGACAAGGGGAGACAGGACTATTTATACATGAGGTAAGGGGACACAGGTGACAACAATCAGGGGCAGGGCAGACATCACAGAAGCGGGAAAACACACAAAGGCAGGAAGTTAAGTGACCTGGAACGAGAGGGAAAGGTGAGTTTCAAAACAAAACAGGAAG
Organism: Cottoperca gobio; assembly: GCF_900634415.1. Lineage (NCBI taxonomy): Eukaryota > Metazoa > Chordata > Actinopteri > Perciformes > Bovichtidae > Cottoperca > Cottoperca gobio. Next base: position 11,404,760 of record NC_041375.1, on the reverse strand, counting down.
TGAACACAAGACATGACACAAGGGAGGTGAACTCTACAAAATAAAACAGGAACACAAATCCAGAGTCATGACATTGGGTTGGTCAAGGTTGGGTTTACAAGAAGCATCCAATAACTGACTTCCTCTTTATTCACAATTAAACTAATATAATATCTTCGCCAAAATTATTTTTTAGAATCTATAATTGGGGTAAATGATAACTTAGTGAGTGTAGAATTGTGAAATAATGAAAACAAAACATACACAATCCATTACTTATCAATTATCTGAAAACACATTTCAGCTTTTAGCAAGGTAAAAAAACATTACGTTTTCCCTCGTACATTAGGAACTAGCCTGTCCATTTGGAGATGGCTGTTTGCAGAAACTTCTTTCCCTTCTGAGATCATTGTTAACCATTTTTTGTGGATTTCTTTGCAGTCTAAGTTATGACACAGGCTGTTACTTGGTATAGTGACCCCACTGCAGGTCCCTACCAATGCAGAACACAATTCAAGTCACAAATACCTTAATTGGTGTTTTTACAGAATTGCACAACTGGAAGGAGTTGCTTGCTCATAAACATATTAACATATTATTTAGCATCATGTTTCTCATCTGTGCTTACCTCTTGTTACCAGACCTGTGTCTTGCACTGCAGTAATGTAATTATACCCGCTTGGAATCAACAACATCTTCTATTCTCTCTTAATGTTATCAATCAATTTAATTACTACTTCTTTTAAACCTAATTTAACTTCAGACAATTATCAAGTAAAACTTTCTAAAAGAGAACTGACATTAACATATGATATGCTCAAAGAGAGTGGTAAATCTGAATTTGAAGAGGAAGATAAAAACAAAGTAATGAATCATGTTGTTTAAATCTACAAGCCCCTGATATTCACAGTGACATTTCATCCAAGCCTCAAGGATTAGAAGTCTTCAGAATCCAATCACTAATTTATAAAGAGTAACTTTGAAATCCACCGCTCCAAGGTGAGAGACTACAAGGAAAACACATGTATATGATCTGACTGACTATAGAACATATTTCCTGTCTTAAATGTATCCCCCCCATCCCCTTCTAAAAACAAATACAGTAATGTGTAGCTATTCCTAACTTAACATTTAAAAAATATACCAAAAACATATATGTTTATGTGTAATGTAATGTAGTGCCTGACCAAAGCCTTTCATGTATGTTAAGAATGTTTCCAAAGTATATTAACAGCTGCCACTTGTAAGTTTAGCAAAGGCTAATAGAACTGCTGTTTTGAAAGCCCTTACTCTCAACACTTGATAACATAATTCAATTGGCAATTTGTAATGTATTCAACCCCTGCAGCTATGTTGAAGTCATTCTCAAGCATATTTAAATGATAAAGCCGCGTGCTGCTGCACTCAAAGCCTTTTCTCTCACCTTGCAGGTATTAATCACTCAGCTGTTTCCAACAGTGAAGAGCATGAAGTTTGAGTCAGCAGCGTATCAGAAGAAAAATCAGTAATGTCATTTACATTTTCACAAAGATTTATAATGTCTTTCTGTCAACATGTTACTAATACATGCTATAGGCGAAAATCCCTGCACATCAAGTTCTCCTTGTTCTGTCACACAAAGATTCACCTTGGACGATGGTATGCAGTGTGTGCCAAGAAACGGCTTATTTTATCACCCTGTTTCTACTTGTTCGCTCGTTTAACCTTGATCCGCACCAAACAATTTGCACGGAGATTTACTGTATATATGAGTCCATTTCCAAGCAAACTCTAATGCAGCAATAGTGAACAGTTCACCATCAATATCATTACACGGTAATGCTGTTGATGCATTCAAGAACAACCTGATTCATGAGACATCACATTTCACTGTTGGATAACAACCTTTTTAATTTCAAGAAACATCTCAATTCATATTCTCATAGTGTTGATGTTTGTTGATGTCGCTATCAGACAGAACAATATTGCATTAGTAGGATAAAAAAGGAAGTGTTTTATTCACATATTACGTAAGGCATTTTTAAATAAAGCAATACTGTTTAATGTGTGCATATAAACAATTGTAACAATTATTTTATAATTCTCAAACAGGATTGAGTTAACGTACATCCACAATGTGTTCCTCTGACTGAGTGAACGGTACAAACTCACTGTTTGATGTCTTTCTCTATGTTTGAGAGACAGTATGAGGTTGATACTAACATATTGATTATTGCACAAGCGTAAAGCTGCATTAATGAGTATTTGCTTTATTAACTTTGAATCAAGCAGTTTCTGAAACTACAGAGAATTATCACTCACCTCTGCATCTATTTGGAGCTTTATAATAATATATACATATATATACACACTACAAACACTACACATACAAATATTTAATTTTTTACAGCTGAGCTGACATGCTGTCTCTCTCAGACACATTTCATTGTACGGTTGGCGCTGTGTTAATCTGCATATGACAAATAAAACAGGACTGTACAGACAGCAGGTAATAAACTGAAGTTAGGGACAGTCTAAGAAGTGCATGCATGCTAATGTCTAAGGGAGCATTTCAGATTGTTGTTAATATCTTTCAGAATTCTTTATAAATTGATGTTAAAAATCAAATGTATTTTAATCTGGGCCCCCTCCTTTAACATATGTACAACCAGTTTTTAAAAAATATATTTCAGTGCAGTTCTTCCTTCTGTTCTATTTTCACTATGGATTTCCACACAGACCATTAACACTTACATAACTTAACGTTACATGATTAAAATATTACATTATTTGGTTAGCAGCTAAACTTATAGATACTGTATATGTAAAATTACGACATAAGCCACGTTCTTCAAAATAAAGACGTGAATACTGATATTTTGTGTGACATAACTAGATAGCGATACAGATAGTCGCTTTCAAATTTGGTTTGACAAATACCTGAATGGTAAAACACGGGACTTTCGCACCAGAGATGATTTGCATCTTCCGTCCGACCTGTTGTTAGGTTTCAGTCATAAAACATATGGATAAAGACAGAAAAACTTTATGGTTTGGGGTAGATGTTGAGAAAGTCAGTTCCACTTCCAGTTGGCAATAACTTATTATTGGACCAAAATGACTTAGAGTCATCTAACCCATTGCTAAGCATCAGAATCAGAAATCCTTTATTAGTCCCACAAAAGGGAAATTGACCTTGTTACATCAAAAGAACATATGAAGTAAATACATAATAATACACACAATAATTAAATAGAATAAAAATAATCTAAGTGCAAAGTGGTTGATAAAAAATGATAAAAGGTAAATATTGCACATGACAGTGATAATTGCACACAGTGTTGGAATAGTGTGTTCTTGGTGTGGTGGTGTACCAGGGGCCGTGGTGATTGTACAGTATGACCGCTGCAGGGAGAAAGGACCTACGGTATCTCTCTGTGACACACCGCGGGTGAAGCAGCCTGTTGCTGAAGGAGCTGCACAGTGCGGACAAAGTATCCTGGAGGGGGAGGGGGGGACATGTTGTCCAATAGAGATGACAGCTTGGCCGTCATTCTCCTATCTCCTATCTCCCACCACCTTCTTAACCAGTCTGTTTAACCAGTCTGTTCAGTCTCTTCCTGTCAGCAGCCGAGATGCTGCTGCCCCAGCAGACCACTCCATAAAAGATAGCAGATGCCACCACAGAGTCAAAGAAGGTCTTAAGGAGTGTCCCATGCACTTTAAAAGATCCCAGTCTGCTCAGCAGATAAAGCTGCTCTGTCCCTTCTTGAACAGAGCAGCAGAGTTATCTGACCAGTCCAGTTTATTGTTCAGGTGAACACCCAGGTACCCACGTACTGTGGACGGTTGGTGAGGTAGTCCAGAATCCAGCTGGTGAGGTGATGGTCCTCGCCTAAGAGCTTCAGCTTGTCCCCCAGCAGCCTGGGTTGAATGGTGTTGAAGGCGCTGGAGAAATCAAAGAACATGATTCTCACAGTGCCCCCAGCCTTCTCCAGGTGAGAGAGGGATCTCTGCATCAGGTAGATGGCAGTATGCTTTCGTATATAAAAGTGAATATTATAGGGAGAACAAAAACCACAGTGAATATTAAAAAAATTAAATTTGCGGGCGCCACTTACAAAAATAAAACAATACAGCATTGTAAGAGCACTGGGTTGTTTGCAGCTGTGATCTGATATACCTGTACACTGCCTGCCCAGCACTGAACAACAGACAGAAAAGGTTAGCAGCTAGCTGGTGAGCATGTTTGAGCATATCTTTTTCTTAAGAGATGGTAGACCAAAACAGAAGTAAAAGAAAGATGATTACCACTCTTGAGTATTCAGGTAGCCAGATGAATGATAAGGTGATAATGTGTTGAAGCATATTTTGCCAACACATTCACTGAAACAACTTCATTAGCTGGTGATATGTGGCTGCTGTGCATCTGGCAGCTTGTGTTGATGTTTGTCAGTGTTAAGGGGCCATGCAATTTAGAGAAGCAAACTAATTTGCTTATTCAATATTTTTGGCTGCTGATTTTTTGGCCCTGTTTCTTTAGGGGTTTTCTAATTGTGCTTCTCTTCCAGGGAGGTTACCATTGCAATTCATTATGGCCACTTGGACATGATTTTTGACCATAATAGCTGTAACATTTTGGTATCAGGCCATTAATGATATCAAACTACACACCCCATATGCTAAATATTCAAATACATATTAAAAATACCAAACTTTAAAGCTAATTTAGTGAGAGATAATAACCTCTGCTCTTCACTGGCAGCTACTGCAGGTTGCAGATTCCTTTGAAGTAAAATTGAAGTAAATAGCACAGATGTGTCAGACTCCAGTTTTAGCTTTTTGACTACATTTCTATCTCCAAATCATATCCACAATAAGTTAGTAATAATATGACAAAATTATAACATTAATCCCAGTGAAATGTTTTATCTCCTGTCGTGCAGACCTGATTTACCATATTTAATATCTGATTTGTTTCCTTCTTTTGTGAAAATGATGTACAGTAAATACTGTGTTGTTTGTGTAAAGACTCATATCCTATACTGGTGAAGTGTAAGTCTTTGGAGAGATGATCTTATTTGCATTATGTGATAAGCCTATGCATATTGTACAGACCTCTTCTGTGTTCGCCCCAAGCTATTTATTGTATTTATGTATATAGTTTTGTATTGTATTGCAAATAGATTTATGCTCCATCTCAGAGCAGCTCACAGTAAGTGATGACAAATATCTTTCAATAATGGAAGAACTGTTAAAACACAAATTATGAAAACCTACGTGGGCCACAAATAAATAAATAACACATCATACTGTTCCATGCGATATGAATAAGCAGAGGAAATAATTTATAAATGTGCCAGTATATTATACAATCGTTTTATAAATAATTAGAATTCCAACTGTTAAGCTATACAAAAAGCAACTTTTATTTTGAAAGTATTTTTCTTTTTATTCATTATGACAGTTTTTCCCATTGAGAGTTACTTTAATAGTCATAATCACAACAACTACCAGCTAGGGCATGTGCACAAGGACAATGAGGACGTATCCAAGTTTGATAAAAAATTAGCAACAGGCTACGCACAAAAGAGTTGGGTGACTTGATGTTACTGTCGGTGAACTCCCTGTCGGCTATTGTGCATTCACAATACAAACATTGAAACGACTGCTTCCTTATTCTATTGAATGGACTGAAATGAATAAAATCCAAGCATCTTTACAAACCTGTCTACAGACAATCAAAATGTCTTTTTTGTCTTGTGAGATTTAGATGAAATATCTCGATTGAAAATAAGCCCAATAGGTCTCCATTCACCTCCGTATAGCTGGATGTCAGAAGAAGTCTATTAACGAGAAAGCGCTGACACACACAGCTGGTCCCCACGGCAACTTTGAGGTCGTATAGAGATGATTGGTGAGACTGTGCAGTTGTGTTGTCAGGATGTTCAGTGATAGTCATTTTTCATGCAACTTTGTGTTTCCAGTGCCTCCCTCAAATCTCACCATCTACCATCTACTATTATGGTTTGTGTAGAAACTCAGAAAGTATTAACTGACTAATATTATGTGTTTGGATGCATACATGTGTGTGTGTGGGATTGTTTTGCTGTACCTTGATTTAAAGACCCTTCTGTATTGCTGTCTGCCAGAACGTCAATTGTTTTCATTACTATAGGGGCTTTGATCAAGGTGCACAGTGGATAGGTGATGGTGGGGTTTAACGCAGCACTTTCAATTAAAGAGAGCAGATCAAACATACCACCAGTAATCCTAACGTCAAAGTGACTGAATCACCTGAAAAGGGAACGCTTTCATGGGGTCTAAAAGAAACTGTTGACTACAGACACCGGTAACAATTACCCATTAGTTTTAAACTCAGTACAGACTGCTTTTGGGCACATATGGCTATAGTCGCACTAAACCTGTACATGTGGATCCAAATATGTGTACTGGTTTTAGAGTCTCTCTAATTAACTGCTCACTAGATAAAAGCTTGATGCATTTCCTTTTATATTATGAAGAATGCATTCAGAGTTACATGCTACAGTTTGTGTGCTTGCCAGTCAAATCACCAAAAATGTGAGCTGTGTTGGGAAAAGTTCATTTGTAAATGTAAAACTATAAAGTTGTAATGAGAATACAGTAGTCATTACTCACGAAGGGAATCCATCCCATTAGTTAGCATGACAGCGTGATACAAGCCATTTTCACTGCTCCCTGTGTTACTGGTGCATAACTTGGCAAAAAACTAATCTCAGCCTGTGATTGAGGCATTTTCATCATCATCATCATCATCATCATCATCATCATCATCATCATCATCATCATCATCATCATCATCATCATCATCATCATCATCTGTTACAAGACGAGGCTCAATTTTGCCATCACGTTTGGCGTCTGCATGCTTCAGATTGTTTTGTCAAGTCTGTTTGCCGTGGACAGGTGATTCTGACCTGTACATTTGCTTTGTACCTCCCTTCATTCCAGACTTCCACATGGTCTAACAGCAGCAGAGCACTGAGACAATATTATAGTTTCTGTTCATGATCTGTATTATCATACATCACCAACTTCTTCCCAGAATCATTATGTATCAGTCATTCATCGTGTAGGTATTTCTTATGGCATAATATATGAATGTTTATATATATCAGCATTTGCCCAAAAGCACTATACTACTATACTGCATTCATGTCCGAGCTTGATAATCCAAATTCACAAAGGATCGACGTACACAATCCCTTGTTTCAGCCAACACAAACATCACTGAAAGTCCCTGAAATGAAAAATATATTTTGCGTATTGTTCCTACATTTGTTGTTTCACTGTGCAGAATAATTAATGTGCAGACTTTGACACTAGAAGCCTGTTTTCACATTCATCTGCTGAAGGGGGAAAGTTTCTCACCTCAATATGTGTGTAAGATATGTATGCGTTTGGCCAATCATGGTCCAATATGTAACTAGAAGCCTCCAGTGCACATACATTGATAATGGTGATAACTTTAAGAATCTTTAAAGTTGAATGCAGAATATTTATACACAGCACACCACAAAACGCAAAAGATTTGGTGAGAATTATCATTTTATTTAATGAACTGATGTGTCTTTAAATCATGTCATTCAACACTAGGGCTGCAACTAATGTTGTTTGGTCTTTAAAATGTCAAAATAGTAAAATAGGGAAAAATGTCCATCCTACTTTCTTAAAGTCTGAGGGGATGTCTTTAAATGGCTTGTTTTGTTAGTCCCAAAAATATTTGGTTTAATATGATATAAAACAGAGAAAAGCAGATTTTTCAGTCATTTTGCATGAAAAATTACTCAAATTACTGAAATTATACTGAAATACTGAAATCAATTGTCAAAATATTCGACGATTATTTTCCTGTCGATCGACTAACTGTTGCAGCTCTGTTCAACACTGGATGTCATTGAAAGCAACGTTCACATCCAAATGTGTGCATTATACTCATCAGTCTATTAAAGCTGGTTAACACAACAAACGCAACACTGACAGCAGTAAAATAATCAGGTGATAAAATGATCACCTGCAGCTGTATATACTGTACCCAACATAACAAGTTAAGCATATGGAATGAAAAGAATACACCATTTCTGCTCCATTTGTATCAGGTGAGCGCTTAAATCTTTCATACTTATTTACCTACTTAAGCCCTTTTCTCCTGGGGGGTGCATAAGCCATCAAGAGCACTTGAACCAGTTCCATTGAATTCAGCCCTCGGGGTGGTGGACCCTCACCAGCTAATACTTCTATCTGCATGAAGCAGGTAGAGCGGGCTGACGCCGACATGGTGTGCATCGGCTTTTGCAGTGTAACCCCAGCTGTGACACGCATGAAGTGATCCAGGCAAGCTTGAAATGAGGACAGAGGTCCATGATTGAGAATAGACTGCTGCAAAGTGGACAGCAGTTTAGTTTTGTGAATTGCAGGACATTCACTATGAGTCACAAGACATTTGACACACATTAGCAATTACCACATACAGTAAGTATATACATTGTCTTTCAGTGAAATTTAGTGGTCATAATGATAATGTTTGAATATCAAGGGAACGTTTAATACTAGTAATCAGCCCTTTACTGAGCCCTCTACGTATTCATATCATCCCATTCAATTACCGTTCCATAAAGACGGTTTGTTATGTTACTTTATCATGATCATCTTTTAATGTAGGCTGCCTTTCTGCATTAGAATGGTTCATATTTATCCTCACTTACATACGACATTTCTTTCCACTTTTAATTATAAGAGACCGGCAAATTAATGAGAGTTGCTGTGCCGTCTTATGCTGCAGTTATTCATCTATTTTGCATCTTTCCTAAACTGTCAGTCAGCTTTTTCACAACTCTCTCCTCTTACAAGAACAGTGAAGCTGCATCCATCACATGGAGTACAATCTTTGACAAACAAACAGTTTGGCTCAGGCAAGACATCAAGCTGCCAAATGTTGTTGTGAAGGAGGAGAGAGAGAGAGAGAGAGAGAGAGAGAGAGAGAGAGAGAGAGAGAGAGAGGGAGGGAGAGATAGAATGTCAGAGGGATGACATTATTATCGGTGACTGAGAACCTTTTGAAATTAGAGGAAAGTTGCTGTTGTACATGCAGTATATATACATGTCTGTGTGTGTGTTTACCGTATGTCTAAGGGTGCTTTATGTGATTGAGATGTGAGAGTGAGAGACACTGGTTGTCTTTCTCTCTGAATGTTGAGGGGTTATTTTTACCATGTGACTGCTTTGGCAGCCTCCTCGTTATCTGCAAAACCTGAATCTGCAGAAGCATCATTATACAATATGTCTGTTGCTTGATATTACAGTCACATAACAACTAACTCAAATGTATGGATTATGAAAGTGCAGACAGGTATTTGAGTGCTGAATAAGTCTGCTAATATTGCAGATCACAGAGCCTATTAAAAGTGATCACCCTATCCATAATGAGTAGATCATTAATGGAGAAGATATTGTACAGCAACACCATAAAAAGCAAACTTGAAAGTTACTCTATCATTTTAAACAATGTGGCCATCAGTCAGTGAATGATGCTGTTTTTTTCTGTTTGCTGAATTCATGCTAGGGCAAATGGTTTTGTTCTGATTAAAGCAGAACGGAGAATCACTCTGGCTCACTGGAGCTTATCTTCAGATGGCCTTGGAACAGAAAGCCTGTGTTTTAGAACATTTTGAGACAAAGACAGTGTCAGGCTGACAATGTTAGCGCATACTGTCAATCACCTCATATACATACATTCATGTTCAGGCACAAACGCCCCACTATGCCCACACTTTATATCAAAATATTTGTTGTCCACTGTTACGTCCCCAAGGTGTAGCTAGGGGAAGAGGGGGAAAATAACACAACAACCAAGGATTTAACGAGTCAGAGTAGGAGTAGCAGTGCATAATGGTTTATTTCACAAATAAACTGGTTCCAATGAACTCTCAAAAGTAGGGGTGAGGAAGGGACCAAATGGTTGAGCCAAACAAAATAAATAAATATAACAAAACAAGGCCTGGCTACTACTGTCCTTGCAACAAAACACAAACAAAAGCCTTTACTAACTGATCGAACAATACGTGGTGTAAAACACATACAGAGGTGGCAACAACCTGCTAAACTAGTGTTTCTAACAAAGAAGTCTCTACGTGGATGAAAATGTACAGGGTCCCCCAACTTACCTAAATCCACAACCTCACACAGACACACACACACACACACACACACACACACACACACACACACACACACACACACACACACACACACACACACACACACACACATTACTACAAACAGAACTGTATATAATTTGCTTGGTCTGGGGACGTCAGCAGTAGTCCCCAGACTGGTCCTCCTTTATTGAGGGCCCTTCCTCCTGATAGGCCAGCCAATCAGGTAGTCACCACCTAATTAGCTTACAGGTGAGAGAAGAGGGGGAGAAGAGAAAAACACAGCAAGACCAACACACAACCTGCCTGGCACGTAACAGATATTGTACTGCAACACCATAAAAAGCAAACTTGAAAGTTACTCTATCATTTTAAACAATGTGGCCATCAGTCAGTGAATGATGCTGCTTTTTTCTGTTTGCTGAATTCATGCTAGGGCAAATGGTTTTGTTCTGATTAAAGCAGAACGGAGAATCACTCTGGCTCACTGGAGCTTATCTTCAGATGGCCTTGGAACAGAAAGCCTGTGTTTTAGAACATTTGAGACAAAGACAGTGTCAGGCTGACACTGTTAGCGCATACTGTCAATCACCTCATATACACACATTCATGTTCAGGCACAAACACCCGACTATGCCCACACTTTATATCAAAATATTTGTTGTCCACAAACAAAGAATGAACTATTTTCAGATGCGCAGGTGAGAGAATACATCAGTGTAGTGACATGCAGCACAACAGATGTGCAGCAGAAATGATCATCCATCTATCTGAGCAAAGCAATCTGCATATCAAGTACTGTTCCTCCAAATCCATTCAAGGGTAAATGAGAAGGAGTGAATAATTGCATCATAACATAGAGGAAGACAATTGTATTGCCTTTAAAGACTGGAAGGTGTAGAGAAGCAAATAGTCTTCATTGGTCCACAGCAAAGCAATTTGTTCTGGAAAAGCTGTGAAACTATTTGTATTTTGAAATTATTTTTGCAGCCGAAAGCATCATGACTCTTCTCAGCCAAGACCTTTAATAAAGTGTTTGGGAAATCTTTAATTTAGGATGTAATTTTCTTGCACCAACCTTGAAAATCAATTTGAAAACCTTTGCCAGAGCTGCTGTTTCCAATACTAGCTCGGGGACTGTTGTTACGCCCCGGCTCGGCAAGGGAAACGGAGTAACATATGACCAGATGTTGATGGTAAAATAAGATATATTTATTACATATGGTGGACAATTTGACAAACAATTGCTTTTAACGACACCACAAAGAACAAAAGGAGGGCTCTTAACACAAGAGCAAATAAAGCATCAAAGCCAAACTAACAAAATAAACTCTGGGTGAAAACTTGATAACCAAAGAACACAAAAGAGCGCCGGGGCACCCTAACGTGCCTAACAGAAAACGCTGCAAACTTCAATAATTAACGCCAAAGGTAAACCTAGTTCCAACACCTAGGATACAGAACACAGAATTTCAACCGACAATATACGATATACGCTGGAACCGACATAACTGAACCCAAAAGCAGAGACCGGCAGAATACAATATAGTTCAGTTTACTCAGTAATCCAGGCAGGGTCAAATACCGGTAAATCAGTCCAAAAGGCAAACAAATCAGGTAAGGGGCAGGCAGAAGAATCGGAGTCCAGAAACAGGCAGGCAGGGTCAAAACGGGCAGGTTAGGAAAATTAAACAGGTAAACTAGACGATTGCTGGAGAGCTTGACAGGAAAAAGGCTTGACTTTGGATACATGGAATGTGGGGTGAACCCTCATGGAAGGCGGTAGACGAAGACGGACAGCAGAAGGATTGATGACCCTCGAGACGGGGAATGGACCTACAAAATGTGGAGCTAACTTCTTGGATTCTACTCTGAGGGGTATATCCTTTGTAGATAACCAGACCCGTTGCCCCGGCATGTACAGGGGGGCAGGAATGCGACGTCGGTTGGCGGATCGTTGGTAACATTCTGAAGAGCGCAGGAGTGTGAGGCGAGCCTGTCTCCATGTGCGTCGACACCGACCTACGAACGCCTGCACAGAGGGAACGCTGGCCTCACGTTCCTGCTCTAGGAAGAGTGGTGGCTGGTAACCCCGAGAGCACTGGAAGGGTGAAAAACCAGTGGCAGAGCTGGAAAGGGTGTTGTGGTCATACTCGATCCACAAGAGTTGCTTAGACCAGGAGGAGGGGTTGCGGGAAGCGAGGCAGCGTAGAGCTGTCTCCATCTCTTGGTTCATTCTTTCTGCCTGACCATTGGATTGGGGGTGAAAACCGGATGACAGACTGACAGTGGCCCCCAGCAGCCTTGCAAAACTCAGACCAAAAGCGAGAGATGAATTGTGGACCACGGTCAGAGACCACATCACAGGGCAGACCATGAAGTCGGAACACCTGTTGGAGCATAATCTCCGCTGTTTCTTTGGCAGTAGGCAATTTGGTAAGTGGAATGAATTGAGCAGACTTGGAAAATCGATCAACGACAGTGAGTATGACTGTGTTACCGTCAGAGAGTGATAGGCCAGTAACAAAATCCAACGAGATGTGGGACCATTGACGAGCTGGAACAGGCAAGGGATGGAGAAGACCAGAGGGGGCCTAGTGACAAATCCTCTGGTGTCCGCCTCCATGGAAGACCACCAGAAGCCAGAAGCGTTGACGAAGCAGCGCTAGGGTGCGTCTCACCCCAGGGTGACGAACCAGGCGAGACGAATGACCCCACTGGAGGACCTGAGCACGGAGACTGCTAGGAACAAACAAATTGTCATCTGGACAAGCACTGGGAGCAGGATGTTCAGCGTGGGAACGCTTTACCTTGTCCTCCACGTCCCAAGTTACTGCACCAATGACACATGCAGAAGGAAGGATACCTTCTGGACTGGATGGAAAACTCTCCATCTGGAATTGACGGGAAAGGGTGTCGGGTTTCACATTCTTTGAACCCGGTCTGTAGGAAAGTGAAAAGTCAAAATGGTTAAAGAAGAGAGCCCACCTTGCTTGATGAGAGTTCAGCCACAAATGGCTGCTCTGTTCCCTCCAACCAGTGTCTCCACTCCTCCAGTGCCAGTTTTACTGCCAACAACTCCCTATTCCCAGTATCATAATTCCTCTCTGCCGGAGACAGCTTCCGGGAGAAGAAGGCACAAGGATGAATCTTCTGATCCTCATCCGATCGCTGAGAAAGAATTGCCCCCACACCGGTGTCCGAAGCATCCACCTCCACGATAAACTAGCGAGTGGGATCTGGGAATATGAGAATGGGAGCTGAAGTGAAACGTAACTTCAATTTACTTCAATTTACAGAAGGCCTCCTCTGCCACAGGGGACCATCGGAAGAACACTTTCTGGGAGGTGAGGGCAGTGAGGGGAGCTGCCACCGAGCTGTAATCACGGATGAACCTCTGGTAGAAGTTGGCAAAACCCAGGAAACGTTGAAGCTCCTTTCGTGTGGAAGGAGACAGCCAGTCAGTGACAGCCTTAGTCTTGGTCGGGTCCATCTGGATGTTATCTGTGTTGACGATGAATCCCAGGAATGATACTTCTGAGGTGTGGAATTCACACTTCTCAGCCTTCACAAACAGACGGTACTCCAAAAGCCTCTGGAGAACTAGGCGTACATGAATCACATGCTCCTGCTTAGATTTGGAGAAAATCAGAATGTCATCCACAAAGACACATACGTTGAGCAGATCCCGAAGAACATCATTGACTAATCCCTGGAAGACTGCAGGAGCATTGGTGAGACCAAATGGCATGACTAGATATTCATAATGTCCACTAGGAGTATTGAAGGCCGTCTTCCATTCGTCCCACTCCCTGATTCTCACCAAATGGTAAGCGTTGCGGAGGTCGAGCTTGGAGAACATAGTAGCACCTTGTAACAGTTCAAAAGCAGAGGAAACTAACGGGAGAGGGTACCAGTTCTTGATGGTGATGTTATTGAATCCTCTGTAGTCGATGCACGGACGCAGAAGTACCTGGACGCGGGTCAATAGCGCAGTCATATATTATAAAAGCAATGCAATGGTTATTTAATAATCTAAAGAGTTCTTTGTGTCGGTATAAACTGTTTTCTTTTTATACAATAACCATCACACTAGCAAAGAGCCCCTGGGTGACTCAGGGATTGCCAGCGCCCACACCTTGAATGAAGTAGTGAAACAATATGCCTCTGCACTACTGCTACACGTTTATACTGTAGAAGGTGTTCAATATTGTAACGTGATGAGGATGATATGCCACAGTTACATCCAGATTTTGCGTCTGATTCGACCTTGAACCTTTTAGAAAAGTATAAAATGATATCGTACTAGTAGGGGTTAGCTATGGTGCAACAAATAATGTTTGACTCTATAGAACTTTGTTGTCAGGAAGGGGGCTTTGAAAGTTTTCATGGTAGATTGTATTAGCTGGAACCTTGCCACCTGTTGGGGTTAAGTGAACTGAAATCTCTTATCTCATTCAGTTGTCATGTACCCTTGCCACCCTGCTCGCCCACCCACCTACCCCCCCGGACCTACTCTGGGAATCCAAGAGTCTCAGCAGAGACCTGACAGTCAGAGTTTGGCTCTCTCTGCTCCAACGCCACATAAAGTAAAAGTACTGTACTACTTGTTGTTTCTATAGCAACAGTTCCCACTCATGTCTTTAGGATACTGTGCAATGCAGAAAGTGAAGAAGAGCTGCAATGACAATCATACCTGAGCTCTTGATTTAATTGCAGTGGTAAACTAATGCGGACCAATATTTATATTCTTAATATACAAAGAGTGATATTTGTTAATTGAATCAGCCGACACAGAATACTTCTGTCTGATGTTTTAAGACTTTAAATCTAAGCATGTCCATGCCATAAATCCCAATAAAGCTATCCACTAAATTTGAATCTTATTCATTTTGAAAAGCCTCTGAAACAGCATTTAGTCTGAGATGTTATAATAACAAGAACTGACCCCGATTGGAAGAGCAGAAGTCAGATTGGTGATATTGGTGGTTCATGTGAATGAAGTTTAAATTGCATTCAAACAGACTTGCATGAGCTTCTAAAAACCTATTCACTGCAACTGCTGTGTAGGTGTACTCGTCCTTGACTGCATCTTTATTCTGTTGCTTCTAAGTAAGTTCTAAGTACATGTTATTTCTTCTGTCTCTCTGTCTCTCTCTTTCACTCTGACTCTCTCTTTCTCTCTGTCTCTCTCTCTCTCTCTCTCTCTCTCTCTCTCTTCTCTCTGTCTCTCTCTCTCTCTCTCTCTCTGTCTCTCTCTCTCTCTCTCTCTGTTTCTCTGTCTTCTCTCTCTCTTCACTCTGTCTCTCTCTTCTCTCTGTCTCTCTCTCTCTCTCTCTCTCTCTCTCTCTCTCTCTCTCTCTCTCTCTCTCTCTCTTTCTCTCTGTCTCTCTCTCTCTCTCTCTCTCTCTCTCTGTTTCTCTGTCTTTCTCTCTCTCTTTCACTCTGTCTCTCTCTGTCGCTCTCTCTCTTTCTTACACACACACACACACACACACACACACACACACACACACACACACACACACACACACACACACACACACACACACACACTTTATCTCCTTTGTTCTCTCTCTCTCCCAGATGTTAAGGTGATGTGATGACAGAGCTAGCAGTTGGGACAGATCCAAGCAGACTGTCTGCTGCACACTGAACCTACTGGATGCAACACATTAGAGCCTACAGACAGGTAGGCACAGTTTGTGAAGTCCATTGGCTTTATAAGCACATGTCGAATGAAAACTTTATTTTTTATCCACTTTGACATGTTTTATGTACGTGTAGAACACAAAATTATTGTCTATTAATGTTCAAAATCAATAAGATTCAAATTTAGTGGATAGCTTTTTTGAATTTATGGCATGTACATACATATGTACTAACATTTAAAGTCTTAAAATATCAGACAGAATTCAATGTATTCTGTGTCGGCTGCTTCAATCAAAAAATATCACTATTTTTATATTAAGAATATATATATTGGTCTGCAATTAGTTTACCACTACAATTAAATCAAGATTGTCGTTGCAGCTCTTCTTAACTTTTTGTTGTCTCATAAATAACAACAATATACACCGCAGTTTAAAAATAAATAGTGTTCGTCTTCTGAAAAGGAATGTTTTTGAAAATACATTTTCCCTAAGCTCAATTCATATCTAATGCACAACTCTCTTTCCCTTCTGCTTGCAGAATGGATTTCCCTAATTACACTGAAGGGGTGTTTGCCACAAGCAGCAGTGGTAATGATTCCCTGGAGACCACTAAAGTTCCTCCCACTAAGATCCTGCTTACGCTGACTCTGTCTGTACTGGCTATCCTGACTACATTCTTCAACTGCCTGGTGATCACAGCTATCGCAGTCACGCGCAAGTTGCACCACCCAGCCAACTACCTCATCTGCTCATTAGCAGTGACCGACCTGCTGGTGGCTGTGCTGGTCATGCCCTTCAGTATTATGTACATCCAGAAAGAGACCTGGGGAATGGGCCAGGTGGTGTGTACCATCTGGTTAAGTGTGGATATCACTTGTTGCACATGCTCCATCCTGCACCTTGCTGCAATCGCCATCGACCGTTACAGGGCCATTACAGATGCAGTGGAGTACTCTCGTAAACGCACGGGGGCCCGGGCTGGGGCAATGGTGGCTGTGGTGTGGCTCCTGTCCATCCTCATATCACTTCCTCCTCTAATATGGCGGCACTACAGCGGGGATGCAGAGCAGGTAGACCAGTGCATCATGATGCACCATCACATGGCCTTCACCTTGTACTCCACCCTTGGAGCATTTTACATCCCCCTGCTACTCATCCTCATCCTATACTACAAAATCTACCGGGCCGCTCAGACCCTATATATGCGCAGGGAGGCCAGCCGGGCCAGCCGACACTCATGTATGACCAATGGGAGCATGATCCCGTCGTCCTACCCTGCTGGAGATGGCAACGATGATGGGGGACCTCGAAGTCCGGAGCCCAATAGCCCACCAGAAAAGTCTTTCTCTGAACCCTCAACTGAGGAGCCTCCACGTGAGCGGGTGCGTAAAACGGTGAGGGCTTTCCAGGGCAAGTCGCGCCGGAAGGAATCACGTAGCGAGTCACGTAGTGAATCACGTCGGAGCCAGTTATACCAAGGACCACGGATCTCAGGCTCACGGGAGCGCAAAGCGGCATCAATGTTGGGGTTGATAATAGGGGCCTTCGTCATCTGTTGGTTGCCATTTTTTGTCAAGGAGGTGATCGTCAACACCTGCAGCTCTTGCAGTACTTCGATGGAGATGGCTGACTTTCTGACATGGTTGGGCTACCTTAACTCGTTAATCAACCCTCTTATCTACACCATCTTTAATGAAGACTTCAAAAAAGCTTTCCAAAGACTCGTTAGGTGCAGTCATTACCTCTGATGGTTACAATTACACATCAGTAACATGTAACCGGGTGACGAAAACCTAAAGGCTGGAAGAGTACTGACTGAATACTGACTCACTATGCCAGAGAGACAATAAGGATTGACACCCATTTCCAGACGCTCCACCAGGCGCTCCAACAGCCTAAATGGCACCAGCTCAGCAATGAGCTTTGCAGCAAAGTTCCATATTGAAATCCAAGTCCTGCTATTAATAGAACTGCTTTCATTGATCTTAATTGGTGTATTTGAAAGGACACTGAGGTGTTAGTTTTTAGGAAATGGGTCATCGCTGACCTTTTTGAGGTCTTGGTTTCTGATCATAAGTGATCAGCCCATTAAAGGGCCTTTAAATAGCTGACCATTACTGCTTTTCCATCTAATGACCTCCCTTCTATCGAGTCCCTGCTGCTGGCTAACATGTGTAAAATACCACAGCATACCAAGTTGTGAATTTCTGTGGCCATGGCGTTAGAGGGGGTAACTTTTATCCGAGTGACTGTTGCAGTCGATGTTAACAGAAAGTGTTGTTGAATGTGATATGTATTCAGAAAAACACGGCAAATGATACTGGCTTAGTTCATTTGGCGATCCAAAAGTGGGAAGTTATTGCCTGTCTTTCATAAATATCAAAATGCTGTACTTAACATACCATGTTTTAAATTTTCAGGATAAAGAGATAAGAATGCCCTCATTGTGAATAAAATGTTTTATGATTGTAGACCAAATGATACCATTAATAACACTTTCTGAATTATACAACAAAAAAATGACTCGGGGACCAATATAAGGATTTAGCTCGTTTAAACTTTCACTACAAAAGGTTCACTTTTGGAGAGGGTTCAAGGTATTGGTGACACTGCCTCTTTAATTTATGTTTTTCACAGCCTTTTATGTTCCTTTAAGTTATTTCTTGGGGTAGTTATTTATGTATCTATTCTGGAGCCATTAAGCACCACATCAACCCTCATCTCACTCCCACGCCATAGCCAGCATTATAGGTCAATACATGTGAGAACCAACGCTGCAGAAATCCTCATTACGTTAATCCCACTAGAATACTTGGAATAAAACTACAATTACTTTACTGTCTACAAGAGGGCATGCAATATGTTGATAGAAATATAGTGGATGAGTCATGTGTGAGGGTGTACTGTATGCCAGAAAGATAATACAAAGTGTGTCATACTGTACATGGCCATACATCTCTGACAGTATGACCGGTATTTGTATACTGTTTCTTTCTTTGTCTCTCACTGTCTCAATAATCGATAATAAATAGCCCACATATGAATGATGTTCCCTGTTCTTCTCTGAGTAAATGATACATTTCTGGTACATGTTGGTACATGAGTGATATGGGTACAGTATGTGTATGGAATGAATAATTGAGAAAATTGTCTTGGAGAAAGTGAAACTGCTCTATATACTAGACATCACAATAAAAAAACTACAAGACAATAAAACAAATAAATATGCAAGCATCAGCCTGAGATAAAAAAACAAAAACAAATTCAAGACGTGCATCTCAAGAACATACACACTTTAGTACATCAATTACACACAACCAAACACAGCCTCCATGAGTTACCCATTGATATGTTTAACTGACAGAGGGGGAAAATGAGCGTTTATAACGTGTATGCTTACACAAGGGCACCCTATACCTCCTTTCAGAATTCATAAACACAAACTCAGAGTTCAACACAATAGAGGGATCAGATACAATCCTGCTGCTGAATAGTAGAACGCTCTTAGGGGTTGATAAGATTATCACGATAACTCAATGATAATCTAAATGTTGCAATGAAAGGGGATATTAAATATTGCAACCCAGTGGCTGAAATGTGAAAAGATGTTTTTCCAGATTGTTGTGTGATACCGCTCCCCTGTGGCAAGAAGAAAGACTGCAGACATTCCATTTGCTTTTTTTACAATTGCTAAAACACTAAACCCCATTCTCTGAACTAAACCTATTCCCTAAACCCATTTGTCGAATCAACCACTCTTTTAGCAAAACCCTAAACAAGTTCACGTAGTTAGACACTAATTGCAAAACTCTAAACACATTCTCCTTTACTATAAAACACAATTCCCACTGTGATGCACATGTGTTGCAAAATGCCAAACACAGGCAGCAAAAGTTGAACACAAGTACATCGTTTAAACACAACGACTCAAAATTGTTCACACTTGTTTCTAATGATGTGATCAACCGATTTTAAACACTATATAAGCAAGTTCAGAATGCACATGTGAATATCGACAATGGATGCAAACATTTTGAGAGGCAGAGGAGGAAGAGGTGGAAGAAGAGGAGGAGGAAGAGTACGAGTAAGAGGTGGTGGGCCAAGAGGAAGATATCAAGGCCGAGGAAGAACCAGAACCATCATTTCAGATGCAATTCGGGCAACGGTCACAGACCATGTTCTTGTTCATGGCTTGACAATGAGGGAAGCAGGACAAAAAGTGCAACCAAATTTGAGTAGGTTCTCTGTGGCCACCATCGTAAGGGCATTGAGAGAAGAAAACAGGTAGGCCTACAGTATAGTAACATATTCTTTGTATTGTGGTACGTACATTTGTATTGTATGCATACATTTGTGCATTTTCCCTTTTGTAGAATTGCAAGATGGCCACATGAGGGTGGAAGGAATGCTTTTTTCTCGCCACAGTAAGAAGCTCTCATTGTGGACATGGTCCGTCGAAACAATGCCATCCAACTCCGTGAACTTCAGTACTTTACAGAACTTTAATTTTGATATATTTTTTCCACAAATATGTATTCAATTATTCCCTGTAGTCTATTCTCTACATTTCGTAGCTTTCCTCTTGGTTGCGCTGCTTCCAGCCTCAGATGGAGATTTGGAGGGCTGGCCTTTATGTTAGAGCTTTTATCCAATCATATTTCAGCCATGATGTGTTGCCAGGGTCCAAGAGATCTGTCCCTGAGGCCTTCAGAATCAACAGTGCGGGCGCCTGTCGCTTAAAGTGAACGGAAACAAAACTGTGGCGTTAACCAATGAGATTTCGAGATGGGGACACCGGGGCCAGCTAGCAGGCGTATGATAACATCAGCACGTGCACGTCTTTTGATTGGATACGCAGAGGTAGAGCTATGCAGAGCTAGCAAACTGAACTTGAACGAGCTAATTTGTGTAGATTTCTACAAGCTGTTTTTTTTAACCCACAATGACCGAAGGCGGAGAAGAGATCGATTTGGTCGCAGATATAATTACAACAACATTTTAAAGACGAACCTTTCAAGAAAAGATAGACATCGTGAGAAGAGAACGGCCAACCCCGACGCTAGCGAGTCTATCACAGCTGGGAAAAGGGTTTGTCCGACACTTTCAAATCACTAACTACGAGTGGTACCCCCGGCTCACAGCCTCCGAGAGGCACTGTACATTGTACTGCTGGGAATGCCTGCTATTTACAACTAAATGTTTCAGAAATATTAATATAACTCAGTTGTTAGGGTGATGCAACGCCCGGTTATACTGCGTTTCTGTCTAAATGTAGAGTTTCTAGAGCCATGGCGTCATAATGATGGTATTAAGAGGTGGAATAATTCAGGTAGGACTGTGTGGGACATCACTGAAGGCCTGGGTGTGAAATGCACAGCCCGCCACTGCTTTGGAGGAATCAACAGTGTGAGCCTTTCTACCATTGCCCGTGTCCTACAGCAAAGCGGAATCCGCATGTAGCAAATATAAAAAGTACCTTTAGAGCGCAACTCAGAAAGGGTCAAAGATCTACGATATCAGTATGTTCAAGTAAGTGTACTCAGACACTTTCAGCTCTGACCACCAGGGTTAACCTCCTACAGACAATGGCATTGGCCTGTGGTGACATAGGCGTGGATGCTTGTCAAGCCTGGATCCGCCATGCCAGAGGGTTTTTCCCCCATTGCTTAGCAAGAGAAAACATTGCGTGTGATGTAGATGAAGTCCTCTGTCTGGACCCAGCACAAAGGTGTGATGCTGCTGAGGCAGAATGAATCGTACAATGACGTTTTTTGCAGTTGGTTTTGTAATGTGCTTTTCATTTACGTATTAAGTTTTCTTTGTTATTTGTATAAGTTGGGATAATTGTACTTTTGCAAAATGTGTTCATTTACAATAAAAATAAATCAAACTGGATGCAATGTTTTAATTTTTTGTATGTAGTGTCTAATGAATGCTCTGTAGGTTTTTCTATTTTGACTGGAAAAGTGCATGATCTGAAAGCATTGTTTGATTTGTGCCAAAGTCTGTGGTTTTGTGAATGTAGCTTGAGTTTTGTATTTAAAGTTTTGAGAAAATGGTTGAAGGTTTCAAGAAATGTGTTTTAGCAATCGTAAAAAACTGTAATGTTAGTAGTAATATAATTGACAATAATTTAAGAGACATTTGTTAGGTCAAAATGGCTCATTGGAGAGTGCTTGAAAAACTTAAGAAACATGTAAAACTAAATCAAACTTTTATCTCTCCTCCATAGTTTGTACAAAATTGTGCACCTTTTATACTTGAACATTGTGTTGACAAGGCCTAACTTGTTTTTAATAGCAACACTCTAAACATTTTCCTTAATATAATAATTAATGATAAATACTAATCTGATCATCCTGAAATTACTTTCACAATTTGTTAGATGACTTGTAAATGTCAACCATTTCTTCAGAAATTTGAACTGCCATCCCATTAATAAAAATGTAGCTAAATTGGTCTTGTGTCATTAATCTGGATGTCCTGTTTGTAGTGCTATAGCTGTCATAGCATAATTATAAATAAATAGATACATTTGGAAAAACTAGAGTTAAGAGTAGACATGCCTCTGCGTTCACTGGGATAATTATCTCAAGCAAGTTTTAAGTCTCTGCAAGTTGATTTTCATGGGAAAAGCTCAAAGATCAGTCTCAAAGACTAGGCAGTCTTTGAGACTGATCTTTGAGCTTTTCCCAAGATAGTGAACCAATAAAATTATGTATCTTACTTTTTTAATGGATGGTCCTGTAGTCAATGTAGGAGCCAATTGGCGCCCCTGCTATAAATTGGAACCAATGTTTGACGACGGTGGTGTTCCTCCGGGAGGTAAACATTGTTGACCACACACACTCACACTCACACTCGTGGCCAATCACGCCGAGGGTGCGTTTGCGCCCAAACCTAAATTATTATATTAATGAATGTTATTCTTGTTAGCTGATGGTTAAAGCTGATTCAATAATATTATTTTAATAAATGTTCTGCATTTAACCTGGTTCGAGGTTGTTTATTTTGTATTGTTAACAACATTTAAAAAAAACTTTATTAGTACATTTGTAATTACGGGGTTGCCAGGTTGGTAGTGGCTTGTCGTAGGGGTTCGGACTATGCTACCTTACAAACCTGGCAACCTTGACTATGCGCTGGATACAGCAGACAGTATGGCGGACAGCGAAAGCGATTTGGAAACAGACAGGCTTGAATTAGCTCTGGACACGTTGTGTGAAAGACACTGCAGCGACCAGTCGTCTCTAAAGAGCAAAGACTATTGCTCTGAGTTTTGTGAGGTATGTTAGACTCCATGTTGTCTGATTGTCTCCATAGTCTGCGTCTGTTTATTGCTCAATGCTAGTAGCGTTTCTAGCTAACTTTAGCCTCCAGACTAGCTCTATTTATTGTGTAGCTAAATTGTGTAGCTAAGACTGACATAGCCCGTCAGAAACACAACGTAACTGGTTAATTAAATGAAGATAGATATAAACGGTGCTACCGGCTAGGTGACTTCATGTACTACTCATGTTTCTGGAGATATCTGCCTGACATTTGATAATGCTTAGCTTCATAACTAGCGTAACGTAACTATAGTCAGTTGAGTGGAGCGTATCTATGCTCCCAGGGTCCTATGCTCCACAACTTAATATTCGGTTAATAGTTCACATTGACGAAACCTTTCAAATGTGTATATATATGTTTCCATTAGTCAAATGTTGAAACCATCCAACGGATTGCTGCTTGGCGGGCAGGACTGTTTTCGTTTTGCTTTAGACATTGATATCTTCACAGTGGCTGAACGGAGTTGTACCATCAAGCTTCTTTAGAAACAGCCATCTCTCTTCATTCGTTTGCAGTTTGAACATTTCCAATCTCTTGCAATCTTAGTTTAGATCAGTAACATAGGGCACTGGGAACATGGGGATGATCTCAAGGTAAACTGAGTTTATTAACCGTGTTGCTAGCATATTTCTTCTAGCAGCTGCTATTAAAACTTTGTTTTAAAATAAATTAAGGACAACGCAAAATAGCCTGTTCTCAAATGTCAGTAGTTGAGATGAAATGCTAGGTGGATGCAAAACGATATAAATCACCACTAGGGAACTTGATTTATATTGCAGTTTATATATATATATATATATATATATATATATATATATATATATATATATATATATATATATATATATTAATCATGTATCAGCAGTAAAGTTAGTTTAAACACTAGCTTCAATGCAAATTATACTTTAGGACCCAAGAATCGTTGTATGTGTCCCTTGTTCGAGTCATGCATTTGTCAGATTTTAGCCTTGTTTATAATATCTTATTCCAGATTACTACACAATACACAATCGTATAGTTTGTCCTACCTTTCCTAGAGTTTCTGTTCATGAAGATGTCGGAGTAATAGCATGAAAACAGCTTAAAAACATTACAATATATCACACTACAATATGCTCAAGTAAGCGCCACAGTTTGTAAACACTGGTTAAAACGTTTTGAGAGATTGTGAAAGTTGAGGAAATGCTTTATTAGTCGTTTAATGAGTAGTTCCTGTCATTATGTTGCACACAATGAATATTATAACAATGTTACAAAAGTCAATAATTTAGAATACTACTTCTGTATGGACACAGTAATAAATACTTATTATAATGTTATATATTGCCATGATTCATTCGTTAGATTCCTTCCTTTGTATTGTTGTTGGGCAGGTACTTGTGACATACCAGTCACACCCAAGTGATCTGTAGTTTTGTGCAAACCAAATGCAATGTTCTGTTGTGCTTTACTTTTATAAAAGGGATCAAATTTGCATTGATGGTTTAATGTTCAATTTCCATGGCCACATCATTGGTTTACCAAATTAGACTGACATGACTGTTATTGTCTACACACATAGTGCCTACTTTATTGGCACATTAGGAAGGTCATACTTTTAAAACAAATATTTGTAATGATGTGTTTTTAATAGAAATTAATTTCCCCAACCAGAGCCACCGGTTATATCGGTAATAAAATACAGTCCAAACGGAATATTCTGGAGCATAGTGTTAGAGCTGGCTAACTATTGGCCATTACAACAATAGCAGTTTAAATTGTTCACTTTACCAGATGTTGGATTGTCCACCAACACATCATGTACCCCAGGCAGTGCTGTCTTTAACAAGTGAAGCTAATAGTCTAGATTATATTGCAGGCACATGATAATAACGTGGTTAAATGTAATTAAAGTTCCAATGGGATCAAAGTGCATGACTACAAATGTGTCCCCTCTCTGGTGATCCGTTGAAATAACCAACTATTTCATATTTCTGTATTGTTCCTGCACAGTTGGTCGAGGAGTACACGGGGCAATGGCAAGTTCCTCTCCCTCAGCTGAAGGTGCTGCGGACTGCACTCTGCCGTTTCACCAAAGCCTCTGCTGCCTTCCCCGATGACTGTCAGCACACCCACTATGTTCTCAGCAGCATGGCCCTGTAAGTAGTTTCTTACATGTAAGCTTTTTTTTGTTGTTGATGAACAGGCGCACTGTATTTCCTCTTATTTCAGTAACGGTTACCTGAAAGCCTCATGCATCAACTTTAAAGCTACTTAAGAGACAATGAAAATGGTTAATCAGTGTTTAAAAGTGTAAGGTATTAGCTTTTTTATTAGAAGACAATGTTGATGTTTCGAGCGGCAAATAACCCTTTAGTTTTACTAAATAATTATTAACCAACTCTTTGTATATGCATACTGTTAATCTAAACATAAACCAAAGGCCGCAGTGAAAGCAGCCTTGTTTGCTTGTTGTTAAGAGAAATGCCTGAGCGTACCTTTTTAAGCGTACTAAAGCGTACTAAAGATATCTTTTCTGCCCGCTTTTGCAAACCAGTAGAGCTACAGCAAAACAGCAGCTCAGTGGCCCAGCATGGTGTCATTATTTACTCTTTGAAAGGAGCACTTGTATGGAAAATAACTGCTAAGGGTTTCATGAGCTGAACTTATGCTTTAAGATGTTATGTCACTTACTGTGAGATGTATGAATGTAACTAATGTTCCTCTCATTGTCTTGCAGGAGCTTTTTTGAACTGATGCTGTTCTTCAGCAAAGAAGAATTTGTGGAAGAGCCTTTAAAAGACATCCTTGATTCCTTTCAGGTGACACAAACTGCCTCAATCTTTAGTTTTCCTATTCGCACAACACACTTTGATAAGAGCCAGTTGCCATACCTGCCATTAGTTAGTTGTGAGTGATGAGTAAAAGTTACCAGCACCTAGCCGACAGCATAAAAATAATAATTCATGAATGTTTGCCACTGCAACTCTTATCCATCGGGACTTTGATCGCTGTAGTACGCAATTGTGAACAAATCTCAAAAGATTTGAATGAACCAATTATTTTCCCACTCTTTGCAGGGGTGCCACTCTCAGCTCTTGAGGCACAGGAACAACTACCTTCAGCGTGTGAAGCTGATCATCAAAGCGGGCGGCCCATGGGAGAACCCAGTGCTGCAAGGAATCCTGAAGGAGGCCGACTTGCCACCGAAAGAGGGTAGGCTCATGGCCGTATTTAATAGCTGATCGAGCATACACACAGAGAACAGAGTGTTACCCCCACTCCTGTGACCAGACTTGCTATCCAGCAGCTGACAATGTTTTTAGCAAAACGATTAGCTGATTGTGAGCTGTTTCTTATAATGGAGTAATAATAATTTACTACTAAACTCAAGGGCCTGTGTAGAATTGTAATGACACCACCAACATTGTTAATCTATTTAACATTACCCTCGCCAACACCTGCAACACCCATATCATCTTTACTAACTCGTGTAATTCCCTTCCTGGCAGTCGAGGACTACTTAAGCTCAGAGTTGCCAGTATTCTTTGAGCTGCGGATTCGCTATCTGCAGGCCTGCGAACGAATGCAAGAGGCCATGTCCCTTTCTAAAAGCTGCCTGGAAAATCGCGAGGCTGGAAAGCATCTGTACTTCCATCAGGCCTACCTGACCTGCCTCTACAAGGCCTCGCTGCACGAACACCTTCACAAGGAGGTAAGAGACAGAAAGTTACACAAGTCAAGATGGGAACCGGATCACAGCGCATTGCATGTTCTCTAAGAGTTGCACTATGATATTAATAGTCAAATGTATAAATCACCCAGTAATAATGTAATAAATATTCAAATTTGACTCATTATTATGATGCTTTATAAAAATGACGTTTGTCAACGCTTTGTAATTTAGTTGAACTCTGTAATTATGAGCAGCCAGTTGAATAGATGCTTCTTGTAATCCTGGTATCCCATGGTGATTGCATTGCATTTTGATCGTTTTGTATTTGGAGTTGATGTACGTGCTCCTCCTTATCGTCTTCCTCAGATGGCAGAGATAGATGGCCGTGATGCGGTGGAGATCATCTGCAACACAGAGAGGGTTGAAAAAGATGATCTTCTGCTGTCGCTGTGTAAAGCTTTTCTTACCCAGCAGCTACACAATGGAGACATGTACTACATCTGGTAAGAATGACCTTCAGACACATCACACTAAGACTACATCAGACTACCCTCACTGTCAGGTTCTGTAATTTCCCCAGTGTTTGCTCAATGCATAATAAATCTTGCAGTAAGTGGAGCTGTTGTCAGCATGCACAGTTTGATATGCTGGTTACTTAGGAATTATAACAGTTGTAGCTTTAATTAACATATAACTCATGTCTTTGGCTTGTCCTCCGCTGCCCCCTGCAGGGACCTGGTGTTCATCTGGAGCAGGTTGCACCTCAGGGCCCATCTCTCCAGACATGGCTTCCTGGCCGAGTGCTTGCAGTTGGCTTCTTCCGCTACTAACGTCAGAGCCATCTTCCCCTTCATCAAACTGGTCACCACAGAGGTGCGCATGACATCGCAGCATCATATTTTGCCATGCTGTGTTTCTCAGGACAAATGATAAGAAAGTATTTATATTAATATAACATTATTGAACAAACTGACAGCACGTCCTTCTGACACGCGCCTCCTACCTGAGGAAGACATTTGTCAGACGCAAACATCCTTTTACACTGTAATCACACAGCTTCAGTTCATTTAGTCATTAGGTCAAAATGAAAATATCCATTTTATTCTCTCCTCTTAATCATTTGAGTCTCCTATCTACCATTTTACCTTGTTTTAACCACTCGTTTGTTTTTGGACAGCTGGGAGTTGAAGGCGTCCACGTCTGTGTGGAGCTTTGTGCCAGGGCCTTGCAGCTTGGTGACATGCAGGCTGACGGTGTAACCCGGTCCCTTGTCTGCAAGACCATCGCCTTCCTGCTACCTCATGACCTGGAGATCTGTCGAGCGTGTGCACTGCTGGTCTTCTGCCAGGAACGCAGCCTGGAAGCTTACCAAACTGTGTGCCTGCTTTACAATCATCCTGACCAGGAGCCGCATCCCCACAACAGCCCTGTCGTCACCAGCGTGCGCTTCCGTATTCTGCAGGTCGGAGGAGTTGAAGAGAGTTGATGATATTGTCTGATGTAATGATGCGTTGGATATATTTACGTTAGGATTTGTGCCTAAGATTTTTGTGTGTCTTTGTTTTCCAGATACTCAAGGCGCGCCTGTGTTTTGACCCAGAGTTTTGGAACCTCCTGACCCTCAGGACTCATTGCTTGGAGTTGATGAGTGACAAGGTCATGAAGGCTGCTGTTCTCAGTGAGATGAAGGAGGAAGAGGAGAAGGAATACAGCGAAGAGCTGTTAGTAAATAAGTGTGACTCCTGCACTCCAGGTTTGAATTCCTGTCAGTGCGCTGAGGAGGCTGTGAACCGAGACCTCCCAGAGGAGCAGACTGTGGCTGCAGAGACAGAGAGGTGTGTTGCCCCATCAAACAACGCTCTTCTGAAGAGGAGGAAATGGAGGAAAAGGCTTCGTAGGAGAAACCAATCTGTGTCTGACGATGAGGCCGACGTTGGTGACGATCCAGAGATCAAATACAATCTCAAATCCACCTCTGTAGGCAATAAGCCTGTGTATTCACTAAGACGCAATCACACTAACAGGGAAAATTCAGCTTCTGTAAAAGCCCCTCTAAACCCCAAGAGAGAATACTTGTCTAGATGTGTGAAGAGCCAAATTTTGAAAAGGAAGGGTCGGAAAAAAAGATGGTTGCAGGGTCTTCCGAGGCTGGAGCAGGTGCAGACGGTTAAAGAGAAGAAGGTCGAAGTTCAAGAGACGGTCAAAGTTATAGGGAAAAAGCGGGGACGGAAGCCTTTACAGAAGCTGGAACTCTCCTTCCCTGATAATGAAATATCTCGGACAGAGGAGGAGTCTGGTTTTGAGGAGATAACTGACCCAAAAGACAAAGAGCTGGATATGCCTCACCTGGAGAATGAACTTGAACTCACGAGTGAACAGAAAGAGAATGAATTTCAGCAGATGGATGATCTTGAGAGGGAAAATGCACTTGAGAAACATCCTGACTTGGTCTGTGGTAGCAGTATCAATGAACAAACCCATAAGGAACCTCAAACACAGTTCTGTGACGTTCTTCGTGGTGAGCCTCAAGCTGCTGCTCCTGCTGTTGAAGCTGATCCTGCGCTTGATGGTCCACCCTTAGAGTTATTGGATTGTCCAATAGAATTTTTACACAGCTACTCTCTTAAACCCAGAAAGCCTGATGGTGAGAAATCGCAACCTCCAGAGTCCTCAGCACCAGGTGAAGTTAATGGCGACACAGAACAGGAGCCGCAACCCGGAGTGGAAACAGAAGTGCGTCCCAATGAGGTCAGTTGTTCCTCTGTAATTACTGTAATGTATTACTAATGAATGTATCTTCATCTTGCCTTAGTTGTCAGACTCTTTAGCAGCATTTAGCTTTGAATGAACTATAGACTACTGATGTCAAACCATTAATCAGAAAGAATACTTTGCATTTACTGCCTACACATAGGAAGACCTGAGGCGGTCCAAGTGCCTTTTGGTTACAATTCTATTGTGCTGACTTTTTCTGTTGAACTCGTAGCACTAAGGTTGTTGTCTTTTCTGCAGGTGAAAGCCAAGAGAACGTGGAAGGACAGAATGCTCCGTACTCAACAATATGCCCACTTGATATACCACTGCAACTTCTGCCGCAAAGACTATAAAGGCTTGAATGTTATGAGGCACGCTCTCTCACACCTTAAGAGTAGGAAACTTAAATGTATACTCTGTGGAAAGCGCTTTAAACAGCTCACCTTTGCCAAAAAGCACGTCATGGACCACATTGATGAAATGTGCAAGCAGAAACCCCCTGATAAGGACACATGCACTGACACTCCAACTGCTAATGGTATAACGGATAATATGGAAAATCTGCCTCAGCATAAAAACCACACTTTCATTTCCAATGAGGAGACTTCTGAACAGAAACCCGGAGCCAAAAGTAAAGTGTCGAGCCTCAAGAGGGAAGATCGAATCATCAGGAACCTCCGCACCCTCATCAAGAAGACATCTGTGCTTCACAAGAAGTGCAAGAACCCTAACTCCAATATATTCAAGCAGGTAGACTTCAAGGATGAGCATGTGGTCATTAAAGATGGCCTGGTGATCGTAAAGCATCCATCTGTGATGGTGAAGCTGGCGGAAGGAGAAGGGGGGGCGAAGCCAGCAGGAGAAAATGGCTATGGTGTTGACCTCACGTACCACTTGTGCCCCTCAGAGTCCTGTGATAGAGTATTCTTGAGGATCAGCACCACACTAACTAAGCATGCCATCAAATGCCATATTGGCGAAGAGAGGGTGCTGGAGAAGACTTTTGTGTGGGCCAAACACAAGTGCACCCTTTGCCTCAGGTAAGACGAACAGGATATCAGGCATCACAGACTTCCTTATGGAGAGTTTAACGTAACCATCTTCAAACTTCTATCTGCTCTATTATTGTACAATTATTTGTGTACGGGTACAAGTTTAAAGGTGGGAAATTAGATGGCTGCTACATTACAGCATCCATTATTGTCTAGTGTAGCTGTCCTATCTCATGTTCCACATCTAGAGCCAACCTATATCAGTGGTGGAAATGAAATGTATGTAAGTTATGAACCTGTCAGCCACACATGGCTTCACTTATGAGCAATCGTATGTGGGACAGATAATGTAACACATGGAGGATGGTGGCACACCAGTAGAGTTTAAAGCGCTTACCTAGCTTAAAGGGACAGCGCCTCCCCCCCCCCCCCCAACCTATCAACCTATATTATTTTGGAGTGAGTTACTGAGTGTTGGAGATATTGGCCGTAGGGATGTCTGCCTTCTCTCGAATATGATGGAACTAGATGGCAACCAGCCAACCATTTAACGGCGCACAAGGACACGTGCATCTACTCTTGGATGGCGTGGTTTGGTAAAAAATAAAAACATTTCCTGTATGAAACTGCTCACAACAAAGTCTGGATTTGCGTTGAGTTTGGGGTGAGCTGTCCCTTTCTTAAATACAATTTGCAGTACTTTTTGAGATTCCAGAGTTTTAAAGACTTAACCATTGGTTGATGTTTGTAAATTGGCAAAGTTCACATAATGCAAAATCAGGATCACAACTATTATGTTCTTCCCCTGAGGTGCCTGATGTGCAAGAATTGTTTTCAAATTTCAAAAATGTTCTTGCATTTAAATGATTTTTAACTTGTGCTGACTGTGCTTTACTCCAACAGGCAGATACAGTTTCTCCAGCATTATAAGGACCACATGAAGCTCCACGATACTGCTCTCCAGCACTTCTGCTACCACCAAGAGTGTAACCAGCGCTTCCCGACACAGCAGGAATTAAAGGACCATGTCAATACTCACCATACCTACAGACCTCAATGTCCATTCACAGACTGTGAGAAGCTATTCTCAAGCCTTCAAGGGCTCTATGACCATGAATGGAGACACTACATTCCAGCGCCTCAAAAAGAGGATCTAGAGTTGGGACTCGGCAGACAGAAGCCGCAAAATGCCGAAGCTCCGTGGAAGCAGAGAGTGAAAGTGGAGGAGATCTGGCTGCAGAGTAAAAAGGTGCAGAGGGAGAGTCTGGCTCTTGATCATGTTGAGGCCTCAAATCTTCAGGATTTCAGAGAAATTAAATCTGAACATCAGCCTTTTGAAATAAGTGTCCCAGACGGTAATCAGCCTGATAATTGTTCAGAGAACACGGTCAAGCGTGAGCCCACGGACGACGGCAAGGCCGCCATGAATGGACATGAGGATGAGACGAGAAACCAAGTGTCGGAGGAAAATATCTCCACTTCCAACACTGGTGCTGCTGCAGCGACTCCAAAGAAGAGCTGTCGAAAAAGAACACCGGCCGAGTGGGATCCCTTGAATGTCAAAGACATTGAGGATTTGTCCACGTTGTCTGAGGGAGTCCAGCGGCCACTGGGAGAGCCACACATCACTGAGCACAAAACCTTCAAACCTGAAGATCCCGTGTATGCGACATTTGTCAAAGCCCCCTTCGTCCGGCCGCCACCCTCCACCTACCTGGATGAAGCTCGGCTCTCGATGCGCAAGAGGAGGACCCCTGATGTCGTTGCTCCAAAGAAAAATACTTACTGGAGCAATAAGAAAAAGAAGGAGGCTTGCCAAGAAGAGCAGAAGCAGGAGGATAATGTGCCGTCAGTGCAGAAGATCAGGCATCGCTGTGACAAATGTCTTTCCTCTTTCAGCAGCGTGGAAGAATTACAGAAACACCAAGTGCTGAACACCTGCTCGGCACTCTTTGGCTTCGATTCAGACGATGAAAGTAAGTATGCTTGATGCACTGATTTCATTAGGCATTACTAACCCACTTGAACCACTGGATAATCTATTTGTTTTTTGTTTTAGGTTAGTGGTGAGTGAAGAGGAGCTGTAACCAGGGTGACTACCATACTCTGCCACCTGGCTCAGGGCATTCATAAAGGAACCCTTTCCTAATATTCAGTTTGATACTTGTTTAATTCCTGAATACCAGTTTTGTAGAGAAAGATGTGCCAAAATTGTTAATTGGAGGATTTTGATAAAACCTTTTTTGAAGCAATAATTTTGACGGCTCAAACTAGTTTTTGAACAAATAGTTTTTCCTGAAAACATCATCAGTGTGCGCTTTGTCAAAAACAAATCTGTGATGCATGTACATATATATATTCATTTGTCTTTTCAAACAACATTGGTTATAAAAACACATGTTGTGTCTTCAGCAAATCTAAAAGTAAACTGACAAACCAAATATGTCCCAGGACAGCCTCCCAGAATAAGCAATCACAATAGTTGTCCTTGTACAAATACTCTTATGTCCTGCCTTAAAAAAAAAAAACTTGTAATCACAGTATTCCTATTTTAAATGATTCAATGTTCCTTTGCTGGACTCACCATACAGTGTAACTGAAAGTTATTTATGTTTCCTTTCAGTTTGTCCTGTTGACACTATGTAGCACATGTGCATGTGGGTCATATATTGAAGCCTTTAACAGTCAGCTAAAGTAAGCCTGAATGTAGGTCATTTTAAAAAACTTTTACAATTAATTGACATTTCATTTAAAATAACTTTTTTCTTTTTGGATCATGTGAATCTAAATAAATGTGCATGTATTTTAAGCCTCTGATTTTAACAAAGATAATAGATAAAGGTTCCCCTCTACAGACAATAATTACATTTAACCTGTAATCTGTTAAGAATCTATCTTTGATTTTGTTTTTCTCCTCATGCTTGGCGGCACAGGGACTTCTGGCTTTCCCACCTGTGTTATGTTGTCCTTCGAGTATGGAGTTACATGCATTATGTCATAAGCAGTGTTTGCAACTGTATAAAATATTGTCAAAAAAACACATTCATTGTTGGAAAGATGAGCTGTGTGTGTGTGTGTGTTCACTCGGTGTGTTCACTCGGTGTTAAGCATGATTGTTTAATTATTGTAGTCTTCCAAATGAGTCATGCACAACTCTGAGCTTTGGTCTCTGGGTGTGTAAATAGTCTCACTAGAAGTGACTAACGGTGGATATGTGGTGGTTCTACATCTCTCTGCTGTTAATGTATTTTAATTCTACATAAATCCTCTGAACCCTCGTCACAAACGGTAACAGGATGTTTTTTCAGCCTAATTTGTTTGGACTACTGACTAGTCCTCGGGTCATCTGGCAACATGAATCACTTACTCATTAAAATTATTCACAATTGTATTAGTGCCAAGATTGAATCAGTGTTTGACTTTAGGAAAGAACCATTAAAATCAGGAATAGTTTGTTTGCTTTGAATTTCAAATGTTCAGATTAACTCGTCTGTTATGTATATACTTTTGTGATGGTTGATCTGTATAATAACTTTTTATTAATGTAAGGTTTTTTTATGAGACTGCACTCCTGCTTATTTATATGTACAAATGTTAATATTTTGGATTTGTAAAAGTATTGACGATTCACCATCTATTTTTTGTAAAGAAAATGATTTAATTTGTTTGAATAAACGAATGAAACTAAAGTGATAATTGTTGATTCCTTCAGTGTCATCTGCATTAAAGTAGATATATTACATGCAATGAGATTAAACAGTAAAAGAGACAGCGGACAAACTCATTTTATTCTTTTAGTTCGGCATTGCATAATTACTATTCAGAAATATATTGCTTTATTTTTCACCCCAGGAAATAGAATGATTATATTAGAATTGCTTGTTTAAAAAACGTTTTGCATCACATTGTCCTTATACATGAGGTAATATAAAGTACAGGGATCATCAATACATGTAAATAAAACCTTTTTTCTGTCCAACCACAGTGTCTTCCCTTTTTGTTTTACTGTCACTAAATAATGGATGTGTTGTAAAGCAACGATCCGATTATAAGACAGAACAATTGTATTCCAATATCAGAGTCTAACTGACACTTTGTCTAATGTTGGGTTTAATTCTTAAGGCTGAACTTACAGGCTAGAAACAAAGCAGTGAGAGGCCGTCCTGCTACAGGTGCTCCATAATCTCATGCAGCAAATGATGCATTGCAGTTTTAAACACATGCTAATGTGGTGCTGCTTATAGCCTAAGGACAGTCATAGTATTGTGCATAACACGATGTCTTTGCAAAGGAATATGGACGATGCAGACTGAGGTGAAAGGGTTCTACACAACATGCATTGATGACATCAAACAACCTAATATTGTTTCCACTCACATTTTCCTTTGACCTGAGATAAGAACATCCTTGAATTATTGAAACACGCACACGAGTGTTACAAACTTTCAAGGCCAGGTAAAATGGAAAACTAATTAAGTTGAATTACAATATTGGAAAAAGAAATGAAAATAACCCTGTACGGGTTTGAAGCCAGAAACCCCAACAAAACCTGCAAACGCTATCAAACCCTTGAACTGCTACATTTATTTATATTATGACTACTGATCTAGGTAATGAAAAATAGTTTCAGTCCTTTCACACACAGCCCATTGCTCTCACGTGACCGACAGGGAACATGTGTCTGTGTGAAAACAGTACAAATACGTATTAACAGCATTCAAAGTTGGTGATAAACATGCAAAGTGTCAGAGTGCATCCCAAAGGGGTGAAGCTTTGATAAATATTTCTATAATAATTCAAAAATATTACTATATCTTTTACCAAATAACTGCTAAAAACACAGCAGTAGCACTTTTCCAATTTAAAATGGAAGACCTGGATCAAAAGGAGGAAACAAATAACCATTCTGGGTTTGAAATAAGAACTGATCAAGACATGCAAATGTCTGAGCGCTGCATCGGTCTACGCTCTCTCAACAAGTAACATTTTGTTTATTTAATTAATTATTTTTATTCAGGGACTGGATCCTACAAACATTAAAGTTCAAGTCCAACTTGTGCCAATCGATAGGGAAGATAAATTACAGTAGAAACACCCAACCAGATTGTGTTTGTCCAATGAAACAGAGCTTGATTCATTGGTCTTAGATGTTTTGGAAATAAATGATCATACATTTCTTTAAAGATTCTTAAAGGCTAATATCGTGTTTTACAGCCACAGGCAAAGTTGTGTTTATATTTTAGTATTTAACGTCGACGTCGTTGGATGATACATTAATGTTCCATTTCCATTAATGGTTGAATGTGCAACAGCTTGTACTTTCTTTCCCTGTAGAAAACAACGTCAGCTTGTTTACATCTGCGTGTTAAAATGTTGGAGCAGCTTTGTGGAGAATCTGTAAGCCGCTAAACCTGAATGAGTAGGTTTGTAAGTTCAAAGGGCTTTGATATGGCTTGTCAAGGCAGCGTGTTCATATCCCCTCCATCTGCTCTGATTAAATCCTCCACATAAAAAGCCCAACGAGTGTCTGAGAAGATCGTGAGAATCTATGACTCCTGAGTTGCTGAGATGATGTTTAAAGACTAGGACTGGAGATCATGGAAGCCATGTTCATGGTTGTTGTTTTACAGCATGCTTTTGGTTAGCTTTCTCTTTATTAACCCATTTGTGCCTGAAACTCAAATTTAGAATTTCCTTGCCTCAGCACAAATCTGAAGAGATTTTCAAAAGTCCGGTCAAAACCATTTTATTTTTCTATATTTAGTATTTACTGTTATTCCATATATTTTAGGAATAAACACTATGTGCCATGTGTTTTTCCTGATTTAAAGAAAATGCTGACTATTGATAGTGTGATTCCATGTGATCAAAACAGTCGTGCTGTTGGATATGAAGAATGTCCGTGTCAGATTTCAAGATGTTAGACCAACTAGAACAAATGCGGCATTTTTCTGTATCATACTCAATATAGTCTTTGGGCACAAATGGGTTAATTTACTTGGAAATAATTTGGGTAATGTTCAGGCTTTGACATTTTACACAAGACATTATTAATGGAAGTCATTTATTAATTATGCTGCTGCAGCACAACGTTTCTGTGTGCAACTTCATTTCTAAGTCTCTCTGTTGTTGTTACTTCAAACTTGAATGTACAACTCATATATGACTTCCAAACATAAGGTGTAGGAGTGGACAGTAGGGCCTTAAAGCTAGGATAAGCCTACAAGAGAAGTAGGATTCGATGGTACAGTGCAAATGCGCCCCTCTCACCGCTTAGATTTACAGTTTGTTTTGCATAACATACATTTGAATGGTTGAGGAGAAGTGGATTGCATTTGGCAAGCACATCATCACCAACCATCTGGTTTTTAAGCAGATGCAGCTCAGTAGAAAGTGGCCAGATGCCAAAGAGACATACTGTAGCATATTAGCTGGACGTGAATGTGTTGGTGTGTGCGTGCTCAGTGGGTACTGTTAGTGGTCCAGTCGTAAGGGAGGAAGCTGACTTTGGCCTTCCCAGCAGATAGGACATCCTGCAGGCTGGTCTTCTTCGGAGAGTCACCCATGTGCTCCACTACCCACTTCAGGAGCTGCACGAGAGACAAGGTGGGAGAGAAAGCACGCGGTGAGGTTCACGGTTGGGTTGACGGTCAATTGATATTTGTATTTTGTCACCATCTCTTTCCGCCAGTGTACATCCATTTTAACTAGAGATTGTGTCATGAAGTACATTTACTTAAGTATTGTACTTAATGTAAGTACAAGTACCTCACAATGGTACTTCAGTATTTCCATATTACGGTCCTCGCTACTACTCCACTACGTTTTGGAGGTAAATATTGTATTTGTTACTCTACATTTATTTAATAGTAGGAATGGGACAAGATGAACATTTCATGTAACGATTATCCTGGACACATTTATAATGATTTATGATTATCAAAATCAAAATATGCTTAAAACTCTTAAAGGGCCTACGAAATGATAAACATGACATTCTACTGATGATAGTAAATGCTATTTGTGGTGCAACATACAGGACTGTCTCAGTAAATTAGAATATTGTGATAAAGTTCTTTATTTTCTGTAATGCAATTAAAAAAACAAAAATGTCATGCATTCTGGATTCATTACAAATCAACTGAAATATTGAAAGCCTTTTATTATTTTAATATTGCTGATTATGGCTTACAGCTTAAGAAAACTCAAAAATCCTATCTCAAAAAATTTGAATAGTTCCTCAGACCAAGTAAAAAAAAAGATTTATAACAGCAAAACAAAATCAAACATTTGAAAATGTCCATTAATGCACTCAGTACTTGGTTGGGAATCCTTTTGCACGGATTACTGCATCAATGCGGCGTGGCATGGAGGCAATCAGCCTGTGGCATTGTTGAGGTGTTATGGATGCCCAGGATGCTTCAATAGCGGCCTTTAGCTCATTAGCATTGTTGGGTCTGGTGTCTTTCAGCTTCTTCTTCACAATACCCCACATATTCTCTATGGGGTTCAGGTCAGGGGAATTGGCAGGCCAATCGAGGACAGTAATGCCATGGTCAGTACACCAGTTACTGGTGGTTTTGGCACTGTGGGCAGGTGCCAGATCATGCTGGAAAATGAATTCCTCATCTCCATAGAGCTTTTCAGCAGACGGAAGCATGTAGTGCTCTAAAATCTCTTGGTACACAGCTGCATTTACTCTGGGCTTGATGAAACACAGTGGACCAACACCAGCAGCTGACATGGCTCCCCAAACCATCGCTGACTGTGGGAACTTCACACTGGATTTCAAGCAACTTGGATTTTGCTCCTCTACAGCCTTTCTCCAGACTCTGGCGCCTTGACTTCCAAATGAAATACAAAACTTGCTTTCGTCTGAAAAGAGGACTTTGGACCACTCTGCAACTGTCCAGTGC
Source organism: Cottoperca gobio (assembly GCF_900634415.1). Classification (NCBI taxonomy): domain Eukaryota; kingdom Metazoa; phylum Chordata; class Actinopteri; order Perciformes; family Bovichtidae; genus Cottoperca; species Cottoperca gobio. Next base: position 11,366,303 of record NC_041375.1, on the reverse strand, counting down.
TTCTTTTCCATAGCCCAAGTCAGACGCTTCTTCCGTTGTCTTGAGTTCAGAAGTGGCTTGACCATGGGAATACGGCTATTGTAGCCCATTTCCCGGACACGTCTGTGAACAGTGGCTTTTGATACCTGGACTCCAGCTTCAGTCCACTGTCTTTGAAGCTCCCCCAAATTCTGGAAGCGACTCTTCTTCACAATGCTGTTAAGGCTGCGGTCATCTCTCTTGGTTGTGCAGCGTTTCCTGCCACATTTCCCCCTTCCAACAGACTTTTTGTGGATGTGCTTTGAAACTGCACTCTGTGAACAGCTTGCTCTTTGAGACATTTCTTTTTGTGTCTTACCCTCCTGATGGAGGGTGTCAATGATGGTCCTCTGGACAGCAGTCAGATCAGCAGTCTTCCCCATACTTGTGATTTAGTTTACTGAACCAAGCTGAGTGTTTTTCAAGGCTCAGGAAACCCTTGCAGGTGTTTCGAGTTAATTAGACGATTCAAGTGATTCGTTGAACACCCTACTAGTATACTTTTTCATGATATTCTAATATTTAGAGATAGGATATTTGAGTTTTCTTAAGCTGTATGCCATAATCAGCAATATTAAAATAATAAAAGGCTTGCAATATTTCAGTTGATTTGTAATGAATCCAGAATGTATGACATTTGTTTTTTTAAATTGCATTACAGAAAATAAAGAACTTTATCACAATATTCTAATTTTCTGAGACAGTCCTGTAATGTGTTATTTATGACACTATGCCCGAAGTATTTAATAAATCACGATTTAGTATGTCGACCACCGATGTTTACATTGCTGCTACCGGAAACAGCCGACGCCGTGTTCTGACGTCACAAGTAGAAAACAGTCCACCAGTTGAATACACGGCAGGGCAGACGTGTCGATGTCGGACTCTGGCTCGGATATTTCAACAGAATCGAGTGACAGTGAGTCGTCAATAGACTCGTTGCACTTTGAAGAAGAGGAGTTTATTAAAGAGGATGCCGGTGTCGTGGATTTAGATCATGCGGGCGAGTTTAACGTGGTGGAAACAGAGCAGCTCGAGACACAGTATTCAAGATGGAGACATAGACGGGAGCGAACATGCGGATGATGGTGACGGTGAATCTGGATTTGGCGGAGATCCTGTGCGGCAACAGAACACAGACAGGTATTCTATTGTTGTCCGTTTTTTCTCGTAATAATTGACAGCAGTCTTTGCTGGACGCTTCAACGCAGACAAACACTGGCGGCGGCTGTGTTCTACTTGTGACGTCATCGCCCGAACATTGTCGAAGTGGATGTTCCCGGAGCAGCGACCGATTGTTGTTAGCGAAAGTCATTTCTATGCCGTTATGATCGCGATTTATTAAGAATACATCAATAATACAAATATATATATGGCACATTTCACAATAGAAATGCAACCTCTATCATATACCAAGCCCAATAACACTGACGAAATATAATTTCGTAGGCTCTAATACCTTACATTTCCTTAAACAAATATTTGTATTGGATCACAGATAGGACGAACATCTTCAATCAAACAATGTTAAATAAAGTAATAATATCATAAATTGCATGGACAGCCCCCCTGGAGCAACTCAGGGTTAAGTGCCTTGCTCAGGGGCACAATGGTGGCAGCTGGTATTGAACTCACAACCATCTGGCGTTATATATAATATACACGATTAAGAAATGGGCCATTCTTCACGAGCACTTTTGGTATTCTATATTTATAACTGAGAATAACTGAGTTTGACTTCGACAAGTAACAGTATTTTTGTACCGTAGTGAAAGTAAGTAAAAGATCTGAATACTTCTTCCACCACTGCTGTTATCTCTCTGAGTAAGATCACAAGGAGTCAAAACTACCTTTTCATCAGTTCCTCCAAAGTCAGCTTTGTACCACTTGAATATCTGACTAAGTCGCACTTCTTTTTTCCCAGAATCCACCATACAGGCATCGTCGTTCTCCAGGAAGGCCTCGGCTGCTGTGAGGAGCTGGCTGTCGATGTCCTGATGGGGTTGAGTAGATCGGAATTTTATTTCGGGACAATTCAAGCTCCTAGTATTCACTAGATATGTTGGAGATATCCTTTATGTAGATTTTTGAAAGTTGCTTACCTGTGGAGAGTACGTTTTGATTGGTGGGCAGCCCTTTGCGCCACAGTTCAAGGCAAAGTGAATGAGGGGCTCAGCATCTGGAAGAGCCACCTAGTGGACAACATGAGAAATTGAACATCACTTTAGTTATTCTGCATTAAAGTGTCCTGTCGGGGAATCATTGAAATGTTGAGTTGTGATAGAACAGAATGTATGAATACTTGTAGTCGTGGGTCTGTTTTGGAGAAGGGCCTCAGGAGCTGTGCGACACCTTTTCTGTTCCCTCTCAGAACACCATTCTCAATGTCCTGTAATGTGAACAATTCCCCTCCAATCAGGTAGCTCACATAGTTGAAGAACTATAAACGGGACGGGAAAAGTGATTTTTAATGGAATGTCATCCGATCCTGCTTAAGTACATGCAATCAAAAACAATGACTATCTTAAATACAATTAAAGAAAGTTGAGATAAAACAACCAGTCATGTCAGTGTGCTTCATCTTTATATTTCAGTCTGGATGTAAAACATTGTATGCATGGGATATGACAGTTTTGGGAAACACCGCAGCGGCTGTGTGATCCTACTCTGTATCTCTGCCACATGTTGGTAGGGGCCCCCAGGCGCAGGTACCCATGGATGACCAAGGCATTGTAGATGTTGATGAAGAAGGCCAGCTTCTCCTCCCGACTCAGCGAAAGCAGCTCCACCCTCTGCAGCTGAATGGCTAGTTCACAGTAACGCTCAAACGCAGGGTCACCTGACATGCCCTTGTAGTCCACAGACTGTGGGAGCAAGGACAACACAAACACACACACACACACTTATTTTCACTTGTATGTGTATTAATCAACACAGTAAAATGATGTAGTAACATTTCTTAAGAAAAATAAGCACGTCTCATGAAAGCCCTCAAAGCACACCAGGTAGACCTGTGTATGCACGTGAAACTTTAAAGGTTCAATGTGTAAGATGTGCCAGAATTTAAACTTAAAACATTAACACAATTAGTTAATTGTGTTAATGTTTTATTAAGAGAATGTGTTGACGTTGTGTCCAAGACGTCCATGTGCTGTGTTGCAGCGATATCTACTGAAATGAGTATCTGACTAGTTCTAGTCTTGTAATACCACGTGTTCCTCTAGAGGTGCTAGTGAGTCACTGTAGCTCCAGTCTGCCCTCAGACCAGAGGGAGAAGAAGTGCAGCTGCCTGACTCACATGTAAATATTACAGTCATGTCTGTTTTATAGTTTGTTTATTGGATTACATTTGAAGTAGCAGATAGAAAACCACTTCCCTCTGTCCTCACAGCTGCCGTGAGGCTGTTTGGTTTAGCTGTCGGCAGCTCCGGGACACGACGTAGCTTCGGTTAGCAGTTAGCTTGAGTTCAGCCACAGCACCGGGGAGCCGTTACACAGGTCCAGCAGCCCGCGGTGTGACTGCCTGGCGCTGGGGCTTGTTCTGGCTGAGCTCAGGTCTCTTCTGCCGCTGACTGAGGCTCAGTCTGACGGAGTGCCGGCTCTGCCGACCTTCTCTCCTCCGAATATGAGGGTCGTTTTCTAGTTTCTGCCACTTTGGATTTAGTCCAATAAACAAACTAACGTAACGTTCACACGGACTACAGCCCCGGTAACATCAGTGCCTCAGTAAACACAGATGATCAGCTCCACGTGAAGATTATAAAACAGCAGGGTTTTCTGATCGGCTCTTAAAGTTTCAGCAGTTTGGTCGACTTTTGATAATCTTGCTCACTGACTGACACAGGAATACATGCAATACACAATATAAAGAATACATTAGAATACAATAAATATGCCAAATACAACAACTAAAATATAAACATTAGAGATTGTATGGACCCAGTTTAGAGGTGAAATACTGCCTCCTATTTCTTTGGAGCAGCCGGCTCAGAATTTCACATTTAAAGGAAACAACGTGCACACTACAACAGTATGCAGTGTATGCCACAGTCATAACGTTGCAGTTCAAAACAACCAAACATACAGATAAATACGATCTGCTTCAGAAGCCCAGAGGTAAATGAAGACGTTACCTTGCCATCAGCAGAGAGATGCTCGGAAAACAGTTTCAGAATCAACTCCCGTAAAAGCAAAGAGAGTTCAGCAGCTGAAGGAGAGACAGACAGAGAGAAGAATAAGGTTAATGTTTGTTAGGATAAATACATTTTCCCGGTGAGACGAACCAAACCAATATTTTAAAAAGGTAAAAGCAACCAATAGCCCCAGAACCTTCACAACTATAGGATCTTTTTAAAAAGATATTGTTTTGTTGTAATGTAAAGTCAACAAAGTTGATAGAGGGATTTCAAAATGAGCTGGCACAACGTTTAGGGGGGGTGACACTGAGTGCTTTAACATAATCAGTAAGTGTATTTAGAGAAGCTGTGAAATAAACCCATGGGAAACAAATAATGAATAAATTGCATGAAGATCAGGCTAACCTCGATGTCGTACAAATGACATTATCAGGAAACATCGCCCGTGAGAAAAGACGGCATTGCAGATAAATCCAAGAGAAAGAACAGCCAAGCAGAATAACACTACCGCTTACAAAAGCAGTGATTATAATCACCTGCGTGTCGCACAGCACGGATTAGATTGTTAGTTCGCCTCTAGAGGTGTGCAACATTCAGGTATACAGACAATACAGAGCCACCACCACAGAACAGGAAACTTTTGAGTATTAATCTGTCAAAAGATGACACCAAACCTGCAGAAAAGGAAATATGGTTTTGAAATAGGGCTTTAATGATATATATATTTTCCAGGCCAATTTTCCCTTTTCTTCTTCCATAACAGAATTATAGCACTGAATTTACACAAATGTTTTAGTACAATATATTAGCAAAAACTGCGGTCTTTAGAAAAAAAACTACAGGTATCTTCAAGGTCAAGCATAGACTTTCATGCTCATACTGCATCATAGCAATCATACAGGAGGGGGACGTCACGGATGGAATGGTATACATTTTTAATAGGAGGCCATATATTAGCCATCATAAAGCCCTACTTCAGTTCTTCCCACCACAAAGCTCACTGACAGAATACATTAACCCAAGCGAACCCAAAAGCGTCCTATATCGAGCCAGCAGCAAAGGAGGAGCAGGGGTTAGAGAGCACTGGAGGACACCAGTCAGCATGATGTGTGTATGTCCCAAACCCTGATCCAGTCCTGACCTACCCTCGATGGGACTGCAGGACGCCGTCTGTCCTGCGTTGAGGGCTGAATGAGGGTCATCCTCCAGCAGCCTGTATAGTGCGTCTTTCCCTTCTGCAAAACTGCCCTCCTGCTGCCCACAGCCGCGCACACTGACCATGTACTTCTTCTGCAACAATGCCTGGCCAGTATTACAGGCCTCAGCCCTGGCTAGCACACACATGGCCACAGTCACAGATCTGGATTTGACTGAACTTTGTATGAATCAGGGCACACGATTGTTTTAATAAGTCCTACAAAATCAAAGTGACACTGAAAGCCTGTTTTAACTCCAGCCTTACTTACCCATGCCCTTCTCTTTCTGCAGCCAGTCAACCAGTTGATCACTTGTGAAGCTCTTTTTGTACACTGTCAGTCCCCTTCTATGACTGCCAATCACATTGCTATGTTTGAGGTCATCTACCAGGTCCGCCAATTCATCTCTCTCACACAAAAACTCTGAGGGCAGGAACATTCCAAGCCAAACACACAAAAATACACATGTTCATACCCACATGTATGAAAGAATTTGTGCAATCCAGCATGAGTGCAAAAACATATTTTGTTGGTGGAACAGGAAGGACTTCAGGATCAGGACATAGCTTTTCCTTATCCTCTTAGTTATAGTTGTTGTAATCTTGTTGATCGTTTTTATTATTATTTTGTTTTTGCTTCCACTGTAGGACATCATTGTTTATCGTTTCACATGCAGTGGCATTTCACTTATTATCTGATCCTTACATTTGGCTTGTTTTGTCTTTCGTAGGGATCCAAAAAAGAAAAGAAAAAAAAAGTATCCAGCATGGCTGGTTTGGATTTTTCAGAGAGGATTACCGTACATGTAATATGGCGCGTCTGTCAGAAATGTTTTTTCTATTTCAATAAGAATGTTACAGAAAATCTAATTTTCTACATGCAAGTGCAGGTATGATAGAGAAAAACAGACTAAGTATTGCACACAAAAGACTAAAGGGTCTTCTCAAATGAGTAGCTCATTAGCACAAATTAACAGAAAATAACATTGATTATGTTCCCTGTTCCCTGTATGCACCTCGTAGACCACAGATAGACAGCATTGCTGAAACTATGTCAAATGTAGCATCATAATCAAGACTGTCGAGGGGGCAAGGACAGATGGAATGAAAGCTTTAACATAATTATATAAATATGAAGGAATACATTCTGTATTTGTAGGTAACACTGAACTGAAATCGTTCTCCACAAAAAGCTGTGGAGGAGCAGCTTTGGACACACTTTGTTTACACAGTAGGGAGTTTAATAATCACATATCATGAGGTAGCCTGGTGCTGATATGCTCATCCAGAGTATCAAGTTCACTCTCTCTCACACACACACACACACACACACACACACACACACACACACACACACACACACACACACACACACACACACACACACACACACACACACACACACACACACACACACACACACACACACACACACACACACACACACACACACACACACACACACACACACCAATGACAGAAAACACTGCAAAATAAAAGTTGAACACATCATGAAAGACGCATTAAGAAAAGGTTAAGGACATTAAAGGACAGCAGGATTAAAAAGTGTTGCTGCACCACATTTCTCACTGATTATACAGCTGGTCGTTCTCACATGAGAACTGATCTGGAAAAAGAAGCAAAACACTCTGTCCTTTTTGTCAGACCAATGAATCCCTCACCTCCATCAGTCTCCCCAGACGTGTCCTCTGGTTGGTTCTCCTCTGGCAGTGGTGGAGCGTCTGCTGGAAGAGGCTTCTTTCCTCACCAGATTCACCAACCTCTGCAGCTCTTCAGGAGCCTGAGGGAGTGAAGCAAAGCAACAAACAAATATACATTACACTAAGTTTACTAGTTGTTCAAATGGGGAAGTGTTTCCTCTCCTTCTCACCAGTGTCTGCAGGTCATCGTTGCCCCCGACATGAATGTTGTTGAAGAAGATCTGAGGGACTGAGCTGCGTCCCGTCAGCTCCTTCACCCTGGCTCTTAGCTCGGGATGCTTTCCCATATCCACGTCACATACCGGTACTCCCAAACGCCCCAGGCTGGCTTTAGCCTGCACACAGTGTGGGCAGCCCTGGATGGAGTACACTGTTACCCGGCCCTGAGCACTGCTCTCAATCTCCTCCATCTGCAGCAATATTGGAAAGAGAAGAGTTTTTTTAGTAGTAGCTGCTTCATCCAACACACTTAGTCAGACTAAAGACTTTAAGACTTTTTCAATGCCACTCGGAATTAAATGAGACCAGTTTTAAACACAGTTTTTCCACAATCCTAAACTCTGTGATAGGCATTGGAATTATTATTATTATTATTATTATTATTATTATTATTATTATTATTATTTTGTATTATTTTGTGTTAATATGGACACACATGACAACATTTCTTTGTTTTACATTTAGAGGAGAAATTTGATAGTTAAAAAAAGAAATCAGAGGTTTAAAATGTGAGATACTTACATATCTGGTCTAGCAATAACAATATTAAAAAAGGAACAAAGTCATTTTCTGTACTTTGAATGAAATTAAATAGTAATCGGTGTTCTCCTGGCCAGTCGGGGTATTTAAAACAGCAATGTCACTCTTTTATAACTCCTAGAGAGGTGATTTGAGGAACTATTTTTGCCTGATTTGGGAAATGACTGACACAATTTCCTTTCTCATTTAATTTCTAAACATGTCCTTGTGTTGAAAACAGGCCACTGTGATGTGCCAATGACACTGTTCCTCCTTTATTGTGACACAGTTTCAGGCCAGCAGTCAGTCAATAATAGTTTATCAGCCTTATCAAGTGCTTGAATAAACCACAACCTCATGTTGATGTGAAAATAGATCAAGGTCCAAGTTGTTCTGGTTAATCATCGTGCAGTTAGCCTACATAAGGAATATGGAAGTGACCTTACACTTATTATTAACATTAGCATATTAACAGTTCACAGTAAGCAAGGCTAACGTTATATTAAATTCACAAAGTTTGTTATGGAGTTCGACAAGGGGATTACATACGTGTGTACAATAACTGAAGAGCCATATAACAGACAAAACTATCAACTAAAAAGTAATAATTACAACACTCGTTTAGTGGTTTATGAGAAACACCATTGAACGCTGGATATAGCGTTACCGTCTACAAGCTAAACTATGGACTATGGTAAACAAGCTAATGTGGATATTTTAGCAAATGATAACCGTACCTTACCTTTTAGCGATAAACTCCCTTGCTTAATTCGGCAGTACACAGCAGCTCCCCTTAGTCCTGTTAATTAAAACATATCAGTTAATACATATGTTGTGTGTAACGCCACCCGAGAGGTCTCTTATCTTGCAGGTAAATTACCCAGCTGCACTGACAGTACACCATCATTGCGCAGGCTAGTCCACAGTAGCAGCTTTAGTTAAGCTATCTTGTTTTATGATGCCTTCACGTTCTCCTCGTAAACGCGCAAGACGATAAATCATAGCACCCATAATCTCAATTACCAGAACAACCACAATCACATGTTTTGACCAAACAGCAGATTCCTCTGTGAACTCCATTCTACATTTTGTCCTGGATTAAATGTGCCATTTGTATATCCATACAAGCATACATGTAATTATCTTCTCTCCATAAAGGAATTCTTTTAAATTATATCTATAGACAAACCCAGACAACAGAGGACGCAACACACTGTTTGTGTTACATTAGTGCAGCCCTGGACCTCTGTCACAAATTACATTGTGGGGATATATTTTCAGACAAACTTTGCTGGTTTATTGGTAAATCCAGGGTTTAATTTATTTACGTTTAGAGCACTATTTTATTTGACAGAGATGACAGGGTTGTCAGGGATTGCATATTATTAACAATTCTGAAAACATGCCAGAGTTAGCCAGAAAGCCTAATTTCTATCTGTAGACCCTAGGGAAGCAAGAGAGAGAGCGAGAGAGAGAGCGAGAGAGAGAGAGAGAGAGAGAGAGAGAGAGAGAGAGAGAGAGAGAGAGAGAGAGAGAGAGAGAGAGAGAGAGAGAGAGAGCTCTTCTAACACACACAATCAACAATAGCAAGACAACACCATGTTAGGCTTGATGAAGTGTGGATATTATATACATTGACTATGATAAGCATGAACAGCTCTAACTCTAGACAGTAATAATGACAAATAAATAAAATAAAATGAAAACACCTCACTGTTCTAGTGTTCACAAGTCTGGTTGCACTTGTCTTTTCAATGTGACATCTGCCATCTCATTATGCCAAGACACATAATGCCATATAAGCATTCTCATGATCAAATTAAGGTTAAATTGTGAATTGATGAGCAAGATCCTGGAGGTGACCTTACTTCTGCTCAGATGTTGGTGAAGTTATGTGTCAAGAGGGGATTGTATACCTATGGGAAGACTGCCTTTGGAATGTCAGCTTTTTTTGTGAGAGCAGCTCACACATGGAATGGTCTGCAAACACCTATTGAAACTGTGATACATATCAATCATTTAAAAATGAATTATAATGCGATTAAAAGATAATGAAGAGTGTGAACATACACTGTAATTTAATCAAATAACCTAAAGCATGCTTTGTTTTATGTTTTTATATATTTTTTAAGTATTTCATGGGTTTTATGAAATGTCTTTTGATATATATATATATATATATATATATATATATATATATATATATATATATACAGTATTGCTGTCTTTAAAATGTTTTATGTGTTTTATGTGTCATTATAACACCTGTCCAAGCAATTACTGCTGTTAATAATAAGCCAAGAGGGCTAAACTGGCACATTTACAGAAATGTAATGTAATGTGCACTGTCCCTGTAACTTAAAACTGTATAAATAAAAAGTGAGCTGCAAGCCATCATCATAGTAATCTGATAAAGAGCAATCAGCACCAGGGGAGGCCTCAGTTGTTCACCTTCCATATAGGATTACATGGCCTGCAATCAGAGATTTCGAAAACCAATTGACTTGAATGAGCGTGAAGATAAGTCTATGCCCATAGTTTCATTATTGTTTATTACTATACAAATAAAATGTTATTATTTGTAATAAAATTATTATCATTATTATTGTTATGAAGAATAATAATAATAATTGATATTATTATTATTATTATTATTATTATTATTATTATTATTATTATTATTATTATTATTATTATTATTATTATTATTATTATCTGTTGGCTTAAAATGTGACTGTAAACATTTGTAGTTTATTCCATTACACATAATGTATTGTTAAAACACGTGTTATGCCATACACAGGTTACACAATATGGGACAGACAAGTCAAATCATATAGAACCGAGTAGTTAGGGTTGTTCGTGAGTATTTCAACCTGAGACGCCAATAATTCCTACAGCCGTAAATGCAGCTTCTCGTCTCGTCACGGAACGTTTTCCCACTATTTCAGTGTTCCTGTACGGACATATTTCTAGTAGGACACGAATGAACACAAGAATAGCTCGTTTGTTATGCAGTGTCCAAGATGTCAGGACTGTCAAAAACAGAGCGAGCTGGATGTACACAGATTCTGAAGTCAATGACAAAAGAGGACGTATACTCACTTAGTGACACAGTCACGAATAAACTGATAGTTGTGGAAAATGTTAAAGGTAACGTTATGCTTTCAATATGTACCAGATAGTAAGGAGCGAGTTCGCTAGGATACTATTGACTTATCGTTAATTAATACCATTCCATTTTCTCATATTTCAACAGGCAAAGTTAATGTTAAACATATTAATTTCATATTAGATACCTTAAATGTTTGGACGACAGACGTGGTGGGCGTGAACTAATTATATAACGCGGAAATGATAATAGAGTGAGGCTATAACGTTACCTATATATTTTACCTACCGGTATATATTTCTCAGCCATGAACTAAGATAACGTTACGTGTTGAACACGTTTTGGAATAAATAAATGCCTTCTTCAAAAGAGGGAAAATATGATGGCATGAGCTGACACCAGGCACACCCGAGACAGGATTGCTGTTTTGGTTTCACTTCTGCCTCAAAGATATATTATGTTTACATAATAACATCATCCAATTGTCTTGCCCCTTATGTTCATCTGTTCATATAGAGGCTTCGGGAACAATTATCTCCTTCTCTAAAAATGCTGAAGAGCTCCTGAAAAGGAAGAAGGTTCATCGCGACCTCATATTTAAGTATCTGGCCAAAGAGGGTGTGGTGATGGCCCCGAACAGCGAGAAAAACAAGCTGGTGAAAAGGACACTGGAGCTTTGGTCTTCTGGGAAGGTAGGGGCAAGGGATCCCTGATATGTTGAATATATAGAGCTAATGTTAAGTAAGACGTTGATACTAAGTTAGGGTGTCAATAATCAGCAACAGCCTGTGTTATTGGAACATGTCTACTCAAAAGTAATCCAGGCACAACATCACAACATGGCAATGTATTTAAGTATACCAATAACATCTCATCTCTGTAAGGCCGTGGTTGACGAAAGCATTCCAGGTGAGACAGATGAGACCAGACAGAGACTGACCACAGAGACAGTGTCCACAAACGTTCAGGCTGAGGTGGGCTTTGACCCACTGGTGCTCGGCCAGCAGTTCTGCCAGTGGTTCTTCCAACTCTTAAACAGTCAGAACCCCTCGCTGGGCCAGCCTCCTCAGGACTGGGGACCACAACACTTCTGGCCAGATGTGAAGCTACGCCTCCTCTCCAGGTATGAAAGCCGTTAACAGTAAGGGAGATGAAATTAAGCTACTGATAGAGATGCACCTATAAATGTACACACCACTGCCCTTTGATGGTTTGACGTTGAACACACAGCGGCACAGACAGTTATGTGACAGCCACACACACACACACACACACACACACACACACACACACACACACACACACACACACACACACACACACACACAACATGCTCGTAGTACACACAGTGGCAGCTTCGGAAACACCTGCAAGTTTTTTAAAAAGCCTTGGAGGAACAACCTTAAAAACATTTGGAATAACTAACTTAATCTGACACTTAATATATTATATTGTAATTAATTCCCATGCATGCTGCTCAGAGCAATCGCAGTGACCGGCTCTCTCCCTTTCCTCTGTCAGGGAGTGTGGGGCAGGCAGAAGGATGCTGCAAGTTAATATATTATTATACTCACACCTTTACATTATTGTAAATAGATACTGATTCATGAATACTTTCATATAAATAAATGCATATTGTTAGATCTCTATAATAGGCCTAAAGACACAGCATAGATAGTATTTTCTCAGAATCATCTCTAATGAGTATGAACATACAATTGAATTTTCCATTAAAGAAAAGTTACAGAAAAGAACATAGGAAACGGCAGACATCTTTGGCTACTGGGGATGTGTGGTTTGTTAGCTTCTCAGGGTCCACGGCAGTTATGTATTTTGGGCAAATGTTTTATACCATAGTCACAATAGCCCTGGGGAAAAAATAAGTTGTGTCTCTCTTTCTCAGAGCTGACAGCGAACAGATGGAGGAGTTCCCGGGGGCTGAACTGGTTAGCCTTCGTCTCCTGGCCTTGATCAGGGAAGAGCGCCTCCTCCTTAGCCCCAACCTAGATCCTCTTGGCCTCAGAACACTGGCCTCCCCCCATGGCCTGGTACTGGTGGCGGTAGCTGGAACCATCCACAGAGACGGAGCCTGTCTGGGCGTCTTTGAGCAAATATTTGGCCTCATCCGCTCCCCGCTGGAGAACAACAGCTGGAAGATTAAGTTTGTCAACCTGAAAATCAGAGGGCAGGATGCTCTGTGTGGGACAGACATGGTAGCGCCCGCCTTGAACTACAACTCCACTGAATTGCAGCTTCTCTCCAGTTGATGAAACTCTTAAACTCTTCATGCATCTAATTTCCAAACACGTTTATCCAGGCTGTAGTTTTCAGAGATTAGAACCTGGCATGTTGTGCTGGCGACCGCTCCCTACCTTATGTTCAGCCTGTCAGGATATACAGGAAGGTTGACAGTGTTGCATCTTATCCTACTTGGCACATCATTGATGTAACATAAAAATACGACAAAGCTTGAGAAAAGTTCCCTTTATTTTTTCTATTTCTATCTATTTCTTTCCAGAAGTCTTTGCTGCTTCTTGTTGAGGAAACATTTTGTTTAAATATATACTGTACCTTTAATATAAAGTGTTTCTATTGCAACCTGTGCCTTACTAAAGATACAATGTAAATACAGACATGGATGTGCTTTTGTAAATATGTATCACATCAAATATAAAGATTGTATTAACCCCTGTGTACACTTGTGCTCTATACTGACAAGTAGGTCACTATTTGCAATCAAATGACATATTGTGCGTGTTCATATGATAATACAAAGTCAAATTCAATTCCAAATTGATTTTGAACATTAATCTGAGATCGCTGTTGTCGGAGAGCAGTACAGGAGATTCAGCCTCATCGACACTCAGCACATCAGGGCGATCGGGGTGATGAGGGTAAGAGTCGGGAAGCAGGAGAGCATCCAGCCTCTTCAGTGTGTGCACAGGACCTCAGTGTACTGTAAAAACAGCTGAGCAACACCCTATGGGAGGCATTAACAACCTCCATCAGCTTTGAAAATAGAGGATTTATTCCCAAAGCAGCTTTTTCTTTCTCACTGACATTTGTAACTACATTTCACTTGCCCAACACAGCATTTTCACCAAAATGTGTGGTGAAAATACATTAATATGCTGATGTATGCCCCATTAATTGGACAAAACTAACTACAATACATTTCACAAGCTCCACATTTAATCATTATTCATGAAGTGGATCTGGTTTTCCGTTGATTCTACTCTGCCATCCTCGTCAGGGCACATAGGGTCTGGTGGGGCACAGAATATGCCAGTCGGACTCTGTGGCTTTGGTGGGAAATGTTGCATGTGGGAAATTATTCTTGGCAGCTGTTTTCAAAGGCTCCTGGAATAGTTAATATCTGTGACTGTATGGGTCGGAGCCGCAATGGTCCTTTGTGCTTTACTGGGCCATAGTTGTGGTGGGGGGAAACCACTGCAGCCATTGATCTCAGCCTGTTCACCTCTCAGAAAGAATAATAACAAGCTGCTCGCCTTCTGTCTTTATGGCACTTAGTTTTTCTGCGTTTTAATAAGCGGTTTGGCCACGGGCGCAGCTCTGACGCACGGGTTCAAAAATACCGTTACAGTGGCGTCTGGTGATGGTTTTGACTGCGAGAGCTTTTTTTTCCCTTCCATTTTCTTTCCCCTCCTCTAATAGGGAAGTGTGTTTCTCATAAAGAAACATGCTAAAACTTCGATGCATGGCTCTTTGAAATAGCTTATGGGTGGTGAACCATGGAGGCTTTTTACTTTGATTGTGACTGATTGGATGTAAGTTTTCTCTTAGAAAGACTCTAAATAGGTTTCTAACATTACTTTGTTAAACGCTTCATGCCACCGCCATTTTTCACCTTGTGACAATCTGATGGCTTTACAGATCCATTAATGCCAAAGTGTATTAAAAAGAAATGTCGACAGCGGTAATTCTTAGAGTGGGGCGAAGGGACACCAAGGGGTTTTTTCCAGGAGTCCTTGAAGTGGTTTAATGCAAAATGAGTAATAACTCTCGTCTTTATAGTGTTTATTAATAGAAATGATCATGATAAGACATTTCACTTTCCCTTAAGGCTTGTAAAAAAAGACATTTACTCAATACTATCATAAAAGTGCCCATATGTTTGTTTTTTAAATAGGTATCATCCTTGTGTGATTTAGAACGACACATTGATACAAACATACCATGCAAATATGTATTCTCCTTTGCTCAGCGAATTGCCAATAGGACTTGACCTCATGACGACATGAGGCCAGAAGAGGGCAGACAAGCTACACCAGAGAGAAGAAAGACTTTGATGCCTGGCCAAGAGAAGAGTGGGAGGAAAAAAATAATTTTAACACTATTACGTGAGGAAACTCATCAATTCCTCAGAGCAATCTGAGTGAGCTGATGTTACCAAGCAATTTCTATCTGGCCACTGCCATGAGGAAAACTGTAAATGTTTCGAGTTTGAATTGTCCTCCATTAAAGTAATGGGGTTCTAAAAGAAAGACATGTTAAACTGTTGCCTTTCATAAGCACAAGAGCACGTATTTCACAAGTGTCAGTAATTTATCGGTACCCGTGAAGGTGTCCGAGACAATTTTAACACAATACTCTCAGCAGTCTGCACGCTGGACAATAAAGAACATGATTTATGAATAGGAAAGGACTCAATCAATAGGTGATGATATTTCTCCTGCTGACAAAACATGTTGGAGGAGAATTCAATCAAAGTTTGACGTAGTTGTTGTCATTTTGTTGGACTTGCCCTCCAACCCAACAGTGTTTCATAAACCAGTACACACTAAAAGTGCACAAAAAACAACCACATAACTTGAGGAGGAAGGAATGAGGTCAACAGAGTTTGGCGTTGGTATTAAAGCCACAATCCACAATTCTCCAGCCCAACACTTTATCGTTTGCTGAGGAGGCGTTATGATTTCATTATTTGTTTGGGTTATGGAGTTTACAAACTGATGTGGCTTATTGAAAGGTTTTTTATTGCTTTACTGCTGTATTTCTACAAAAGTTAATTATACATACATTTTAAGTTGATCTCAACAACAATATTAAAGTTTTGATTGTCCCAACATCTATTTTTATTAATATCCAAAGAGAAAAACATTACATCACAACATCTTGTCCAGTCACTTCTTGCCATAGATTAGGCATCCTTTCCTGGAAAGGTCTACTTAGACTCAATATGCAAGCAAAGTGGTACAATTTACATTTTAAGGACATTACACAAAGAGGAAATGAGTTCAAGAACATTGTGGCATCTGTGGAATCGGGTTTGGCCTCATGTTAGTTTGACCTTACGTCACCTTTAAGTCATTGTTGGGAGTGTGCCTGAGCCTTTACTTTCCGTGCGCAAAACAGATCTCCCGTATAGCATCACTCTTCATTACACTCCCCGATGTCCGAGCTGACATCATTGTTCCGTTTCAACACAAATTGGTTTGGACCATCGAGGCAGCCGTCACAGTTCATATCAGCCCCTCTCTTGGCCTGGCGGTGTATCCTTACACATGCATCATTATCTCATGTAAACAGTGGAAATGCGAGACGCCATTCAAGGCAACAAAGCGAAGGGTTGAGTGAAAAGATCCTGGGCGGTGACTCTCTCGTTTAGTGTCAATTAAAGAAAACAACAAGCAGAGGTTTCTGGAGGCATCTGGGTCCAATGTGTTTATTTATACTGAAGCAAATATGTATGTTTGAGGGAATGCATACAGCCAAGGATGTTTCAATCCAGACAACATGGAGGGAACAGAGGGGTAACAAAAAATGTCCATCACATTGAGATGTACTTGAGTTGAGCTTGCACAAAATGCCCTCCCTCCATCTCTCTCTTTATCTCTTTATGTTCTCTCTCTCCCTCTCTCACACATAGTGTCTCCACTGTGCAGCTTTGCACTGAGTCCCTTTCGTATGCAGTGCAGGGGCCCCGGTGAGGGCCTTCCCTTGGCTCTCGAACTAAGAAGATGGTGTTATCAGAACGCTGCCAGGAGGTTGTCAGCTTGTATTGGGCCGAGCTGACCGAGTGGCCGGTTGGCGGATGCGTGTCGATGCCAGGCTCCCAGCGCCTTCCCTCCATGGACATCTGCTGTGTGTGGAAAAGCTGTGCAGTTTGTCTGCGGTTGCATCTTAATCCTCCATCTCTTCGGCTGCAGCCATGCCTGGCCAAGCAAACCAGCAGCTCTGCTCGCCTTGCTTGTATTAATTGCCCTTGCCTGGCTCGCTGTTTGCTTCTGATTACACTCATTAATTTCAATTCCCCAGGAAGCCACCACCACCGTAGCTGCCTTTAGATAGACACACACACACACACACACACACACACACACACACACGCACACACACACACACACACACACATACACACACACACACACATGCATATTTGTACGGACACAACATTGCATTTCATGTACGGTGTAAATATTCAATATTCTTTGTGCCGGCATGTTGTCCCCATTTGGTACACCCACATGCCGTAATACTGCAATTATGGTTCAAAATAAGGGGGAGGCACCTATTTGGGTAGGTTGGAAAGTGTTTGCTCTTAATATTACACTCCATATATGTCATCTTAAATCTTTTATAATGTAGTATTTTTCAATGTTTAAAACGTTTATTAGTAAATGATGATTTTTATCATTACTCACATTGTAATGTTCTGGTTAAATGTTCCATATGTCTATGCAAGAGAGTCATGATATGTACATCATATGTTGACTATCATGCAACACCCTCTGTGTCACATGTTTGTATGTCATTAGCAGCGTGTCTGCTGTTTACCTCAGCTGCTCTCTCTCTGCAAGACGGGGGACAAGAAGAAAGTTGCTCTGGCTGGCTGGTCATAAGTCATTGTCCTCATCCCAGCAGGTGGAGCGCATCTGGTAAACTCCCAACATCTGGGCCAGCATGGTGGCCTCGTAATTATAGCAGTGCTACAGACTTAACTCAAAAAGGAAAAATCAATGTCAAACCATATTATTACCTTTGACTCATTACATTTTCAAGCTCATGTGCGATCACTTTCTTTACAGCAAATGTGGCATAATCAGCTTAAGTGCAGCAGCTTATTGGCAATACTGATGAGAGAAAACATTTCCTTAATGAACAAACATGAAAATAACTGTTTCTGTGTGTTTATCTTAAATACACAAAAATATCAAGTAATTAAAATATTTAAAACGGCACCACGAGCACTTGATCCAGGATAACACATTACGATACAGTTTAATAATGTGTGGCTGCATGCAGGCGAGTGTTTCTGTCCACATTGCTGTCCACAGAGTGCATCATCCACAGCACTATCATCAGTTTGTGCTTTTTTTGTCCTTGAAAGTTGAGAGTAACATACTGCTACTCCTCCTCAGCAGCCGCTAAGCCGACCTGAGGGGCAGTAAAACCCTCCCATAATACCAAGCTGTGTGGCCTCTTACCTTCTGTCACCCTATCACCTCAGAAACTGGGATATTCTGGCAAAGCGGGGCTTCTGGACTGACTCATCAGACAGCTGTACCTTAAAGGTCCTCGTGGGGGCGTCGCCCCGAGGGTCACTGCCCTGGGCTGTGATTTGACCGCCAGGCACAAATAAAAACCCCTGAAGCTTGACAACTTCCTCGCTGAGCCCACGTAACCCAATTAGTGAACCGGTCCTCAGTCGGAGAAAATGAAAACATTCCGGACTCAAATTCCCAAGACGGCTGTAGGGGTTTATTAAATCCATTTCTTGTTTCACTCTCTTCCTGAGATTTTCTAGGACTGGTTTTAATGGTCCACTAAGGAGTGACTCAACATTTCAATGTCATGCCGGTGGGCTGCAAATAAACTATACTCCTGGCTTTGCAGTATCCTGCAGACAAGCTAGAGTACCTCACATCATTATGTTAACCCACTGCTATCTTTTTACAGGATACCCAGATAATGAGATTGCCTGAGCTCTGTCGGTGCTGAAAGCCTACGTTACCCAGTGGGCAGTGTAGCCTTTAGGGCTAAAGTAGCTGGGGGTGAAGGCAAAGATGAAGGGAAGAATCAGTGCTCTAGCAGAAGGTCATATTGATTGATAAACCACCCTGTGGATTGGACTTTGGATTGCTCACCCCCCATAGTGTTTGTTGTGGGATACCAGACTGCTGCCCTAAAGGCCCTGAACAACACAAACAGGCAGAGAAAGACAGTGAAATCAATGACCGTCTCACACAGGGCTCTTACACGTTCGTCCAAATCATCTCAAGCGGCTCCCTTGACACCTCTATTTGCCACCACTGAAAAAAATTGCATGATTTGTTAAAGACACTAGAGTTCAGGGAGGAACATGCAAGCAACCTTCTGCACTAAAGCAATCAATAAGAATAAGTTCTCTCAAACATAGAGATATCCTGGTATTATAAATTGCATTAATACCACCAATTCCATCATGTGAAAGATGAAGATGATGAGGAATGCATGGGAGGAAGGCTACATTTGCCTTTTGAGACCTGGCCCCTGATGTCTTCTCTGTCCCTTGTGAGCTCCTGACAGAGCCAGATAGGCCTCCTCACTGCTGACAGCCAAATGTCCTCATCCATCCTCATCCAAGAGGCCCGCAGGCGTCATCAACCCCGTCTAGATTTCCCCCGACGAAACCCCCAAGCAGAAATCTCTTGCCCCGAACCCAACAAAGCAATGGTGTTGGGAGTATCCCCGTGGATTCTCTGTCAATATGTCATCATCGTCATATCTGCCAGTTGGCAGAGTCTAGTAACCCGCTGCAGATGTGTCAGCAAAACAGTCTCCAATTTATTATTATTTCTATCCACTGCATATCCATGCAGGACACACACTGTATTCACAGGAAGGGTCATAACTCAAGCAGCCCATGATGTGCTTCCCATTCCTGTGACGGAGAAGTATTTGTGATGATGAACGGACGCATGGGGGAGTGTTTGTTTTGTGCAAGAGGGGGACTGTTAGCCGGGTGGAGCCGTATACAGTAAGCAGACGTAAGCACTTATGGTCCAATCTGGCTGTGCTGACAACACAATTTTAGCCAGTTTGGAGAACAAACCGACCGATTCATAGGATGATACACCTTCAGTACAAATGTAGCGTATGAATTATTTAGTTTAATCTTTGTGTGCAGAGCATCAAGGGAAAATGTGAAGCTTTGGCTACAAAGAAATACTTTATAAGTCTCATCTTTGCTACAGAAAAGACAGTGTTCATGAAAAGGCTTTAAGGAAAGCTCGTGGAGGTATAGAAGCACCTCTAGCACATACACTTTGAAATAGAAACAAGTCTGCCCTTGAACAATGTGCTTAGATATTAAAGCTGTTCCTTTTAAAGTCACCATCCATCCTCCACAGCAAGCTACTGCGATTTGCAATAATAGCCCACAACAGTATCATCATACAGAATTTAAAAATATTCATTAATTTAGAGCAGAAAGTGCACTGTAAATATGAAGCACTTTGCTAAAAGCCAGGAGATCACCGCAATATCATGGCCATTTGAAGAACAGAATCATACTCTGTGCAACATTTATAGGCTTCTTAGTATCAGGCTCGAGACGGTAATTGTCTTTACTGCATTTAGCGAGGGCCACAGAGAAAGTGACAGGAGAAAAAAGGGGCAAACAAAGAAAGAGGAGAGGGCAGAAGGAGAACAAGTGAAGGCTGATTCCCAAAGCAGAATGGTCCTTCCTTGCAAATGACAGGATATTAAAACTTTACAGCTATTGCCATGAAATAATTCTGCGTCTCAAGCAGGAGAGCAGAACAAGTCTACACACGTTGCCTTGACATTCCCTCGACTGTAATGTCATGCACAGCTAATAGGGGACGAGATGACTCTGAGATTTCATTTCAGGAGCAGCAGCGGTAATGGCAGAGATGATGATCATGACTGCATGACATACAATTGGATTTAAAACATTTCAGATATTTCGTTTACTTCCCCTGAGATGTCAATAAATACAGATTTTGTCTGGCTTCATGGAAAACAATACACTTTAAATATGCATTGAATGTGTGCATGTTTGAACGCTCTTCAAAGCTTCTCATATTGACTTGTCTAGCCTACTGGATTTTGGGTGGAGAGAGTCGGAGGCTGCACGTGGGGTGATGCATGACCTTTGACCAAGGAATGTTTTTCATAGACGGGTCATCCATCTTCATTTTCTCAACATTAATTCAAACAGCTCGAGGTGTTTGGATAGCTCGCTCCATTGGACTAAATACACCCAAACTGTCTGGAATGACATCCATCCGTCAAACTTTGTTTCATTAAAGGATCAGGTTAACTTCATGTTATCGCATAATGTAATTTAACTCTCAGGGATCACATTCTTTCAGCTACATCAAATACGGAAATATTATTTTCAGGAATGACTCCAGATATCCGGAGAAACTAGTCAGGCAATTCCGGTTTTGGCAATCAAGGGAATTTACAAAAAAAAAAAAAAGTATTTATAATGCTATCGTACACTGTTGCCTGCTATTTCTTTTTAATTTGATTGTAGGACTTGGTTCTTTTGTCAATAACATTTGCATATAATTTTAAACCTTAGGAAATTATATAATTACTTATACCTGTAGGAAATTATATCATTGGGAGGCATGCAGGTTAAATAAATTACTTTTATTATGTCAATTACTATTTTTATATTGCCAAAAAACACCAAGGATAACATTAAGCTTCATCTTAACACACTTACAGAAGAGCAGAGCATAGTTCAAAGTTAAAGAAATGATCTTACTTTAAAATATATTTTTCATCTTTAATGTTATGAGTGATTTTGCAGTCTGCATTAGCCAGACCAGCTACAAACACAACGATGTAAGTCTTTCTGGCAGTTATTGAATGAAAAGATTTCCCACCTGCACTGGAAGGTCTGACAAACGACACTTTTATAAATGACTCTTTGTTGGTAGAAGAGATGACCCGTTATTTGCAGTGTTTTTTACTTTCAATTTGTCTGATATAAAGTCCACTGTCCTTCCTGCCTCCATAAATCCCCAAACACTAACAAAGTGAAGGAGCATTCAAATAAGCTCCTTCCAGCAGCAGTCGATGGCCGGCTTCTCAAGGACGCTGATTGACATTTTATACAGCTCCTGCGGTTTAGCAGTATTGATGGCATTCAATTTACCTGTATTTTCTTTTAATAATGGTGCTGCCAAATGCCTGCCGCTTTCAGAGTGCTCTTTAAGAGACAGTGAGTTGCGGGAGACACAAAGAAGGTCAGAATTAAGTGATGTGCTTTCTCTAAAGCAATTATTTGAAGGTACTGGCTTTTTTTCTCACTTGGCCGGGTAAACGCTGTGATGGGACAGTGGTACATTTTTATCATTTGGCCCTGTACTCCAGGACATTAGATTTGTAATGAAACAATGGCTATGAGGTTAAAGTGCTTACTGCCAGCTTAAATTTGAGGGTGTTATATCCACAAATGAAATTGATATAATGAACATTACTGGAAGAAGACGTCATTCTTTTGAACATCCTTTGCAATTAATAACGTCATTGCAACAGACATCATCAAACACATGATATCTTCCCTGCCAGGCCTTCTTTAGCTTGTTCAGGGACTTTTTACCTTGAATTCAGGATGTAAACACATCTTACACTGTTCACCAAATATGAATGTGAACACCTGAAGTCAGCACTTAACCTTCATGATTATTGTTTCATGTGACTTAGTGTGGTCGGGGAAGAGACAAAACTTCAATAATTATTATATATTTGAAGAAGTAATTTAAATGTTGATCATTACTTTTCCTCCTGAGCCATGGTGCTCTAAAACTTTAATATGTGTTTACATTGGATGGTGTGGTACCTGTAAATCCTGAGCCAAAACGACTTTGTCCTCCTCTGTCTCTCAAATCAGGTCTGGAGTACAACATCTACTCCCAGCCATGTTTTATTAATCCATCTGCATCCTCAAAAACTAGGCCAGTCACACAGAGCCCAGACTATCCACTTGTCCTTTGTACAGATGGCATTATTGTTTTTTTTTCTCTTTTTGTTTTTGGTCAAATGCACAGAGCAGTACTTATTTCATTTTGGTAATGAGAGCTTGCCTATCAGGGGGACAGAGAGCAGCAAAGAACTGGCTGCAAATGCACAATATGTGAATGAATGTCTCTGCTTTTCAAATGCACATTTTATCAATATGACGATGCAGTTTTGGACAGTAATGAGCAAAATAGTTTGCAATTCATTGACAGGCTCTTGTGTCCAAACAACAATGAAAGGCTGCTTTAATTCATAATAAGACTCTACATTGCCCTTTCCCCAGCCATCCGCTTTACAAATGCCAACGGGCATCCACTTAGTCTAGACGCTCGACCACACAAGGCGACACTGGTTGCCCCCAGTCTAAGACACTGCCATGTGTGTGCGTGCTGCTGAGTCTGTGTATAGCGAGCCACTTACACGAAAGGAAAAACAGATTCATGTGGCCCACATGTGCAGCACTTGGCTCTGACAGAAAGAGAACGAGTGTGAGCCCCCACACCCCCTCATAGATACAAGGAATCTGCGGCAGACAGTGTCACCCGCCCTGGCTACTGCTTTAATTAAAGCCCTAATGATAGGCTTTCAACTGAGAAGCAACTTATCATCGCACATAATCGCTCGACGCTAGTTAGCACTGGCAGAATTGCAACCATCTGCTCTGTTAAGAACACATTCTGATCATTCTTTATGTAGTTCACTTACAGTATTTATATTAGCAGACCCCCATTATGTGAAAGTCTGTTTAAACATTGTACATTAATGGGGCACATCTGTGTTAGAGGCACTTGGATCAGCAACGCAGAAGGATAGCCTAAAATGTTCTTCTTAGGATATTATCAAGATATGTTGTAAGTGTTTGATGATTAGGTGACACTAGTAATTTGTTTTGGATTTCTTTCTTTTTTTGTGAAGTTATCATCACTTTTTTATTTGCTTTTGTTCATGTTTCCATTTCCCAGTTGTCATTAATATGATTTAAAAGTCCTGCATTGAGCATTGATTATATGGCAGACACTTCTTTATGAATTAGCCATCTCAAATAGTCCCTCATAGCCCCTTAAAACAGATACAATGTGTTAATGTGAGTTAAAGTCAGACTTGATTCTAAGCTATAAGTTAGATGGCTGCTGGCTGTAGCTTTATTTTTACCGTACAAACATTAGACTGTTATTAATCTCCTCATCTAACACTCGGCAAGGAAGCAAATACGTGTAAGTAACTAACCTTTAACCATACCGAACACAAGCTATAATACATGTGTGGTGTTCACATTGATGAGTTTGAACAGTTATGTGTCTGCACAATGTGACCCTGAACAAGTTAAGTAGTTCACAGGATAAATAGATGGATGGTTGATTGAATAGAAGGAACTTTAGAGGATATTTATTTTCAATTATAAAAGTTAAAGCCTCACAAAATCGGATCAAAGATTAAACACTCACAGCAAAAAGGAGAAGCACTTTTCCCAAGATACATCACAAACTTGGCTTGTGAAGAATGACTGTAAAGTGGATATTTGATGAATGTTCAAAGTGAATTAGTTCCTATGTGCTGAGGAAATGAAGGAGGCTTTAAATTTCAGCCACACAACATACTGCATCAACAGTTTGATCTACAGCATGAGAGAAATGCTGCTGTTATGTAAAAAAACCTCTGTATCACATTAATGCATTCATTCCTATAAACACCATTTACAAATCACGTTTAAGTAATTTATTGTTTTCTTAATGTTTGATTTGTTGACACAAACTAAATTACTAAGCTACAACCAACTGTTTTCACACTTTCATTAGAGCACTTTCCTTTTTGCTCGCACAGCAATGAGATTTACTTCCAATGAATCAATCTGAGGTCAAATAAGGAGCACTTAGGGATTATTTACTAGCTCTGAGGCTCATAGTCTCGCTGACAGAAAAAGCTGCACCCTAAGAGCTGATGTAATTCTTCTCCATGTTGGGTGCCTCAAATGCTCTGCAGAGGTTTTTGGCACTGCAAAGTGATGAGAGCAGCTTGACTCCACTGATGTAAAGCCTGCCTCTGTTTACTGAGGGTTCCTGATCAAAGGAAGGAGGGAGAGATGGAGGGTCGAACGAAGAGACGTGAAGAAAAAAGGAAGTTGCAGAGTTGCAAAGCTGAGTCACTGTAGGTGTGTGTCTCAAGTGTGCGGTGTGAGTGTGTGTAGCGGTTTAATGTGGTGGTCTAATGGCCCGCATTAAACTGAGAAGATTATAATGTTTTGGTCTTTCATGCCATTCTGATTTCATATTAGAGCAGGTCACTTGTCGGGCCATTTTAAATATGCCTGTACAATTACGTATTCTGCTCCAAACGTCCTACTTTAAAGCTCTTTAAAGCTTTCTTTTATCCTCTCTTTCTCTCTCTGAGTTTATCTTATTTGTTTTGCAGATTTGTCTGGTCTCCTTCAAGTTCACCCTGTGGGACACCATGTCCCTCCCCTCCTTGCTTCTCTTTGTATATCTCCTGCCCCCAGCTGAAAGTGAACAGAGGATGACACAAATAAAAAAGGTTTACTGTCTACAGAGTTTGACAACCTCTCCCTGCGGGGCTCTTTAATCATTCATGCTTCATTAACTGGCTTTCTGCTATCATTTTGCATCTTTCTTTTGAAGAGGAGGAAAGAGGTGGAGGGCTATGTGGCAATAATCAATTTTCCTGTAGCACAACAGTGGCATTTTTTTTATCAAGCTGAGCAGAATAACTTTCAATATAGCAAACTTTTGGACCTCAAAGCAGGTCAGCGGGTGTCGGTACTTTGAAAGGGTGCCTGTCAGACACAGATGTATGCTCTTCATAACAGCATCATGACAGAAAATTGTTCACAGTTCTTTATGGTGGTGTAAGGAAACAATTAAAACCACCACCAGCTCTCACATTGACATATCTATGTCCACAAAATTCTTTGGTGCTGTGCCAGGTCACATGTTCTGTTCACACAGGTTGCATTGTTTAAATAGTAACTGAAGTTGAAAAGAAAAGAACTAACACCCAAAACCAAAAGGGAAGTCAAGGTGAGGATCATTCCAAATATGGCGGGGTGAATACTGACATCTGTATGGGTCTGACCTTGCAAAATCCAACTTTCCAAAAGTACAGAAGTATTTAGTGTGTGTACAATTAGACACAGAGTATTGCAGTAATATATGTAGTTTCCCAGTTTAAGACATTGTTGTTCACAGAGACTTTAAAAAGGCACAGTGGAAGTAAACAGAAGGTTGGATAAGAACCACCACACTTACCAAAGTACTTTCTCTGTGTGTTTTCCACTTGTCCTGGGTAAGAAAAACATTTATTTGTCTTTAGTTTATTTATCCTTTCAGGTAACATTGACAATTGTAAAAAACAAAAAACTAATTAGTACAGGTATTTTGCCCAGAGTCATGAAAGTAATAACAATGTAAACTAAAAGGTGGATGAAGGACAATACTAGTGGTGATGTTGGCTTTATCTAATATTGAGTAATTACATTTAACTATACATGACATTTACGCATTATTAGAAATGTTTTCAAACTGTTTGTGTCCAGAGGACTCGAACTTGAAACTTGGTCTCATCCAGAGACAGTCCAAAGTGTGTGAGGTGTCTGTCTGAATGGGAAATACCAGCAGAGCAAAGAGCAGCATACTATACATGATTAGATTCTCTTTCATAAAGCCCACTGAGCTTTAATCACTTTATGACAGAATGACTTCGCTCTTTGGTGCAGCTGGAGGCAACAAAGTCCCCGCTGTGCTCCAGCCGTTGCTTCAACACGAAAAAAGTGATACTTTATATTTTGTATTGTTCAAGCTAAAAAATGTGACTTCTTGCAGTGTTTTCATACATCCTCTGCGGTTGTGTTGTTTTTATTTATTCAAGTACAAATCTTGCTTGAACGATCTTAAATGACTTGAAAGAATGTTTATGCCTCTCTTGCTCACCGCTTAGATCTCCTCTGAACATCTACCGCAGTGATGCTCCGATTCAATTGTGTGCTTCTTATGAGCCACGACATACATTACAAGCATCGGTCTTCAAGGCTGACTCTTAACCAATGTATCATGACAGGCAATTGACTCTGTGTGATCTCCCCTCTTCCTCCCGCTGAACTGCAGAGATATGATCAGAGCTGGGGTGCAGATGCGAGGCTGAGAAACAGTGGCAGTTCACTGGAGTTGAATTGTGCCCCGGAGAGGAGGAAGTGTAGTTTTTCTATCAGATGGAAAGATCAGAGGAGACGGATAATTCAGTAATCACATCTGCAGTGATTAGGGGGACAGGACGCGGTTTGCTGATAAGGATCTGTGAGCTTCTTGGAGGCACTGTTCGGTTAATAAGAAACAGAAAAGACCCTCAACACGGTGCCTTCCTTTTGCCGTGTCATCTGTCTCTTTTTATCTCACCCTGGTTAATCTTGCTTCATTTCTCATCTCATTTCATTTGTTAAGGGACCGGTGGACTAGCAAGAGGCTGCATATCAACACGTCTTTTTTCTTTTTTCTTTTTTCTTTGTCTCGTCTCATCTCGTCTCATTTTGTGTTGACTTGAATTTGTTTTTTTGACCCCTTGCGTCCTCAAATCTTGTTCCATTCATAAGGTGTTAGAGGAAAACAAAGACCAGTGCTGCATCCTAATAGACAAGTCATCTTTTTGCTGTTTCATCATTTTCAAATTTCATGCAAAAAAAGGTCCCACTCAAGGTGAACTTTAGCCAACCGAGCCACCCCTATCATCTAATGTGTCTTTTTTCATCTCCTCTCTTTTGATTGAATTTTTTTGTGTCACATTTTGTCTTTTTTTTGTCTCATACCATAATTAATTTTATCGTCTTATTTGTCTCAACTTATTTTTTGTCTCATCTCATGTCATCTCATCTCAAGTAATCTCTGATATTGTCTTATTCTGTCATATTTTGCCTATTATATCTCTTTTTTTTAATCTTTTTGTTTGTCTGTTTGTCAGCAGGTTTACGGAAAAACTACTGGCCAGACATTCATGAAACTTGATGAAAGAGTTTAACATGGGCCAAAGAAGAACCCATTTTGGAGCGGATCCGAAGCCCCAAATGTTATTTTTTCTTGGCGCAGGTCGGCGCACTGAGTGCCCTTCCAGTTTCATCTTGATTCTTGTTGTCTCATTTGCTTCATCTCATGTCATGTCATCTCATTTTGTTCTCCCACATTTTTGCCTTGTCTCACATTCAATCTCCTCCTGTATCATCTTGATTCCTGCTACCTCAACTTTTCTTATATGGAGACTTTCAGTCAGACCTTAAAAACTTCCACTAAATGACGTATGAAATATTCATCTCATTAAAATACTTCAGCCCTTGCACCTTCTCTCTTTGTATATTCTAATTGTGTTTCATGGCTTTGCTTTATAAACTTTCAAATAAACATGCATATGCAATGCAAACTCAAGTTAAAATCAAGGGGACACATTTGTCACACGCACACATGCACACTTTTCAAGTCATAATCATCTCTTTCTGCCTGATGAGCCCTCCATATCCTCCCATCCTATACGTCATGTAAATCACCTTTCATTGTCGATGCCACCTGGGGGCTAACGTGACAAGCCTTCTCACTCTCTCTATCATAGTAATTAACAGCCTCCTCTGTCCTCCTACACACACACACACACACACACACACACACACACACACACGTACACACACACACACACACGTACACACACACACACACACACGTACACGCACACGTACACACACACATGTCCTGAAAAGAGCAAAAATCCTGCTCCTTTTCTTCTTTTTTTCTTACCCCTTTCTGTTTCTTGTAGTGCGTACACTTGTCAGCCTAGTCATTATCCTGTCATGTTGGCCTGCCAGATCTCATCACTGACGGCTAAATTACTGCTGAGAGCAGATGACACAATGTGAGTGTGCGTTCATACGTCCCTGTGTGTGTGTGTGTGTGTGTGTGTGTGTGTGTGTGTGTGTGTGTGTGTGTGTGTGTGTGTGTGTGTGTGTATGTGTGTGTGTGTGTGTGTGTGTGTGTTTGTATTCATGGGTCTTATATTATCATGTTAGTGCATACTGTCTGCTGTCAGCAGAATCATTTTAGTTTAAATTTGAAACTTTTGGTCTCAAGGCCCGTTATGTCTCAGACTACGTTCACATTACAGCGCTTAATGCTCAATTAAAAATGTTTCTTTAGATCCGATGTTCCTGCTAAGACTGTTCACGTTCCTGTTTGAAGTGACCTATACATGACATCTGTGTAAACGGATCTTTCACATCACATGCAACTAATAACGTCACACACATGAGTGGGTGTGGAAAAACAACAAACAATGTCACATTTGCAATACAAATGAAAAGAAAATTAAATGTGCAAGTTTTTATCTCCCAAATAATTTGTTGCGGATGCTGTTTGACAATTCATCATATGTTGAGGATGAGGGTGAGAAGATGAAGGCGGAGAGAGAGGAGTGAGCGGGAGGAGTCAGGAGTGGTGGGGTGATGTGGAGGGTTGTATGGAGGAAGAGCAACACCAAACCTTTAGGATGTCCAGGGCTACATTCCAATATCTGTGTCAGCGCCTCACGAGTCACAACATGGTGTCCAGCCAGGACTCAAAAGGCAAACTATCACTATAAGAAAGCGTCTGGCGGTCGGGCTCTATTGGCTGGCGACCGCTTCAATGGACAGTTCTCACAGCCGTCGCATGGACAGAGATCGGATATGTATCGGATTTAGGCACCGGATCGGATTAGAAAACATTGGGATTTCTGTGTCTACACTACTCTGAGAAAATCAGATCTGTGTCACATGAAAAATAAATCTGAATTGGGCTACATTTGCTTGTAATGTGAACATAGATTAATAGTTGCATTTTGTAATTCATGAATATTAATTGGTGCAGATTGTGTATCTTCATAACATAAGCTATAACCTTTTTGTTTAAATTGCAAATAAACTAAATACATACAATTAACTATAGTATTATAATTCATATCAATTTTAAATGTTTGCTCTTATTTTATATTGAAATAAAAACACTTCATGTGTGTTTTACAGAAATCACTGGCTTTTTAGTGACTCATGTGTGAGTCTTTAATACAGTATATACTGGGTTTTGTCTAAAAACATACAACCTGGTAAACAGGCCACGTTAGAGTTAACTCTATCAGTGGTTATATGCTTGAATGCAGAAGGTGATTTACTATAAAATCCCCACCAGTGGTTGGGGTTCTGATAAGTAGCAGATCTTGACCTGTGCAAGGCCGAAGAAAGAGAGTTCTCCCCAAAGGGATGAGTTCATTTTATACTAATTACTATCATAAACATCACAATCCTAATGATACCATACAGTGACTCATTTCTCTTTTCATCCTCCCTTTGACAAACTTTTCAAAACGCACCACAGCTGTGTGGAAGTCCCCCCAGAGTCTATGCTGGACAGGAGCAAATTATAAGAACTGGCTTGCATTATGCTCTTTAAGTGACCATGGAGAACAGGCTTTTGACTAAGGAGCTTGAACACAGCAAAGTGGTGGTCATGTTAATGAGAAAGATATGTGGGACTCATCAACTCCTCATCAGCTATCCAGGAAAAGCAGTTGTAGCCATGGTGACAACTACTGGGGATCCAAATAAACTCCCTGAGAGCTCAGATTTATGACTGCATCAATCCAACAATTAATACCTCGCTTTTGTGAATGAGCAGGGAAACTATTTACCAATACATGCTCCAAATTATACTTTTGGCTCGATAAAATGAAATCTACAATAAGCATTTTGAGCGTACTTGTACACAACAACTCCTCCAGAGTCTTTACTACACTCACTTAACTGGACAACACTGCTTGTAGTTCTGTGCTGTGTCAGTGTGAATGTGCCATTCCTGCAATAGAGCGCCTGAATACATAAAGGTTTTGTGCTTTTTGGCAACTTATACATGTGTCCGACATACACCAGTCAGACACGCAGTGGAGTCAGTGGACAAAGATGAGGAAAAAAGACACAGAGCGATGGCCAAACATATGGTTAGGGGCTGACTAAGCACTACAGATGGGGGCTACAAGCACAGATGGTACTCATACTGTCAGGTAGGAAAAAGGTTGACGATCAAATACAGGAATACTATGGAGGCAGCTTGGTGCCATGGAGAGAAACACTAATTTGTGCACACAATTTTTATTTAATTAAAATGTTTTTATTGCGTGATAAAGTGATTACTGAACAAATGAAGACAAGTACAGCAGCACAAACACAGCCAGCGAATACAAAGTCATCAAGCATAGATGACAAAAACAAAGGGGACAATAAAAAACAAAAACACTTAAGAATACAACAAGAGTTCGACTGACTGTGCACGCAAATGAATAATTCAAGCTCACAAATGACATTTTTTAAAACTTTTTTGGCTGCGCAAAGGGAAAGGGAGATACGTATGTTTAATAGCATATGACCAGTGAGCAGTGACAAGTACAGGTGTGGAATAAAGTCTGGTGGATCGTCTGTCTTCAACACTGGTAACCCAAGTTTCAGTCCCACTTCATTGTAAATAGCAATTTGTTAAATATAATTTTTTTGAACTAACTTTAACTTAGCTTTAAAACATAGCTTAACCTACTTGAGTTGGCACAAACAATTTAGCTTATCTAAATATGCTGCCAGTGAAAATTTGGCTGATATACAGAAAGAAAAACTTAATCCAGGCAGCATTATATTTCCCCCCAAAATGTATTTTGCTAACGCAAATCTGGTGCATATGAGCGTAATTTGTAAGAGATAGAGGCTAGCCTGCAGCCCGCTCAGAGATGCCAGCTTCTCCTGGGCTGTCGCTGCCTCTCTCCTGTATGTTTGGGTGTTTTGGTGTTTCCGTGATTGCTACCAGTTCCCAACAGCCAAAACATGAATTTGTCATTGCGCTCACCGCTCTCATTAAAACTAATGGAAAGAAATGAACTGTGCCCACTCAAGGGGGAGATTGTGACAGTTGGTGAGTTGGCGGGCTGTGGGAGTGGTGGGGGGAGTGAGTATGGGGTGGGGGTAGTGGGGCTGTGGTGAAATTAGCTGGAGCTGCAGTGCCGCTCACCTGCGTGTCGGCTGCGCTGTCTCGCTAAGTAAGTATTTGCACGCAAACTGGTGTTATTTGATCCACCTCAGTGTCAAGCGCTTCCATAACTTTAAAAATTGAAGAGGAGGAGGTTCTCTCGTGGCTCTCAGCTGGCAGTTTGATTCAGATTTTATTATCCGTGCTTGGTTCTATAATAAGCAGGAACTGTCCTGTCTGATTAGGCACGCTTGGCGGCGTTCTCCGTCCCCCCCGACTCACTCCACCCCCACCGCCCCCATCCAACTCCTTACTTAGTGAGAGGAGGACGAAGCTCCCAACAATCACCAGCCTGCCTCTCCCTCTCGCTCTCTCTGTCTGCTTGGTAGGGGAGTTGCTCCATAGACTTAACCCATTAAGTGCTATAGTCTCTTTGCCTCCCCCTCTTCTGTCGAAGTGTCTCTGGCCTCTGCCTGGGCCTGTCCTGTCTTTTCCTCACCACGGCAAGTTACAGTATAGTAGGGTTAATATAGTGGTACATATGGTTTTACCACGTTAGCGTCTTTAATGAGCTCGTCTTGATCACAATTTTTTATATTCTTTATATTTTAGCATTATTTTTACAATATCTCAGCAGAAAACTTATTTAAGTGTGTTATGAGAAAACATAATGCGTCAGTGTGTAAAACATGCAATTAACCGTAACCTAACCCTGATTTCATTTGTTTGGGACTACTTTCAACCGTGGATTAACACACACACATGCTGCAGTACGGACTTTTCACATGTGTAGCATTTGTGTATTTGGGGTCAACTCCAAACAAGCTACAGTACCTGTGTTGATCATAATGAAGGAAAATGGCACCATAATACTGAAATTAATGGTGTGTGTGTGTGTGTGTGTGTGTGTGTGTGTGTGTGAGAGGCACAAATCTAAAAACCTTTTATTTGAATTTCTACAAAAGTAACTGATGGTTGAAATTGTTTTTCTTAATATCCATGGGTAACAAAAAAATAATAATTTGGCTCGAATGTGGCGGCTTTTCAAATCTCCTGCTGTTATGCACTAAAGTTGTAGGAGATAATGTAAAATATTAATTCTATTGTTTCTGATCCATCATTCTGTCATTGCTAAGGTAACTATCATTTGATGTTTTATAATCAAGTCAGACTCTATGTTCTGTACACATGATGATTCTGGATGAAGAGGCAGAGATCCTGAAGTAAAAATAGTTGTTTTCCAGTACAGCTGGATTGCTGATGTGTTTCTACTGTTGACATTCCAGTCCAGTCAGCAGCTGAGCTATTGGCTGCTGGGCTATGATCAAACCCCTGGGGACATAGTGTCTCTACACCGGCATTATGTGTGTGTGTGTGTGTGTGTGTGTGTGTGAGTGTGTGTGTGTGTGTGTGTGTGTGTGTGTGTGTGTGTGTGTGTGTGTGTGTGTGTGTGTGTGTGTGTAGGAAGCTAGAAGAATGCTATACTTACAGTGGGTCACCTAACGAAAGAAAATCCTTTCCTTTTGGAAACCAAGAGAAGTATAATTATGAAGCTGAAACAAAGGAAAAACCTTTACTGTAAACAACCATTCTGAAATAGTCTAGTTTATGGCTGACCATACCATCTTTAGAACATTTCAGAGACTTGTTTCATCATTAGATTAGATCAAAAACATAATCATGATAAGCATGTGTCTTATTTGAAAATGCATGAGGTGACCTTTTGTAATACATGACTTTGATCAAATTCATAGTTGTAGCCAGTTTTGAAGTAAACTCTTTTTACAAATACTTCCTTTTTTGCACACAAGCCTGCACATTTTAAAGCATACGTGATCATTTCAAATATGTTCTTTTAATATTTATTCTCAAGATTTATAAATCTACAAAGTCTTACTTTACTAACATGCTGCTGGTGTCTTGAGTTGTGTGTTCCAGTGTTTGACACTTGGCGGCTTACTGTAAAGAAATGTGGTGTATATTTTAAGTATCCTGTAGAAATAACTGTAAGCTTCTCTCTTCTGCAGTGTGAGGCTAAAGCCTGAGGCAGGCAGGATGCTGCTGATATATATATATATATATATATATATATATATATATATATATATATGCATGTATATCTGCAGGCTACACAACAACCCCTAGATGATTTCTGATCTGAACACACCTAATGAAACATCAGGCAAAGATATGTGGTACAAAAATCGACAACAAGAAAGAGGAAGTTACCTTCTGCACTGTTTGTTGATGTAATTTTTTTCATGGCAGCAGAACATTGACCCAGGACTCATTTCCAGTAAATAGGACAAGCATTGCATATGCTGTCTGCACATTTTGTCTTTTTCTGGGAGGGTGGGTTATGCAAGCCCCCTTTCACTGCTAATTCCATCAAAGCTTTGGTAGCAGTTCTAATTGGGCGTCTCTATTTTTGGTTGTCTTCCAGCCCTGTTTTGCTGCCTTTGAGTAAAGGCAGCGCAGCGAATGTAAAGCTGTGTGATAACAGGGCCATTCGCCACAGCACTGAGTTTGACCCCGCAACCAGCCTCCATGACGGATGTGAGATGATTCCTAGCCCTCCAGCTCAGCACGACACACTCAGCACAACTCAAATACACTCTCCCGATCTCTCTCTCACGCTTTCCTATGATCCCTTTTGTTATTCTCCATCCCTCTCTATCTATCCGTCAGTCTCATACTCTACAGATTGACTGTGTGCTGTATGCTGTCTATTTAAAGCTTGTGCCGTAACCACCCACTGCTTCTTTAAGAAGTGGTGACTCATCTAAACAGATCAGCCCAGTAGACTATGTGTGTGCGTGTGTGCGTGTGTGTGCGTGTGTGTGCGTGTGTGTGCGTGTGTATGTGTTTTGGGATTTTATATCATCTCGGCTTCAGTTCTACTTTGCCAGGGCCTTCTCTGTTTGGTGACAAGTGCAGCTGCTTTCTAACGATAGCACTTGTCTGTGCGTCAAACTGGTATCTGCAGGATTGCCAGATTAATGCAAACACACACAACTTTCACAGTCACACAACATGTGCACTTAGTGTCACTGAGTTATGTGCTATTCTGGGTGCATCCATGGGACTTCCAGTTTATGGGAAAAGCAAATGAGCACATTTGCATTTTCTCTGCTTTGCTCAGTAATGGGATATATGTCAGGAAATACACAAGTGCAAAATGAAGGTTGTGCGTCTATATGGCTGCCAATTAGAAACAACACAGGGAAATGCATATGGCGTGTTCTGTATTTGTGGCAGGAGCTTCAAGGCTGAGCAGTTTTCACTGCCATGGTTTTGAGTCTCCCCCTCACATCTCTGCATTATTGAATAAACCCTGAATAATTCACCTCTTTCGTATCAAACAAATATTTTTGCAACTTGCACCTACAAATAGGTGAGGGGAGGGCTGCTGTACCGTGCTGTCTGTAGTCCAAAACGAAGACGACAATAGGATAAGTGTTTATGTTTGTTTATGATCTGAACACGTTCTTCAGCTTCAGGCAGCTGTGTGAACGTCACTCTACTTGTCTAATGTCATGAGTCATTCCCTCATAGAGAACTTTCATTTTCTCCTTAATATACCCTGAAACATTGATTTATTTATTTTATATTATCTTTATTTAACAGGGACAATGGATAGTCATTGACTTTCCCAGAGTTCAAGATTCAAGATACTTTATTGTCATTGAAGGCATACACCAACATTACTTTTGGTAACCAGCAGTAAGCGAACAAGATATAAACAAGTAAATAATATAGAAACAAGCCGGATCAAGACACAAACACAAGATGACGAGATGAGTTAGTTAGTTCTTGCTAGATAGCTAAACTTCATCAGCAGTCCCTGGGTAGGAGAATCTATAAAAGAGTTATGGCATCAAACATACAGAGGGCTACAGTACACACACAGTATAATATCAGCATGCCTCAGCTTGTGATATGCTATACTTCTCTAATGGTGACTCCAGAGAGCTCCATCAAGTAACATGGCTGCCCATGTTCCTGTGCATGTGATATTTATGTGTATGTCATATTGCATACTATGCAATACATTTACAATCTGTACACAACATTTATACATTTTTCATCTACCTAACATGTTGAAACATATTGATTGCATTACTTTTGTTAGCTTTTTGTTTCCTAGTTTTTTTTAGTTGAGTGAGACACATAAATAGAGTTTTTCTGAGGTTGACCAGCTGATGTGATGCAGCATGTCATCCCCACCAGGAATAATAACATGTCTGGACCACCTAAAATGCATCGCTACAGTATGTTACCATGCAAACTCTGTGTAGTGAAGATTTTCAGACCCTGCCTGAGCGATGATAGGCGACGTCTAACTCCCAGCGATGACGCCGCCATGTCACGGCAGGCAAGGACTGACTTGTGTGCTGACATTGTTAGTCATGCCTTGATGCACAGTTTAAAGAGGACTCCAGGAAGCGAGTGAAATGCGCATGCGCACTTCACACACACACACAAAAAAAACCATGCACACGGAAAACACACACTTTTTGCACATTTGCACAAAAGAACACACAGCAGCTGAGTGCTTAAAAGGAAAGCGGCTGCATCATTTGGTAGTCTGACATGAGACCTTGGTCATGTGTTTTTATGAGGTGACTTTAGAACAGTTTTCTTGTACAGTTACAGAATTCATAAAGACTCTTAAATTGCAACATTAAAAAATAAGACCCCATAAACAGGACACCCTTTGTAAAAATGAAAAATGACACGTTCAAAATTTAAGATAAATAGCATGTGTTTCATCATATTATAGTTCACTGTTTTATTCATGACTTTGCTTTTAAAATGTGTGTCCCACTGTAAGCTAAAACATCATGGTTGACACAATTACTGGTTCGCCCCTAAAAAGCGTATGGAAATTCTTCACTTTTGAAGTAAAAAACCCATTTCAATTTTACATATATTTGCGGAAAATCTCTCGTCTAGAATATGATTATAAAATTAGGCCTGTAGTCTCTCTGAAGCCCGAACCTTGATGTTTTCCCTGTACTGGTGCTTAATTTAGACACTAGGTAAAAACCTTTTGAAAACACACACGAAGAACTGTATGTAGTATAAATATGTTTATAAAATAACTGGTCCTGGTAGATTTGAGGTTATAATCAGACAATCAGTAGGGATTGTGGAAGTCCAGAAAAGTTGTACAGTACCAGCTATGATTTCAGGATATAATCTTTTATGGAAATAAAATGTGTTTTACTTATATATATATATATATATATATATATATATATATAAATATATATATATATATATATATAAATATATATATATATATATAGCTATACATGTTAAATATATATATATATAGTTATATATGTTATATAAGTTAATTATATATAGTAACATTTAACTAAAGGTGATAACTTACTGTGTAAATCAACTCTGTACATAAATCTGAAAATATATATTTTGAAATGCTGTTGCTGACATATTAGAAAAAAAGCACATTGTAATTATCTTCTACATTGCTGCTCACTGTATAAAATAAAAACTTAGATTGACGTTCTGTAAAATATTTCTTTTTAACGCTTACATCAGTCTCAAACTAATAAAGATTTCTGAAGGCCACTTTTCTCACACTTCTGTCCAATAAAACTTTGTTTGGTTATGTTGACAAAAAGACAATACATTACTAACAAGAACATCAAAAAACACTGTTACTATTTATTTTATAATTACACTAGTCTCACTTTTTTCAATATGAGTAAAATATGAAGAAATAAACAGATACAAAAAAAAGGTTTTATTTTTGCTTGAATACATGGAACATTTTTATTTTGGGATTGCTTATAACATGTGAATATGCATATCTTTCTCATATATAGCATTTTATTTTGCTTTTATTTTTTATGGTAGTATTGTAAATAATGCCCTGTATATAAAATTATTTATTATTTGGCTCTACAACAATTATGTAGTGTGATTATGTGTGATTTCAAGATTCAAGAATTATATAGAGGATTTTACAAAACCTCTAAATCTACTTGAAATATTTCTAATTAAATAAATAAAAATGAAATGAAAATGTCTTTTATCATTACAGCTTTTTTTTATTTTACACTCCAACCTGAATGCCAACTATTCTGGCTTAATGCCAAATAGTTGGCAGCGGAGCTCTACACGGTCCAGTTATTAGAAAGGTGCTGGCTCATTATTTAGCAAGACGGAGTGAAGGAAGTCCAGCAAACACACAGCAGCTGCAGTCACTTGCTCTTCACATGCAATAAAGTTTGCTGCCTCATGTGGGGGATCTCTCCCTCTTTTTGAAGCAGACTTTTTTGGTCCATAATTTATACATTTACCTTACTTGCTTCTGCGTGCGTTGGCCTCCTGCATTTTTTAAAGGCCGGGTATTGAGGGATTTTCTGTCATGCTCTCTTGCTTTGTTCTGATCACGCAAGCTGCTGCCATCCCACATACGGGAACACTGGCAAACACAGAGGCCTAACTCATGCCACCTAGCTGGAACAGAAACACACACATGCACAGATACACAGGCGCAGTGTCGCACCAACAAACAGTCAACACGCTGAGTGGAAGGCCCACTCCCTTCAGCAAAGGACAAACTATCTTGTGCCATTGCGTGAGTGTTTTTCACAAAAACACACACCAACCTGAGGCATCCATGTGTGTCTCAGCAACTGAAGGGGTGTTGAATCTTCCTCTCACACCCATGCATGCGGAAGCAGTCTACCTCGTCTGTTCCCTGCGGAGGACACATGGCAGACAAAAATAGAGGAAGAGGGAGAGCCCAAGATGAACAGATTAAAATACTGAGAAATAGTTCCTGGATAAAGTTCTATGACTGTATTATTCTCAGATTAACAGTAACTCACAGTATACAAATTAAATAAATATATATATGTATTATCATTTCAACCTCTTCAGTATTTAAATGCCTGTAATATGGTTTATAAATCTAGCCCTCACCAGGAATGGAACAATGCCTGTAAATGACTGCATGTATTGTGTTATCTATTTAAGTATAGTATGGTATGAATGATTTTGAAAATATTCTTTCTTTTACTGCTTGAAGATTTCTGAAAGTTCAGGTTGATTTACAGAAAGTTCTGTTGTTTGAGTCAATTAATGTTAAACTTAAAATATGGATATATGATCATGACATAATTGTGTTTGCAACAGGGTAAACACACAATTAGAAAAACATAAATACGGTAAGGTTCAATTATAAATTAATGTTTTTTTATTTTTGCAGGATACATTTGAAATATTTTGTCATTTTGATTGAGACATACAATTCACCACATTTATAACTCAAAATCACCATCATGTAATGTTGTCTTATATTAAAATGTTATATTATAATTGCGTTGTTCTCTGTAGTATTTTGTGTCCAAAAGCGACTTTAAAATTTGCAATACTTTTTAAACTCTTCTGGTTCATATAGTAAAGTAGTTACGATACGATAACCATGATGTAGATATGGATCTTTACTAAGTATTGTGAGGCCACACCAAACTCTTGCAAAAAGCGCCTTGAGATTGCTTTTAGCTTGGAAAGGCGCTTTACAAATAAAATGTATTATTATTATTTAAAGACAAACTATTTTTTATTTATTTAAATAAACTTTATTTCAATAATTTGCTTATTCATACATTTTTTAAATAGTTGAAAGCAATACTGAGTAATTTAATAACAATCTAATGATGAAAAAGGAACGATAAGAACAGCATCATCCCAACTGTGCTAACATAAAGCGTCCCATTGCAAAACTCTCACTCCTTGAGTAACCTCATCCTTATAGAGCATTATGGAATGTTTCTTTAAAAATAAATGTATTGCTTCTTCAACTCCACGCTGCACTATAAATGTGTTAAAACGAAAAAGAAAGTCACATCAAATAGAAAGCAAAAAAGATAAAATCTCCGTGTGCAAGTAATTATACTTATGTTTATGAAAATAAACTAGAAAGTATTGATTTAAAATATATTTTTTGTGTATACTTATAAAAAAATATATTCCATCATTTTGTATTGTTTCTTAACAAGTTATGTACAATAATGATTGTGATGATTGTCTTTCTCAAAGTTATTTGAAATTTAAATTGTTTTAGTTACTTTTATCTACAATATGTATTTAATTACATTTTATTTTATAAACTCATATTCTAATTATTTAGTAATTAATTTAGACATAAAAAAAAAATATTTCTTTAATAATGTTTTATTAGCTAATATTACCCGTCTACCTTATTACACTCAAATATAATGCAAGCAGCGGATCAGAGTTATTATCTCAAAATAAATCAAATTGAATTACAGATATAACTGGGAATCATATTCATTTACACTTTTAAAGTTGTTTGTCTGAAAAAAATATATAGATTCATTTTTTTCTTACTGTCCAAAGAAAGTCCCTGACGCCCCCTCCACATCTCGTGCTCTTTCTCACTCTCCCTCCTCCATGTGCTGTCATCTAGATTCCCTCCCTAACATGTAAATTTAGGTCAGGCCACAGTCTCCTCTCCGGGCTTCACAGGAAAATGTGGAAATGGATTGTTTCACACTACTTAATCTTATTGAGAAAGAGGGAGGGAAGAGCGAACACAACAGGGACTAATGTGGAGGACGAGGGAGAGGAGAGGAGAGGAGGAACGGGACTGAGGAGTGGGTGTAATAACAGAAAAAAAGAGAAGGGAATAGAAGGAGAGAGGAAAGCACAAAAAGATGGAAGTAAATGGAAAAAGATGAGGACTGAAAAAGAGGGGGGCAGATGGGCAGAAGAGAAAGTACATATGAGGATACAAGAAGAAATGGGAAGAGAGGAGAGGGGAGGACGGATGGGCAGAAGACAACAGGAGGAAGGAGGAGGAGCAGAGAGGGGAAGAAAAGAACAGACAGAGAAGAAGAAGAAAATGAGATGAGAGGAGAAAAGAGATGAAGAAAGGGATATTCCACTCACGTCTCTTCTCAGCACTCTCTGCCAGCGTCACAGCTCCCAGTGCTGGCAGCTCGCATACTAACAGACAGGCCATATGGCTTCATTATGAGACACACACATAACAAACCCACTCACACCAGCCTCGACAAACTCATAACCATTGCACACACTTGAACATGCATGCAGGGCACACACACACACACACACACACACACACACACACACACACACACACACACACACACACACACACACATACACACACACACATACAGTACATAGGTGCAAACACTTGCAGGGAGTAGAGGAGGTGTGTGACAAATTGAATGAAGGGAGCGAGGAGGAGGATGTAATGGCACGTTGATTTTTTTCTACCTCCGGGGGCTCCGAGGGAGAGCAGAGCTGGCCCAATTACTGAGGCTAACATGGAAACACACACACACACACACACACACACACACACACACACATGCACGCTAAACAATCCCAGTCCCGCACACATATTCTCAGCAATCTGGGTAAACATAATCTTCATTATCAGACACAGGGGGAGCAAATATTTATAATACAGAAGTGCAAATCACAGTCTTTATGCAGATATAGTAACTCATCCAGCTAGAGCACACATGCACACACCTCAAGTGGACACCAGGGACGACCAGCTTTAGCCGTGGAGGTGTTTGAGAAGATGGGACTGGCTGAATAGGATGCAGTCACCACTGTGTAAACCACTTGGCACATATTACAGCCATTAGTGTCATGATCCAGGGGATGGATGACGTGGGTCATGACTCCCCAGGGACAGGGCCTGGTGCTCGGTAGGGCCCCTCCCCAGGGGTCTCTGCAGGAAGTGATCTCTGTAGACTTTCTGTGCTAAGCAACCTGCTACAGGACAACTGTAGATTGTGAAGGATATAATGCAGGCGCCATTGTTATGGGTGTAGGGTGGGAAATGCTGGGCTACTATTCAAATGTGTGTCGCATCAGAAGCTCCAGGAAGCTGCACAATTCCTCCCCCAGCAAGCACACCACTGGTTTTATTACTTTAGGTAGTGTCCATTCGATTTGAAGTAAAATCAATGTATGTATATGCTGTGTATAAATAAATAAATATATATGTTTCTTTTTGCAGATTGTTTTGGTTTTCATGCTGATATGGTTGTTCAAGAAAATGTTTTGTTATTTTTATTAAGACTGAATAATGTAGCTAAATGCATAGCTTGTTGGTTAGTTCTAATCAAGCTACATTAAACAATTGGAATATTTAACAATATTGCTGTGAGCTAACTTGACTAAAATGTAGCTCAAAGAACAAAATGTGCAGTGTTCTTAATACAACTAAATTGAAAATATCAATATTCATATTGAAATGTTGTATAATAAAATCATATTAATTTATAATAATAAATTACATTTTTGAAACATCTATTGGCCCAATATACCAGTGGTTCCCACCATTTGCCTTGTAACACTTTAAAAAGAAACAAGCAGCTAACCTAATCCGCAGTGTGTGTTTTATCTCAATATTTCTTCAGGCCTGAGGATGTAAAATGATCCACAAGAAAATAAGAAAGATTAAAGGATTGTCTTAAAAATAATATGTTTTTGCGTCCACTATTGGGTCATTTTGTGACCCCTCAGATATATCTTGTGACACCTTTGGGTGTCTCGATCCCCAGGCTGGCAATCACTGAAATAGACTGTATATAAAACATGCTGACTAATGTAAACTACTCACATACAGCGCAAACAGCACTTTTCAGAGTTGTGTTGAGTTTTTCCAAAAATAACTCCTTGCTTCTGAAGAGTTCAGCAGACATTGCCTGCACCGATCATCACTTTTACATTTTTACCTGAAATAAAATCAGGCATATCATATCAAAATGATCTGTTAAACAAAACAATAAAATACTAATCATACTGGAAGAAGACATAGCATCAAGCTAATTATGCTATAAACAGATGTATTTATTATACTTTTCTCTGAATTTCCACAGCTCTCTATAGAGCCAGACAAAACTAGGTATCTTTCTGTAAAATGTGTGTGAGATTGTAAATAGGATCATTCCCCCTGAAGCCCCACATGTTTCTCCCTCTGACTGTAACAACCTTCTGTATGGAAAGATCATCGAAACAAATGCATTTCCTCCTCAGTCTGTTTCTCATATTTTTGTCCCTACAGACACACGATGTTAATGATCCTTGGTCCATGCCATTTTTAGATTAAATTGGTGCAAGATGATTTACCACCGTTGTCTGTTATTGCTCTTTTGTAATCAGCGTATTATTTTGAAATTAGCAAGAGAACAAAGTGTTTTTAAGAGATTTAACAGAGTCCTGCAGAGCAGCAAGCAGACATTTTTATCAGATGATGTGGTAAGTATGGATTTTTCTGTGGTTTCCTATTACAGTATCACCGCCTTATTGAATTCAACTAAGCATGTAATCCTGGAACCGCTGACTCCTCTTCATTGAAAATCACTTTGTAATTCACTTGACAATATTAGATACCAAGGCATATGTTATTCTAATTTAATGACTTATTTGAATAGCTTGAAAACATATCAGCGGGACATTTCGATGCTGCTGCATTGGATTTTCTTTGTGTTCTTGTCTGTGAGTGTGTGTACTGGCCTGTGATGCAATAAGGTCGCATTAAGTTCAATGACATTTAAGTCATAAATTACAGAGTAGACACGCACAAACACCCAGCGTGCAATTTTTATATTAGGTCGTGCAAATCTTTCCTTGTTTGGAAGAAACAAATGAATGTACGGTAAATATAAATATACTCTACATTTATGTGTGGTGTAAAAAACCACCGTAAAAACTGTCTGTAAACACACTTTTATATTCAAAGTTGAACCCAGTTATTCAAGTAAAAAGAAAGGACCGAACTCTACATGTCTGCACAGTATAGTCACAAATGATTTGGCATTAACAATGTTTTCCCCCAAATACAGTTCAAACTGAACATTGTGTTTAATTGCTCTCCCTGTTGACAATAGCGAGCGCTTTACTGACCCCCTGTTTCTATTGTTCAGGTTAATTCATCTGGGCAAAGTGTAGGAACAGATGAATTGAAGCTGATGAAAAGAGAATGGAGCCCTGCAGTCTCAATCACCACCGGGTGGGTGCTCTCCGGGTCCGAGGTGGGGGGGTGGTGCCTGTTGCCAGGATACTGGCCGGATCCAGTCTGGAAGTCCCGCTGTTTTATTGGACAACACGCTTGACCCACTGGTAACCCCAAATTGGCCCTTGACCCGAGTAGTCACACCTAATCAATGCAGCCATGCACACGCTTACTCAGAGAAAGGTTGGTGCAGCCTACCTGCTGGTAGAGGCACAGAGCGCCGAGCGGCACCGCTGGATCAATATCATACAAAGTGACATCTGCAACTGTTTAAAATCAAATTTAGTGTAATTACTCTTTGATATGTTGTCATCAACATGACATGCGGCATCTCAAAAATGTATTTTAAGTGGTTCCTTATTCCGCTTATTCGATTTTTAGAAGGAGCAAAATAAACCAAAGGGAAAATGTATCATATGTGCTCAGTGTATGTACATATTTCAGTACATACTGTATGTGCACACATTTCCAGAACTACTTATAGATGTAAATATTATGAGCGGAGCTGAAGAGAGGTCAATTTATACAACGGAAAAAATAACAAGCAAATAAAAACTGGAAAGTTCCAAGCAGCGCCTGAGGGCCGATCAATCTCCTTGTGACCATGTTGATTTTTTCCTTTTAGGGACATCCTTCT
Organism: Cottoperca gobio; assembly: GCF_900634415.1. Classification (NCBI taxonomy): domain Eukaryota; kingdom Metazoa; phylum Chordata; class Actinopteri; order Perciformes; family Bovichtidae; genus Cottoperca; species Cottoperca gobio. The sequence continues at coordinate 11,321,653 of NC_041375.1, read as the reverse complement.
GTACTAGTGGTTAACGTGGCTAGCATATGAATACGATGTCAATGTCGTACTCATTTCTCCTGTTTGTATTTTCATCATAAATCTATCTTAAACAAACCTCTCAAACTATCCAATTCAGCAAAAAACATCAATGTGCCAAAAAAAAATCTAACTTGAATGATGCAGAGACAGTCTGTGATGTAGAATTGGCTCATAACTACATTAATTTATACCCCTATACAATGCTGTCATAGCTCTCAAGCCATCTGGTCATGAAATACTCATAATAACAGAGAATGATGGCGTTTCTAATCATTTTGGGCAAGAAAAAACAGTTTTTAAGTATATTCCTTGAATATGCAGCTTTTATTTGCTTGAAAAGACCAAGCATAGTGCACATGTCTGCCGGGCGTGGTACACTGAATATGAAACCCTGCATCTCGATCTGGCCTGTCACCAGTCTGTCAGTGAATACAAACCATGCTCTAATCCCATGGATTTCTTCATTCTGCGGCCCGACATGAAGAGAAATAGGACGACACGCCCAGTGATCTCTCGGATTGCTCGATTGCTTCAGAGTGGCCAGCTGTCTCACACAGTCCAGACTGGTGGGACAGACAGAATGGACTCTCCAAACCAGACACGTAGTTTTTAGAAAAACAGCACAGAGACAATTTAAAAAGTAGGTAAAGTGTGACTTTTAGTTGGTGATCATCACAAGTAAAACACCACCGAGAGAGACCATTATATTTACAGTGAATATAAAAGTGAACGAATCCAGAGTCAAACATATTCCTGCCAATAAAATGCCTTAAATGTTTTATCCCTGCTCGATTATATCCCTGGTAATGAGATCTTCTTTTGTTAAAGTTTGTTTAAGGGATGATTACATTTTTTGCAAGCTTGTAAAAAAGTGCTTCCAACGCAGTCGTTTTATAACTCAACTAATGCCAGATTCTTGCATTCACACATGTTCAATCTCCTTCTTCTTGTCCAAATCATTCATCAGGGCTAAACACAGATTAGGACAACATAATGACCCATTGTAGAAGCTGTCGCTACTAATTGAAAGTTGGTGTGGTCATCTTCTAACAATGTGATGTTATTGTGAAGTGATAAGTCCGCATAGTGCTGGCACAAGTTCTCTCTATTAGGTCAGCTGCTGGGTTCTGCCCTGCTAAGTCCACTGTGGAAAATCACCATCTAGAAATATCTCTAAAAAATATATTATGATACATATAACCATAGTGTTTTCACACTAAGCAGATGTGAATGTGTGAAAGTTTCTCAATGGTTCTTTAGAATTAGAATTTAGAAAAAAAGTCACAATAAATGTATAAATGTGTTTTTTTATTGCTGCTAGTTTAGACATTTTTTATTTCATGTATTTACAAAAACGTTCTAATGGTGCCATAAAGAACCCTTTAAGGGTTCACAATCATGATTCACTTATGGTACCGATTTAAAGAATCATTTTCTGGTGCACTGGAGAACCTTTTTTGTTGTGGCTCTACACTAATTATGGGAGCTTTCCTGAGCCGGACGGGATAGTTTAGTGCACAAAGAAGTTTCCAGTTATTGTGGCTGAGACAACAAAGCACGGAATAAGAGGAGAGGAGCTGGCACGGATCTAATCTGTTTGGATAAACATAACATGCACCCGGTACGGACAACACCAAGTGCCGCTCCATATTGACTCCATACAAAATAACATGGGTTTTCGAGGGCCTGGTCAACGTCCAGCTTGTTCGTGCCTCATCGTTAACATTCAACAGCTGACTACATGCTACACATTCTTTTCACCACATCAAGTGAGTTACAACAAAAGACTTCGCATAGAAATGCCCAAATAAATGTTGCCACTAAAACACAGTTTTATTTAAAGGACAGTTTAAAAATCAGTAAGCTCTCTTTTTATGGTCTATTATTTTTAACAAACATCTGAAAACTATTATACTTTTAATGAATATTTTTTTGTAATGATTTACCAGGTTAAAAAAACATTTCATTGCACACTCCTGTTTTTCTCCAGTAGAAATTACACCTATGTCAGCTCTTTTTTCATAAATCCACATAAATTCAATAAAAAAAACAAAAAACATACATCAGTATTTTCCTCTAATTGAATATTTGTGACATACAAAGTGGCGGATGATTGAGGTGAAGTAAGCTAAAGCAGTCTTGCTTTGCACTGGAATGAAAATGCTGCCAGTTGGAGGGAGACTGTGATTTCTCTTTGACATAAACACTACTTCTTGTGGCTAACGTATTCTTCCTATTCCTGTAAAAAGATTTTAAACCTTACTGCGGATATCTTCTGGTTGGGCAGAACTGTTATTTGCGGGTGGATTTTTCTTTCCAGATATAATTTATCAGCATAAATCAGCCGGCCTATTGGAATGATTAGAAGGTTTGTCTTGGCCACTGAGGCTACAGAACCCACCCACCTTGCCAGCTAACCAATCTATTCACCTGACCACAGCACCTCTGCTCACATAAATCTGTTGGACTGCTCTGCTGGCTCTTTTTTGCTACGTGTGCGTCACTCTGTGTGGTTTTCTGTTCATGTATATTTGCATGCATGCATACGTGTGTGTCTTTTTTTGTGTTATTTGTGCAGTGAGTAAGTGAATGACCCAACCCAGTGTGTCCGTATTGAAACATTTCTTCGGTGACGGATTGGAGGTTTCCTGATCCGGGGCGTGCCACACACATTCATCACAGCAGCGGTCTGGTTTCCTGGGGATCTTGGACTTACCGAAGCGACCCTGCTCCCCGCTGTACTCTGACCACAGCCATTCCATCACCCTCCCACCTCCTAGTCTTGATATCACTGCACAGACAGCCGGGAGCTCAGCCCATTCCTCTGTTTATCTCTTGTGTGTGTGTGTTTTATACTGATAAATCTGAACCTCTGAAGTAAGAATAACCTGATATGCAGTGAGCCGATATTGGCCAAAACGGAATCTGGTCCAGTCTGATTTAATGAATATAATACCATTTGTTTGAAACTATATTTAGTGTAGAATTGCTCAATATTAAAGTCGTTTTTATGATTAGATTTGCGTTGCATAACCACAAGTTACCATCCTGCTTTCTGTATGGTGTGCCAAGACAAGCTAACAATTATTTCAGAAGCTCCTTTGCAACAAGGAAACACCATATACATGTAAGTTTGACATATATACTGTATATAGTCTGAAATAAAAGCTATTTAAAACTTTAATCACAGAAAATTGCTATTGGCATTAACAAGCTATCTGCGAGTGTCGTCATGATATAATCATTGTGTATGATTTCTGTTAGCGTTTGTTCATTTTTAGTCGGAGAGCATATACTCAATCATCCGCTCTAGAAGTGTTTGAGTTGAGTCTGTTTCAAGTAATAGCAGTGTATTGAGAGTACAGTCGAGTCGTCCTCGTCTCCGGGCTTGGATTTTTTTGGAGTGCCGGCTGTCCGTTTACACAAAGCGGATTTTGCATCAGGCAGCTTAGAAGTCAGCATTGCTTTGAAGTGCTCTAATCCTTCCTCTACCTTCAGACAACCTTTCCTGATCGACAGCACAGTCACAGAGCCAAGTAACTGCACAGAGAGGATGGTCCATACCTCTCACCCTCATATACATAAGTGTACTTAAGCATTTGTACAAGTTTATACACTATAGACTACATGTAACTACACGTAACCATGCAGAAATGCAGTGCAGGCTAAACAAAAAAGGTTTAGCTCAGTACAGTATGAGTAAATGGTGTTTGGGATTTTTTAAAGTGGTACATAACCATTATAGTTCACCTAGCAACAGTGTATGAACCCTTGGCTTGAGACCCTTTAAAACGAAGTCCCCTGTTTATAAATCAAATTAATTTTTTTTTTCTACATTTTTGAGCAATGAAGTACAGTCGGACTTTTAATTCACAAGTTTAAAATATATCGGAAATACATCATTTTAATACGACTTTGAGTTGCAGAAAGATTCTTTTGATCAATTTGGTCAAATCTAGAGATTTATCTTGTGACCGTTTGAGGGATCCAAATTCCGAGGTTTGGTAACACTGGGTTATGAAAAACATTTAATAATGTATGAAATATGCTGAAGAAGCAGTGCTATTTTTTTCACCATGACACTGGTTATTTGTTTTGATTTTGCAGTTGTTTCAATTTGCATTTGATCTTCTTCTAAGTCATACAATTATGTGAGTAATGCTTTGTCTTAGAGCCACTATCCAAACCAAAGAACCACTGACAATGTCAATTTACACAAGCGCAGCACGTATACAAATCTAACCAAACACATACAGTCCACATGTGACTACACACCAAAGCAGGAAGAAATCTTACATCAGATCCAGCCGAAGGCCTCAAATTCAGTCTCAGTGAAACCCCTGCGCTCCATTGAAGAGGCAGAGCTGTCAGAGTGGGTGGCATAACCAAGCTGACAGCCTGCTGTGGGCTGCTGCTCTTTATTCGCTCGACAGAGATCAGCAATTTTCAATTTCCTCCTTGCCGCACGCTTAAGCCCACACACTACCGAGACACTCTTCAACAACAAAGGCCAACTTCTTTGACTGAGAAAGATCACTAACAATTGGGCCGAGCGGTGGATTATCCAATCGGAACTGCTGTTGTTAGTGGGTGGTCTGTATTTTTTCATACTTCTCTCTCTTTGGCTCAGAGTTTTGACCAATCCCCTGCCAGATGGGGTCACTAAAGTCTCACCACCAGCACCCCTATTGGCCCGGGTTGTTCACTGGACAGTGCTGCTGAGAGGAGAACAATGAATGACATCAATAACACGACTTGCTAGGTCTATGCTGTGTGCGTGTGTTCTGGTCGATATATTTAATCCAGTTGTTGGGTAATATAGTAGACTCAGGAATAATCCATAATTCCCCTTTTGTTGAACTTGCCTTACCATTTGCGTGTTTGTCTGTGCTCATTGCCTTCCCGGTGCTGGAACCAGACGGTGTATGTTGGCTGCCTCTCTCTCCCTTCTCTGTGCGCCAGTTCTCTGTCTGAAAGGAATCTCAGGCTTCCAAGGCTCTTTTTGTGAAGCACTCATCAAAGCCCCTGCAAACGCTATACTGCGGTTTTTGAAGTCAATATCCCACTTTTACTTTGGATGAAATCTTCTGGTCATAGTTCTGTGGATCTCTCTCTTCATTATTTAAATTATATGTATGTGTTCCAATGCAAATGTGATCATTGTTTTCCCAAAGAAGGTAACAGATTGATTTAAATGGACAATTATGATTGAATTCAATAATTTGCCTTCTCTTTTAAACTCTTTTTTCCCTTCTTTAAGGTCTTTGTATTGTACTGAAATCTTCAGGAATAAAGGGAAAACCAGATTGACCTTCATGGAAACCCTCTTAGCATGGACTAAACATATGTTAGATTTCTCTAAGGAAGTTCCTGCCTCTTATTATATACCATGGAAGCATTCAAATATAAAGTTTTTATAAAGTCATATTTAAAAAAGTACTGGGAAATTCTGAGGACAAAAATGAGAAATGGTTGTGGACGGTTCTGAATGATTTAATATGGGTAATTAAATTGTGGAGCATATAGAACAAATGATTCCTTAACAAAGCAATATCTTTTTTTTTTTATTGTTTTCCTGACAATTTCTAACTTACCATAATGATAAAAAACTAAATAATTGTCCTACTTGCTAATATAAATAGAAATCCATGCCCACGCCCAGGCTCAGCTGCCTTTCCCCTCCTCTGGTTCACAATCCCAGCGTTCCTCTAAGGAAGAAGGATCGTCAATATAGTTGAGTTTTTCCTCCTTGCTGGGCTCTCTGATGATTTGGCCAGACAGCCAATGGAAAACTGGAAAGTAAAAAATGTTGGGGGAATAATAAGGAAAACACAGGCAGGACGATAGGGAACGATGGAACTAGCTTATCCCCATGAACACACGAGCAGTAAGATGACACTTTCCCTCCCGTCGAAACGTTGAAAACCGCTTTGTCATTCCCCTAATTGGATGTGATTACATTATAACTGGGATGGAATGATCCCAGTCGCTGGCAGGGGTGAATCTCGGTGCTTGTTCTACCACAAATTACCTCTCATTGAATTAATTTTCTTTGAATAAAAGTTGGCAGAGACACAAAGTCTCTCATCAAGTAGCATCACCGCACTGTTTAGACACAAATGTGACAGTGGGTGGGATGATTTGCTCCTCGCAGAAAAAAGAGTACAACAAAATACGAGACGCTTACCTTAAATTAATTCTGCAACATCCCTAGGTACTCATTAATTAGGCCCCAGAACCTAGAAAAGTTTGTCGCCCAGCCTGGTCCAGAACTTTACATGCTGTACAAACAAGATGTCTTTCTCTGAATGGCTATAGAGCGACTGACCAAAATGTTTAAAAAAGTAAGTACACTCATACCATATCTTTCTTGGTTGTTGTTATTAGTCTAGCTGCAGCGTCCTGTACAAGCTGGAGGTAACTGAGTGCTTTTTAGTGTATACCATTGCAGGATTTGAAGGTAGTGCATGACACTTTTCTAAACATCAGAAATGATCTAATCCTACATAGATAGAAATATTGTTTGATCAATACTCACCAAAGTAATTTAGATCTTGGAATGGGTGACATTGTTAAAAATAGGTCCAACAGTAGAACAAACACAAGCAGTCAGATGTTCATACAGGCTGTAAACAAGCCAACACTTTACAAACCCCTTTATTTGGAAGGTAAAACCAAAAAGTAAAGCAACACGAGATCTTACAGGAACACTTTGTGTGCCTACAACTGTAGCAAGTAAGGTCAAAGTTGAACCAGTTAACAGTGGTAGATGTTTACAGCAAAAAGCTTGGGTTTGAATTTGACCTTTGTTTTTTATTCCAAATAAATTTGGCTATCCTGTTTACAACTTGTATGATCGTCTGACAGCTTTTGTTGTCCCGTTGGACCTATTTGTATTGATGCTGCCTCATTCCAAGACCTCAGCAATTATTTGGTGAGTAAAGTGTCATCATGCATAACTGATAGAACCGATGAGTAATGAAAATAAAGCCCGAGAGATAAAACCATTGTTTTCTTTGAATCTTCAAGTTGTTTGCAACAACAGTGTGAACAAAAGGATTGTATTTGAGCATGCAGTGAAAATAATTTCTCTTTTAGAATTAATTTAAACACTCATTATCAGAAGCAAGCAGCTCGTCCTCCTGACATGTATTTTATCTTGCCACCTCACTGCTTTCCAGAAGTTCTTCAAATAAATGGAAAGATATTTGTTTATCAGTTGGAAATATTCTACCACTGGTACAGCACAAAGGACAACATGTCATTTTAAGCTCAAGTTAAAGTCGCTGAATATCAGTAAACATATAATAACTAGCTGCCTCAATCAACTTGTCTGATCGATCTTACCTTAGTACACAAAGCTCTTGGCTCTCCTAATGGCGGAAGCAGGCAGCGTCAGTTACTATCGCAGTTAAACTGTCATCATAAACCTTCAACCCTCTCCTGGCAAATAAAATAAAGCATTTCTGTGTCGGATGCATCTGTCAAACGCAGTTTTCTCATTTGCCGTAATAGATGAGGAGAGGATGATAAGGAGGAAAAGAAAGTATCAGGTAAGCAATTAAACCGAGGCGCCCTCTTGTCATCCTCTTCTCATCTCCTTCAGTTCTTTCTCCTCCTCCTCCTCCTCCTCCTCCTCCTCTGTGCTGTTCAGCATTCATTAGGCCCAGCTTCCCCAAACACTGTTTTATCTACAGGAAACTTTACTGTGTTGAACTTCTGATCACCCTGATAAACCGCCGGGCTAATTAAACAGAGGCTCATACAATGTGTTCCTGCATGTGTATATGCATATTTATGTGTGTATGTGCGTGTGTAATCCATGGAGTGTGTCTCTTTATGTCCTCTCCAGTTCCTTCCCCCTCTCTCTCTCTCTCTCTCTCTCTCTCTCTCTGTCTCCCTCTCCTTGTCTGTCGGGCTCAGGGAAATGATGCTGAATGCTGAAAATATGGCACACGCTGAAAGCAGCATTTAAATCTTGACAGTGGCTGGGATTAGCTAGGTAACGAGGAGGACAGCTTGGGAAAAACAAGTCGGAGAGGTGAACTCGAGGACAGGGAGGCGGAGGAGGAAGATTCTGGATTTTGGGTGTGTGGAGAAATGGAACAAATTTAAACCCTAAGTTTCATAATTATCCCCGAAACTATCTCCAGTTTTTTTTTTTTACTTTCACTTTGAAGTTTATCCCACTTTTAATGATTGTTAAGCTTTTTCTTTTTTACCCTCCTCCCATCCTAAACTTCAGCTCAAATGGCCTGAAGTTTTAAAGTCCTCTCATGGCCTTTTAGTGTGCCATCATTATCTGGTTTTCGAAGAAGACACCAAAGTGACTTACAAAAACACTTGAAGGAAAGTCTGGCTGCCTTTAATGTTCTACTTTTTCCTCCCCTTATTTAATCAGCTCACATGTGCTGTCCTAAAAGCCAACATGATCCTGGTTGCGTCTTCGCCCCCCTGCTATCGCCTTTGGACTGCAGGCTACTAAATCCTAATCCTCTCTCCTATGATTCCTCTGCAAACCTCGACTTGATGAACATGTGCTGAACTGACTGGAAAGAAAACGTGTGAGGTAGAAATATTGTGAAAGAGAGTGGGGGAGAAAAAAACTTCCCAATTAAGCAGCGGTCCAAGAAGGGCACATTGTCTGACATGAACATGTGCACATATGCGCATACAGTACAGACACTCAGCTTCATGATGGACTTGTGGTTCCTTGGCTGAGCAAAAACAGGAAATAGTAGGTTACACCATATGCCCGCCTGCCTGTGTGTGCATTGCATATGCATAGCTTAATGTTTTATGCATGAGCCGTTATGCAATCTCTGTGTCAAAGCCTTACAGTGTAGCTGCATTTCTATGCAGACAGCATAGGCGTTTTTCCATTTCACATTCCGGGCTTTGCATTGACATATACGGATATATATTCCATCATGTCACTCACAGTAGAGACGTAAGCTTAAGTGGCATGAAAGAAGGGCAATCCAACCTCAACTCAACTGACACACACTTCATTTACAGACTCTCTCTGACTGAACTAAATCCATATCGGGCAAATTCATAGCATGCAACTGTATATAGCCGGTGGTAATGTTGTGGTGTAAGTTATTTAAAGGCATTATTTTTCACAGGAATAATGATTCATTATTTTTATAAAGTACTGTGTGGTTGTAAGGGCTTTAAAATCATAGACTGGAAAACATACAGTAGTTAATCCAACTTTTTATTAATGTTTATTCCACATCAGTGGTGGCATGTGATCCCAGACTTCTATTAATGTGGCCACATTTCCATTTTCAAAGGTTAGACGTTTTATACTGCTGGTTGTTATTTTTGCAGATATTTGTATGGAGCTCTTTCTTTGACTTATGTGACCCTATGTGAGTCACTCTGTACTGCATTTCTCTGGAGATTTCCTAAACTTGTCTGCTATAAAGCTGAGCTATTTCTATTTGCAAGTGTCTCTAATCAAGTTATTTAATTCACCATAGTTTAGGTCTCTAAATTTGTGTTTCAGATCAGGATTATTATCTCATCTCGTTAGCAGATTATTGTCTTATTCATGAACACATTTTAAGACTTGATATGAGACTCTGATCAGCGTTGTTTGCTTGGGCTGACTTCCTGTTCGCTCCCTGCAATGGGATAAAATAATTGAATCATACAGTTCTTCTAGACTTTCCAAATGTTATTAAACTAAATGGATCAAATTCTGATAATAAAAAGACTCTTTTCATGAGGTTTGTGATGCTCAGAGAAATGTGTAAACCATTTTCTGCGGATCTTTCTCCAATGATTGTGTCTGGGAAAAAATGCTTTTTGAGTCAGTGTTTGGGTTAGGGTAAAGTTGCAATACCCCGTGCAGCCACTAAGCCAAAATTGCCAGCTCTGTTCCTGCGGGCTTGGTTGAGAGTCAGCCAAGTTGTTTCTCTTACTGTCATATGACTCGAGACTAGCACCGTGTCTCCACATCCTGTGTGTAGCGCATCTAAGTGCATATGGCCCGAGTGAAAAACAAACCGTTACATGGCCTGTGTAAAACTTTTAGCCGTAGGCCTTGAGTTGCTAGGGGGCAAAATGCTATCTCAGTCCCGAGCAAGAAGAATTTGTCTGTCTTGACATTACGTATTTGTTTGTTTTTTGGCTGTACTGAACTCAAACCGAACCGTGACTTCTGTGTACTGTTACTATTAGGTACTCTGGAGTTTTCATTGTAAACAGACACTCCTTGTATCGTTAAGGTCTGATGTTCTTGATACACTAATGTTTTTATTTTTCTGAATATTTTCAAACCTACATTGTTTACATAGGCTTGGAATATTCTTTTTCTGCTCTTTTATTGTTGCATTAGTATCTCATGCTACATGTACTACCACCACCAATACTGCCCTCTACAGTCGTGGTGTGCATTTGCTTCCTTGTTTGTGTGCTATGAACAATATGTGCATCAGCTCCAGAGGGATCCTTTACATTTAATATCCAAAACTACATCCTCACACACATAGACACACAAAACGCAGTTGGTCTACAGTAAGGACTAGAAAATAAGTAGTTCATACGATCTGTTGTCCAACCACGTCAAAGACTGAAGAGTTTCGACTCGAAGGAGGGTGAATAGGCGACCATTCCGTTTCAGTCGATGTTGGAAAGGTGAGGAAAGGTTTTTAAAAAAAAAAAGCTATTCAACCCGTCCGACACGCAGTTCTGTCACACTGCCGCCTTCAGATCAAGCATTTGGCGGTGTTAGATGTGGTTTCTGCTGCAACTACTGATCTTTTGGCTTTAAGACTCTGTGAGAAAAAAAGTCAGGAAGGTTTGATCGCTCTGTGACGCCAACGGTTCACTTGGCTCACTGATGTTGTGGAGCCTGGGGTTTGATACCAGGATTTTTGGACTGAAGCTGTTGATAGTCAGTATGTATATATGCATGTGTATGTTTAAATGTTCAAACCAAAACAGTTCTAGTTTAACACTAATTTAAAAAAATGATAATCTTAAGGGTTTCTCAATGACTAGTGTAGTACTGATTAGGTCCTCATAAGAAATGCAATTATTCAAACTAAATTACATCACATTAATGAAAGATGGCACTGACAGGCATGTCCCGTTTTAAAGCAAAAGGCCCCATTTATCAGTCTAACCTTAGTTGTCAGTGATGTGTCTGTGCTTTGGCGCCGTCACTTTACTGTCATGTCAGAGAGAAGCCCACCGAGAGAGCTCAGACAAGCCCTCTGAACTCTACCACTCACTGGTTCAAATCCTGACACATCAAGCACACACACACACACGACACCCACACCCACAAACACACACACACACACACACACACACACACTTGACAGACTGACAGAGTTGGCTGTATGAATACTGACCAGTAGATGACCATGGGAAATGATACACAAGGTCACTTACTTTTTTGTATAACTCTTAGCAAAATGTTTGACTCTGTTTGTTGCAAAAATTCACTGAACTATATATTTCTGTCAGCTGCTAATCTAACTCTGGGTCAAAACAACTGGATTACCCTTAACTGGCTCTGATAAAGACTATGTAAGACAACTTTGGTAAGAGATAAGACAACCTTTGGACTACATTCAGTAAAAGCTCAACATTTAATCAAACATACTTTAATTTAATGAATTATAGAACAGTTTTAAAAACATTATAGTTCCTTAATGATTTCTTAGCTCCACATTACACTTTCATACGTCCAGTTCGAGTCTTGTCACTTGGTTATTACCCTCCATTACAATGATAAAAGCATGACTTATGATGTGGACTCACTGAGCACAAAACATAGCAATAGTCACATGTTAATATTCTCAACTGAGAACAACAATGGGGGTAGAGTAATGCAGAACATGAGAAAATGATGTGAGAACAAGGATGGTGTTGGCCTAAGGTACATTAGAGGACAGGACCCATGTAGGAAGGCGGTGCTATGAGGGAATAACAACATAATCGACTCAGGAACATTGAACGCTCCCCTGTTACCGTGTCCTCTTATCCTTGTGGCTCAGCAGCCGCCTTTGTTATTTCTACAATAGTGCCGTTGTGCTGTCATCCTTTCACGGTCATTGTTTCTCACCTTTAACTCGGCGGTGAGGGAGGATGTCTCTGTGGAAAACACTGTGACCTCCCATCACATTCGTCATTAAATCATTCCTCTTTGTTTCAACCTGTCTCTCTCTCCAGAGAGAATTGTTTTCTTAAGTAGATACAACATATATTTTGACAAAGAACCGTTTATACATACAAACAATACTGAAATCAGCTGTAATATTGTTTTGAAATAACCATACAACGAAGCAGTCATATACCAGTTCTAACTCTGAGAACATGGAGAAGTGCAAATCAATCCGAAGCTGCTCATCCACTGGATTGTAGATTCTTTTTGATCTTTCAACTACCTCTTCATTTCTACATATGACTCTTTCCAGTCTCTCTTTTCTCTCTCTGTCCTGTCTTAAATATCTCTGTCCTCCTGGCTCCCTCTCACCCACATCACTCATGTGGTACTAGTGATATCTCTGAGTCAGGGGAACAGACACATTCTCACACACACACACACACACACACACACACACACACACACACACGCACACACACGCACACACATTACAGAGCAGCAGCTGGAGTCTGAAGCAGTATTAATCCTATTTCTGCTTGTTAATGGGATTATGTCTTTTAATTAAAGGCAAGTGGAGAGCAATTATGAGCAGTGAGAGGATGTGGCACAGTTCACTGTTGTGTCATCATGTCAGTATTCAAGAAGCTCTCGCGCAGGTGGACTTGGATATGATGCTGCTTGAACCTTTTAGGCATTGCAAAACAAATGTTTACTCTTTTTTAACCTGTATGTATCTATATTTGAACATACATTTACAATAAATTCAAGGCTTGATATACCTGGTGTATTGGTCTTGATATATTTATTATGTGTGACTGTAGCCAGGTTATACAGGCACCAGTCATATCCATTCCTTCTGATAGTTTTGTGTTGGCAAACCCCAGTGAATAAGTATATAAAAAGAGGTCAATTGGGGATTGAGACTCAGCTGTCAAGACAGGAGACTGGCTCAGGTGAGTACTCTGTGGAGACAACTGGTGGACAGGTCCAGTAGAGCAGGAGAAGGATACAGAATACAAAGGAGGAAAGATGAGAGGATGGATCAGCTGTCACAATGACAGCTTTGCCTGGTTACGGATTGTTGTTTTCCCCTAGTTTATATTGACTGTTATATACCACATTGCTGTATACTGTTACTATTAAATAAAGTTTAGCCCAGATAATGGCAGTTTTGTGTTTATTATTAGGGACTTCTTAATTGTACACAAATACTTTGTGCATATTCTTATTGTAACTTTTGCGCTTGAAAAGGGGAGGGGTGCTCTACCATTCAACACGTCTTAACAAACTCTAGGTTGCCAGTTTTTGTGCTAAGCCAAGCTAATGAGCTGCTGGCTGTAGCCTTATATATAACAAACAGATGACATATATAGCAAGTGGTGTTGATCGTCTCATGTAACACTAACAAAAAGCAAATAAGCTTATTTCCTAAAATGCTGAACTATGCAAACCCATGGTACACCTGCACAGGTGATTTTACCTGATTAGACCTCTTCTCAGGACCTTACTACAAGGTGTACTCTGGTTACACTTTGCATACTAAGATGTGGATGAGCAAAATCAAGAGTTGCTGAATCAACCTCTGACCTGGACTAGCAACAAAATACGGTGCCTTCTTGATATTTGGGCAGATATGACCTTTTTCTGGACCTTTTCCATTTGTTTATTTTCTCACTCCCACCCCAGACAGCTAACCAATGAACAGCATAAGTGTTCTCACACTGTTTCGGTGATGCATTTTGAATCTCTTTACAGTCATTTGACCGTTTTAAAACTTTACTAACTCATCCTTTGATTTGGAAACGAGCAAATGAACAATAGCATTGAACACGCTGTATGAGTATTCTGGAGTATGTTGCTGGGCTTAACTTCATGTTTATCTGAGACTGAAACTAAAGTCTTACTAATGGTGAGCTTTGGGGTTGTGATAATGTGCCCTTCACTGTGTTACTGTGTGTGAGAACTGGCCTCCGTGTTGTGTTTCACTGCATCAAAATCCACTTAGCGGCATCTTAAAGGGGAAAGTGACACTGGAGTGGCATTACAAGCTGTAGTTGTTACAGTGGCACTGATGGAGTTATAGAAAGGGAGCAAGAGAGTTACACCTCTCCTTTAATCACTTCTACCAGCCGAGAGCTTGGTAATGTGTCACCGCAGGACATGCACTGCTACACACACAGGTATGTGTGCTGAAGACACACAAACACGTACAGATATAGAAATGCACACACAAATGGAATCACAGACTCAATCGATTTTTGTTTATCACACTCAGACACATTCATCCTAAGGTAAAAGTGTATGTATGTATGCAAAACACACACACACACACACACACACACACACACACACACACACACACACACACACACACACACTGATACACTCTTTTCCATCCCTTGCTCAGCTTAGCACGCTCCTCGAATTACCTGCAGCTGCAGACATGATTCTGTCTTTATCCCTCTCTGTCTCTCTTTTTTCTCGGAGAACAAGGGAGCGTTTTGTTCCAATTAGTCCCAGCAGACAAGCTTCCAGAAGCCACCTAGCCAGCCCTCAGGATGATTAAACCCAACACACCTTGCACTCCTCCTCCAACATATTATCATACAACTACGCTGCAGGCAGAAACAGAGAGACAGGGAAAGGATGTATAGAAAGAATGCGCAAAAAGACTGTGGAAAGGGGGAAAGGAAGGAGAGACAAGAAAACATGTTCAGTAGATCGTTTGTTCTGTTTTTCTTATACGCCTGAACAAAACTACTGCTTCAGGTTTACTAACATCTTCATCATGGCAACATAACTCTGTGTTAGATAAGTATCCCTGCTTTTCACACAAACCCAATAACACTTTGTCCGTTGTTATTTTCATCCTGCAACTTCACGAGGTGTTGATTCATTTGACAGACAATTCATTTAGACTTGGCATAACACTGCATAGTTATTAATGAATTGCACTTTAACAAGGAGGGCTGTTTGTGTTGATCACACTTCATTGTAAATGTTTCAATATAATACTCTATAAAGCCTTTATTACCACCACAGGGTGAATGTGCTGTGCAAGAGGAACTGAATTATATAGATGGAAGGTCTGCCCTTGTTTCATGGACAAATAGAGAAGCACAGTGCTCGGGCTGCCTTCTGTTCCACGAGCCTTCACCTCAAGTATTTTCTCTTGGAGCATTACCGTTGTTGGTCTTTTCAAAAAAAAAAAAGGCAAAACATAATACTATTGTTTTCTGGTTCGAGGTTAACTTTGATTTACAAAACCGTGTTTACATACGGAAACTTTCAAATCAGAGTTAATCAATGTTATTCTGGAGTTGTTGTTATTTTGTGTTTCAATTTAATGTATGCAAGAACAATTTTCATCCTCACACGTATATATATTTTATAGATATGTCTAACAATATGAACATTATTATATGACACATGTTTTTTTTTTTTATCTAGTTAATGTGAATTAAAATGCGTCTGCATCCTGTGCAGTTCAAAACATAAAAAGGTTAACATTGGTCAATCTGACACAAGCCGGAAATGAAGAATTGTCTCGTCGAGGTTGTTAAAGTTTTCATGTCAGGTTTATGTTTAGTATAGTTCATGTTTATTCTTAGTTGGTGGTTTAGTCATGTCTTGTGTGTCATTCGTCAAGTCACCGTGTCTTACGTCCAGTCTTGTCAGTCACAGTCTGTCATACGACTTCCTGTTTTATTTTGGACTTACCTCTTGTCCCTCATTCCAGATCCCTTTACTTCCTGCCTTTGTGTGGTTTCCCGCCATCGTCAGCCTGCCTCTGATTGTTTTCCCCTGTGCCCACTCACCTCATGTATAAAGAGTCCTGTCTCCCCTTGTCTTGTGCCAGTTCGTCTTGTCATGTCCCTGTGTCATGAACCAGCGTATCAACAGTATTTTTGGAATTTTTGGTATGTCCTCCTTTAGCGTTTTGAGTTTGTGCTACCTTTTGCAAGTAAAACATTTTATTTTACACTTTGCATCTGTCTCTGGTGTCGTGCATTTGAGTCTTCCTTCCCCGTGTCTGAGGTCGTTACAAGAATAACTAATGTTAATAATTATAGTTATGGATAAATCTGTTTTAGACCATTTTGATCCAAGCCAACAAGACTGTGGCAACTCAAGCAATCTCCACCATCTGTACAGTATTGCTAAAAGGCAAACATTAGCCTATATTCTCAACACAATTAATGTAGGTAAAACTCGCAGAGTAATGAAAACAGCTTTTTGTTCTATTTAAAGGAATCTCCCGGCAATGTAGAGCTTCCAGTTTACCTTGCTTCCATATCCAAGCTGGAGCAGAAACATAAAAACACAGAGACCATGCAAACTGCAGTCAGAAAGAGTGCTGGGTTTGTATCACCCCCATTATTAAGCTGTCAAACTTTAAAAGGTAAAGAGCTTTTTTTTATTCAGACAATTTGACAATTACTAACATTAAAAATAGCTGCATTCCATTAAGGTGAGCCAGTTCCAGGGATCTGGTATGATGCATGCTGTCTCCCCGCGATGTAATGCAGTCATCATTAATGTTCCACCTGTGCTTTTCCAGCTATGACAAGCCAACATGCCCACATAGTGATCATTTCAGTGTGAAACATGAGCAAATGAAATAGAATGAGATCAGAGTAAGAGCAAAAGGAAGGATTTATCCAACAAACCTGTTTTTCCCTTTTCCTTTTAAAATCAACCTCTAATGTTTTGTATCTGTATTTCAAGATTAACCTCCTTGGTGAGGCAAACTCTCCCCCCTCCTCCAACTGTTTTTATCTTTTCCACCCGCTCTTCCCCATCTGTCTTAATCTCATTACAGATGTCAATAGTCAAACTGCTTGGTTTCCCTGATAAACAGCACTATTACCCCACAATGACCCCCAGCAATGTTTACCATGTTAACAGCCCGCTGGACCCCAAACACACTCTCATTTCCTAAGCATTTTGTGTGTGTGTGTGTGTGTGTGTGTGTGTGTGTGTGTGTGTTGTGTGTGTGTGGGTGTGTGTGTGTGTGTGTGTGTGTGTGTGTGTGTGTGTGTGTGTGTGTGTGTGTGTGTGTGTGTGGCCGCATAGAGACACCAGGGCCAGCAATGACAGTGTTTGTTCAGTTGTCCTACATTACTGTCAGTGATGCCTGTCTTTGAAGCAGACAATTGCTTGATCGGTGGAATAGGAACAGGAAAAAAGTTATTTCCTGGAACAGACCTTTTCCCTTGAGATGGTTGAGATGCATAGGTTAAATGTGATTAAATATTTAAGGGATTATAATGTGTAAAATAATAATCATGTGCGTTGTTTATGTACTTGTCTACAAAATAGCACACAAACTATCTCACACGGATATCAGTAGGCAGGAACAAGGACACTAGAATGCTAAGGCTGGTTTGCTTTGTCGGAGAACAATAAGGGCTGGTATAATAAGTATATTTACCAGTCTCTGGTATATATACTTAGGAGTTGATAACAGGATTGGAAGCAGGTATGCAGGTGGGGTGATGTGAAAGGCGGGAAACACTGAGGACAACTGCAGGGCATAGATAGAAAAGCTGGCTCTGGAATGATAAAGAAGTCAGAGGCTGGCAGACAAATATTACAGGTTAAAGGTGCAGAACATTACGAACTGGCTGTTGACATGAGAAAAACTAAATTAGATTTATTCAATCAGAGGGACAAAACATGGTCATAGAATATTCACTGAATACAAAAATACATCATAGCGTTTATAGGTAAATAGAAGTTATTATACGTTATTATTAAGAATTAGAACGTAGCTACAACACCAAAACAGTAAGTAAAGTTCAGACTCATTCAGAGAAAAATAATTAAAGAAAAAAAGGGAAAGAAAACTAAAGTCATTTGAAAAGCTCTGGAAAAGTTCTATTCAAATGTACGACTGTTTTTGTACTTTTTCCTCACTGGTGTCATAAAATAAATTGTGTGTGTGTGTACTTGGGTGTGATGTCTCACTTTTTGGCTGTAAGGATTACATGTGCTACCCAGAGCTTTGAGGTGGGCTCTGTAGGGATCTGTTGGTATAAGAGCACCATGTCTTTATGAAAGTATGAGCTAATTAACTCACACTCCTCTCCCAACCCATCCATACACTCCATGACCTATCTCTCATCCTGCTGACCTGTGCTGGTTGTAAAAGTGTGTGCGTCATTTAAAAAACACCGATCTTTATTCATGCAACTTCCCCTTTGTGTACCTGGAGGCGTAGCTAAAGGCTGAAGCCTCCAAGTAAAATCATGTTGTTCATGTAGAATCCCTCCGCTACGTCTCACTAGACTTGTTTTTCTCCCTAACCTTGCTTTGGTTTCTGCTTTCACCTTACATCTACCGCTCTTGTTAAAATCTTAACCTACATTTTACCATTTTAAAGTATGGCCTCACCTCGAATATGTTTTTTGTCAAAGTAATTGCAATTTTTAACAGGGGTCTCTTGTTAAGCACATTTGAATAAAACATGACGCGAGCAAGATTATAACACTGTGTGAAAATCCCCTCAAGTACACGGATGTGCATTCAGCGGAAATGTTTCATCAGCCGTTGAAATAAAAGATTTCCTACGCTGTTGCAAGAATCAGGGGTCATGTGAGTGCTCAAGACTGTATGGTACACTCTGTAAATATAAAGAGTTGCATGAGTTCTAATAATGATCAACTATTAAATATGGTCATCTTTTCTTTTTTTGTCTTTGTTATGTATCTTAAAAGAAAGTTGAGTATGGGTAGCATATTTCCTTTTGGTCAGCCACAGTACATGGTCACACCAATGATACGTCCTCCATGATACATATCATTTAGATAATAGGTCTAAATTTCTTGTCAAATAAAGGAAACGAAAAAGAAAGAGTATCATTGTCATTGATTTGTGTATATTTATATATGTGAATCAATCTGCGATAGTTCTCTTTGGATTTGGACTGAAATAGCAGAGAATTTCCTTTTTTCACAATTGTATTAATAACACCTTTTTCACCTTGTATCTGTAAGACGATTCCAGTCCCAAAACACGCATGTAATAATAAGTGTCATGTCATGTATTAGAGAAATATGTTTGCTAAAGTCTTTGCTGCAGTGTTCACTCAAAATGTGATTGTATGATCACCCAAATGACCATGGTATTGCTATAGCCTACACACACTTACATCCATGATGACCACACCAGTCTCAGTTGAAAAGCATTGGCAATCAATTTGTGAAATCATTGAGGAGTCAAAGATTCAATTGCACAGATGTTAAATCACAATTTAGCACTACGTGGGTGTTCTTGTCCTCACAAGCACAGAACAGATGAGGAGTTTTTTTCAATGTGGAGGACATTTTACTTGGAATGGCTAATATTTGGTTTAGATTAAATTAGGAATTAAATGATTCACAAACAGCTACGAGTAGTTCAACTTGAGAGTAATGCTCCCTTCTAGGATTGTTTCATTTTAATATGTTCAGAGTCTCAAAAGAGTTAAAACTCTTCAGTATTTCACAAAGAAAAACAAATGTTGGGACTCCTAAACATTATCTTGAGACCCCTTGGGTGGTCCTGACCCCCAAAACCATTGGGTAAGAGGATGAATGCACTTAACAGAAAGCACTATTGAATGCATTTATACCCTCAGGGATGTTATTAGGATGTATACATGCATCTTTCTTGCAAAACAAAGTCAGTACCTGAAACACATTTCTGTATGTAAACTCAGTTTTGGTGGCTGACATGAAGACTGTGTGTGTTGTTTCACTTGTTCTCAGTCTCATCTCTTTGCCAGACATCAAACATGATTCCCACAATCATTTTTTGTGCTGCGATCAAATCCCAGCAATGTATTTCGTTATATAAACTGTTTGCAAGCGTCCCTTTTTTCCATGACTAAGACGAGACAATGACGGGACGACACCGACGTCATGACTGCGCGCATCACTAATAAACACAGTCTGGAGGTCTCTGAACAGCTAAGCTGCATTCTTAATCATCTAACCTGTGTTTTTAATGATTAAATAAAATTGTATGTCAAGTAAGTTTGACTAAAATGACAAATCTATTGCTTTTTGCTAGACTAGATTGACAGAAATGTTCAACATAATCTTATGACTAAAAACTGTTTTCATTTACTAAAACTAGACTAAAAAGCACAGGCCTTAAAGTCTAAAACTTGACTAAATAAAAACATGATGAGATTGACTAACAAGGACATTTTAATTAAAAAAAAATTCAAATCAGTCCGAGCCTCCACAATTAACACCTATTAGCACAGTTCTCCAGACGCGAGATATGCATGTGCAGCTTCCACCCATCATTGAGCTTTCATGTTTTTCAGACAGTCATGTCTCAGTCTTCCATGGTTGTCGGTTAACCGTTGTCAACTTGAACAAATATTTTTTTGTTATGAAGAGTACACAAATGCCTGGCAGAAGTCAAACACAATCACACACAACAACGTTGAAACACAGTGATGATAGATGTGTTATGGTCTCGATTGTGGTGTGCACAAATTCCATATATGTATGTGGTTTTAAATTATATTAAAAAGTCGTTGTGAATCAGGAAGTTGAGATCGCACTGTTGCGTTAATGGTTTTCTCATGGATGTGCTCAGGCTTTGGGATTTAATACTGGCATACATTCAGTGCTTTAATGTTTGAAATATACTACAAAACAAACTGCATCATATTAAGCAATATTGTCAGCTCAATAGTCTTGACTAATATGGGCCCAAGGTCTTATAGAGTGAAAAAAAACTAAGTGACAAACATAGCACAAACTTTTGAACTCTCACATATTTATCCATGCAGACCTACCACAAACTCTTTACGCATTTTGCAGTCCTTCACACTCACATGCATACACACATTGTGCAAACACATGCTGTGCTGCCCGGTTGGACCACTCTATCAGCATCCATGAGAAGTCTGGGCTGTCGATCTGCTCATAGCCCAATCTGGCAGCACGCTCACCATCAGTCCTGCCATCTGCTGGTCTCTCAGCAGCTTGTTTAGAGGTTAATAGCTTCATGATCCCTCTATCTGTCCTGCCCATCTTCAAATGGCTAATTCTTTCTCTCTGGCAGCGATTAGCTGTGCCTGTGGCGGAACGTCATCCGTCCGTTTTTTTGGTGTCATCCGGGCCATCATCAGGACAACAACCCCCGTTTATTACCCGACATACGATATCAGAATAGATTTTACATTAGAAAGCGTGCAGCCACAACACAATGACACATCTGGAGCCATTGCAGATAGATCAATTTCCCTTTCTTAGAGATATTGTTTTGTTTGTTACAATTCATCCTTTGTTTAACATCCAACAGATCACACTTGGAAAACTGCTGAATAATAACTTCTTCTTTCAGTCTGCAGTTTTGTAGTGAGATATACTGAACATCAATATGGATAATGATTTCTGCAGTGGGCAGTTGAGTTTTATGTATTTGTGTGTATGTACAAGCAAGAGAAGAGATGAAGACCCCCACATGACTTAACATGTATGGAAACTGTAATCAGTCTAGTGCAAGTAAATATAAAGTGTCCTTGCACAAAGTGCATTTTCCTTCCACATGCGTCACAGGCTGGACCATCTCATTTGCAGGACAAGCTCTCCACTGCTGCACTGATTCCTATGGGGATACTGATGGAGATCATCAGTGTTAATGTGGTAGCTGTGGGGTTTAAAAGAGTGCAGGTACAGTAAATCTGAAGAGATCAACTTGTGTCAGGGCTGCAAGGACCTCTGCGCTCCCTAGAGTAGGCTGCCAGTTTGACTTTTACTGAACCTTATCCATAACTGACTGATTTTCTTAGAAAAATCTCCAACTGCCTCTCAAATTAAGTTTAAGGCATATTTTTTTTCAATGTGACTTCTGCATGACCCCCATGAATTTGCATATTACATAGCTGAGAACTGAATATTAAGCACTTGAGCGAATTACTGTCTCTCAGTTGATATTCCCCGTGCAGCTCGAGGTAGCGAGCAAACGGGCGGGCGGGCATTTAAAACCCCTTTTGAAGATAATGTGATTTTTTCATTTGGCTGATAAGGACGTGTCATGGAATGTTTCATTATTTTGGACACTAAGCATTTTTTTGCCTTCTCCTTCGTAGCTTACCAAGAGGAACAAAAATTAATCCAGCATCATTTTATTGCTGGTTCAGATGAAGAAAGAGGGTGGGGGAGTTATTCGCTGTGATTGCTGTCGGATCGTCTTCGGGGATCTGCTCTGATTCTGACGATGCTGGCAGACGTCAAAGCTCTTAGGCTTGGGGCCGTGAGACGACATGCTTTCACACCAGTGGTACAGTATTTGCTCATCTTTTAGAAGACGAAGCACAGTTGTGTGAATTACCCACGTCCCATAATTCATTCTGTCATGACTTGATGATTTTCTATGATCTCAGTGTTCTGGGGGAAATAACTTATGAGATGCACTGTTCATATTTTATAGATATTGCAGGTCTCAAACCTCAGATGCCAGCCACATGTTTGTTTCAAACCTCAACCTTTACCTCTCAGCGCAAAGTCTCAGGCCCAAAAATGCATTGCTCAGTGAACCTTTGGAGCCTCACTATGTGGAATTGGGTATCTGGTTTCAGATGATTGCTCCAGCCCATGCATATGCATTATATAAACATGAAAAGGCCCAATAGCTCTAAGGGAAACTATGATCTCTCAACACATTCTAATTAAAGATTCCTCCCTCCACTCTGGCCAAAAATGGCTGCATTCCACTTCCTGACAATCTTATTCTCAATTTGCTCTCTAGTCGACTTTCATTGTGGTGTTTTTCCATACAGCCACACAAACACTGATGTCACGGTGTCTGTTGCAATGGAGGATATTTCATTTTTTCATCTGCTCCTTTATGTGGGGATTTTCGACATAATCAGTGTGAGGTGCAGGTTCTTCCTCTGGGCTGAGGATAGCGGGTTCTACAGAGGACAGATGAATAGCTGAATAAGGACACTCTGAGGGTTCCCGATCCATCCTACCCACCCCCGCCTTTTTGTCAGTGGATGGAAATACTGAAATAGATTCATGAGCTTTCCCTTCCAATAGCTTAGCAGACACTGTACCAGCGGCTGGCACCAAGTGACAACTGAGATTGGCCAAGAGTAGACAAACACATTGCCACACACATCAATGCTAGAGATGAGCAATGTGAAAAACAGAGGGCGCTAACAAACAGGGAGGAAAAGTGTACTAGAAAACAATGGAGAGAGAGTTGGTTAAGTATTTGGGCCAGTGTTTGTAGTGCTAGTTTTAATGACCGACTAACCTTAACCCTAAGCCTATGAGTTCATGACTTTTTTCTGTTAAGTTTGTCTAAGATAGGCTTTTGAAGTAAAACAACCCTAAAACTACATTGGAGGTACGGACATATTTTTATTTTGGCAATATTTGTCCCTAAAAACCTTGAAAATGGCTAATATTCTGTGTTTTTCTCAGATTATTCCTCAAGACAAAAACTATTTGAGTGAAATCTAAATGGAATAGTTGAGGTAGACTCAAATGAGGGTAAATGCTCCACATAAGGACTACTGGATATATTTTTAATACATCTAACTCAATAAACTGATTTATTTGTCATTTTTGCATATCACAATATCTTCTAAATATTTAGTTAGCACCTTGCCTTTATTTTGAAATGCCAAAATTGGTGGTAGAATGGTATAACCCTCTGGTATAAGTTAGTTAAAAAATTGAGAAAATGTAGGTAATATGAACACGTTTCTAAGAGAGACCTTGGTTTTTATCATGTTTTGTTTAGCAGTCTGTAAAAATTATGAAAACCAGGGGAAATTATTGCTAATTCTAAATTCTAATTCTAGATCAAAATCTAATAACGCCTCTCTATCAGCCTCCTAAGCATGTAGTCAGTGTCAGCCTTTCCATGATCTCTAGTCAATACGTTCTCAACAAAATACACACTCTCAAACTCATCCAGCATGTTCCTTGAGATCACCGGTTATCTTAAAGCTCCCCTAAATATTTAGACAGCGTGTGGTTGGAAATCACTGTATGGCAAGTTAATATCTAACAAATGTGGGTTGCCGCTTTGTCATGCAGTGCACTTGTTTAAATGTCCTGGTGAACTGTGATCTATGTGATTGTTGGAGTCCTGTCCAAACAGTGGGATAAGAGGCAAACAGTGACCTCTCCCAGGCTGATCATTCCTACCACATGGAGCATGTTTGTACAGACCTGCCGTGGCTTCCACCTAGGAATGCATGTCCGATTCCTCTGCATCTCTACATCCTTGTCTGCATCTTTATGGACTTGCATGTTTAACAAATGATGTGAAACAGATCCCAAAGGAAGTAAGGTATTCTGTAAATAAGTAAGGAGACCAAAAGAAAGCCATTATGACATATTGATAAATGACAGTGTATCACAGCTAGTAAATAATGACGGATGGCCCAATCACCATCTGATAATCTCCTGGCTGGTTTGTTTTTGTCTGAGGGTTGCTGAAGTATGATACCAGGTCAAGATTTGCCCTCGAAGGGTTAAGATGACACCTCCAGGCTAAAACAAATGACAGGGACAGACTCTGTTGACTATGCAGACTACGTCTAAACTATTCTAGTATTCAATTCAAGCATAGTTCAACTGGCAAGTCATGGACAAAGGTAATGCTTTAACAAAAGGTAACTTTCAAAATCTAAAAATATTAAAAATGAACCCCCTGTATGTACATGATGATTTTCAGATTGGGACTTGACTTTAACCTATACTTTTTTTTGGAGCACAGGTAATATGCAACATGCTTAATTGTATGCACTGTAAAAAGCCATTTCTACCAACTGGATGGAGGATTGTAGTTTTACAAACCCCTGTCATCCAACATATTTCTGCATGGATCCAACCAGGCCTTGATATCACCAGGCCTTGATATCAATAGCAGAGTACAAGCCCTTACTGTAAGCCGCCTGCTTCATTGTCCTGTATGGCTATGTCATGCTTTGGCTAACTGTGTATTTTTCTGTTCTACGATAGGCTGCTAATGTTACCATGCCTAACAGGCTCATTACTTACAGCGGTAACCAAGCGTTATTTCCAAGGCCAAGGGGTAATTGTAGCTACATAATTTTATAGGGCCACAGGCTAAAAATAGCGCACTCTAGGACTGGCATTGCTGGCATCATTTGATTTGGGGATATTTACTTGAGATTTGTTTGTCAACTTAATGAGTTAGTTATCATCCTTGAAACCTTCTCTCTTGTAAAAGTGAGACATAGTGTTTTAAAGTACAAACAATAAAGCACCAATTAACTTTGGTTGCTTGCATAATTATGTTTTCCTATAGTAAGCATCTGAACAATGTTCTTCTACAAAACAATAACAGTGTAGTATCATTTTATTTGTAATACTGTGCTGTACTATGTGGGCTAAATAGCTCAATCCTGATACACAAGGAACATTCTGCTGCTTTATCTGCTGAATCTTTCACATGGTGATGCTGGCTTTTTGCTTGGTTCATACCAGCTTTACCGTTTTTTGTATGGTCTTGAGTTAGCATGATATCACATAGATAGCCTTCAAAAGCATATTTTGCATCCTTTTGCATTAAGTCAGCCAGTGTTTTCAAAACACTCACAGAATGAATTAACTGTAATAAGCTAGCTTGTGCTGATAAATATGTGTCACCAGCAATTGTCAATTTAGCCAGGCACAAATAATCTGTAGTAGTGTAAACTTCTCTCCCAAAGGCATATTGCTCCAAATATACTACACATTTCAAGTAACACATCTCTCACATCTTTAACAGAGTAAACTACATTGGTCCCATTCATAGCCGGACTGGTATGGCAGCCTTTACTAAGGGTAGAGGGTTTCGTGAATGGTCATTGCGGCTTGAGGTAATGCCAAACAGTGTAGTCGTACTCGTATCTGTCTTCCCTTGGAATGGACTGTATTTTTGCTTGTTCTTGTCTCAGTCTCAGACAAAGAGGACTTTAAAAATAACTGTATTACAAGACTGGTCAAGACCACAACTGTAGGGATGTCACTAAATTGTCTGTGCATTGTCTGATTTCTTTGCTAACATGTTACTGTAATTGCTAATAGAACACAAAGGAATAACTATGCAATGCCTTTTGATTTTTTTATAAAGACATTTTTCATGGTACACTTCCATGAACACACACACACACACACACACACACACACACACACACGCACACACACACACACACACACACACACACACACACACACACAACGCTTGACTACAACACAAATGTCAAATGTAAAACATGAGCTGTATAGTTCTGCGTATTACTATTATTCTATACTGGCTATAGCCTAATGTATGTTGAGTGCAGGACAATAGATCCTAGCTACCAGGACTTCTAAAGAGCCATTATGCCTTCATGGGAAAGCAACCGAGGTTAGAGGCTCTAACTCACCTTGAAATACCTAAATGGAGACCTCCTGTTGCCAAGGTATCAGCGTCGCAACACTTTATCCTCATGGAATGTCACTGTTTATTATGAATAAGATGCAGTCAAATGCTAGCATTGATGCTGGCGATTAAAGGATTCAGAGGAAAGTATTGAACTCTTTGGTGTGAAGTATATGTTGTTCATTTACATGTTTTCATTCTCACATTGCACATGAGCACTGTCTGGTGGAGCCGACAGTGGTTTCTTTATATGATACTAACTTGGCCAAGCCATTACTTTTTTCTTTGTTGTAACCTATTATGCAGCTGAAAAGACCAATTTCCCCTTCAGGGATAACTTAAGTTTCATCGTATCTTTCTCTGAACTCAGTTCAGTAATCTTTCTCAATTGGTTGTGGATCACAGAGGTTAGTCTCAAGCTTTCTGTGGTAGCCGGTGATGAAAACTATCTGTGTGTTTCTGCTCTCCATGTTTGCGTACATGTGTGTTACATGATATGGGTGACCACTCCTCATAACCAAGTAGCCTAAGGGCATCCTATGGGGGAGATATGGTTTCTTTGAGGTTGCATATTGTATCATTTTCAATTATTTTAATCAAGTAATTTAGTGTTTGATGTTATATATGATAGATGTTTAAATCCAAATGGATCATTTCAAAATCTTCATATTTAGAAGAAGACAGGCTTTTCATTTATTATAATGGTATATAAGTAGATTATTTCGCCCCCCCGCGACCCTTTAGTTACTGATAATTGAAGTGGATTCTAGTACAATTCATAATAAATGCAGGCTTATTTCACTTCAAGTTGAAATATCTTAACCGTACTACACTAAAAAGAAATCGGCACCAACATAATCTGAAAATGAGTCTGCTTTTTTAGGGTCCGAGCATGAAAGTGCCAGCTCCCAAAGGTGTCCCTGGTAATAAAACTGCGAGGAAACCTATTTCTTTTGTAGAGATTATTATTTTGCGGCACTTTGAGCGTGTTTTTAAGGGGCTTAGACTGCTCACAAAAACAGATGAAAATGGCAAAGTTCTGCAGTCACTGAATTTGCAGCGGGATAAAGTTACCCTGAAATTGACAGATGAAGCAACACTCGTGCGTGCGCCAGCGCAGTTTTTTTGGGACTGTACCTAAAGTCAGACTATGTCTGACTTTATCAGGCATAGTCTTATTAGCTTATGTCTTATTAGCATAATTCCATATTTGCAAAAAATAAATCTAACCTTACTTTCTTCATGTCCTTCATAAAATCCTATCTGGACAACAAAAACCTCAAAACTGTGAAAACTAAAGCGTTTTGTAATTAATTTATTTGTAAAGTATTTTATTATTTTGTGTTTTTTGTTTTCGTTTGCCGGCATGCGCACGGTGTTCACGTGGCGTTCTGCTCCAAATTTGACATGCTTGATAAGAATCCAGGCCTGAGTAAATCCAGACATCAACATTGAGCATGAGTCGGAGCGCCACCTACTGGCAAAAGGAAACAGCAACTATTCGACTTTAAGTAACTACTCGTACAAAGGTAATCAGATCCACTTCAAACTTGGTCAGCAAAGTCTAATGAAAAAAAGAGCGTGACTTTCATTGCCATGGAACAGGAAGTTGCTTTAACTTACATTGTTCAATCTGCTCGATACTTGGCCTGCTTGGTAAGAATGCACGCCTGACAAAATCTGCACACAAATATGGAGTCAGTCATAGCACCACCTATTGGAAGCAGGAAATTAAGCGGCCTCTACTCCACAGAGTAATAATAGTGTACTTCTTCATGCAGTGTTGCGTGCTTGTGACAAGACTGGCACACACGCACAAGTGGGGTAAGGGCTCTTTCATCGCTGCTTTCAGCTTTAATTCAAATTGTTTTATTTTGTTTCAGGAATTTTCTTGCCTATGGACATTAACACATTAGCACCTCTCTAAAAGAAATTCATGGTGTGTAGCTTTCGCAGTCAATAAATATGTAGTAAATTAAAGTACATGGGAGGTCCGTATTCAAACTTTTTTTTGTATGACAGTCACTGAGGTGAGGGTGGATATGATCCTTCGTGAATTAAGGTCACCTATTGTTTTCCTGTTAGCAGTGCCTATCACCAGGCGAGTCCCTCTATGAGAGACCTCTCCTGTCCTTTGAGATCCGTCTGTCTCAATGCAATCAATAATCCAATCTCAGTCTCCTTGTGTGTGTGTGTGTGTGTGTGTGTGTGTGTGTGTGTGTGTGTGTGTGTGTGTGTGTAACCCTATGCCCTAGACAGAGGCCACCAATAGGGGGAAATGCTTCTGTCTGACCTCCAACATGCATCATTTTCTTCCTCCTTTCTGTCTTGGCTTTGTCGGTTCTTCGTAGATGTCTGAGTTTGGCTCCAATTATTTTTTTCTTCTACCCCCAAATTTCCCTTCATCTTTTCACCTGTCTTCATGCATCAGCGTGTCCATCTGTCTATCACTCAGTCACAGTAAGTAATACATTGGTTTGCTCTCCAGAACGTCTTTCTTCACATTCAGCGCTGATTACTGTCAGTGTTTCTGTCATCTTCGGTGTATGTCACACTGATCGATGGAGTGTGTGCTTTACTGTGTGTGTGTGTGTGTGTGTGGGACATCAGTGGAGCCACCTTGCTGATTATTTGGTCGCTGGATATAAAAGGGTCAGGTCTGAATCGGCCTAATCAATGACTACAGAGCCTGGCTGTCTATTCCTATATTATCCGAAGAATAAGCACACACACATAAACACACGCTTTACAGTGGCAGATAAATCGAAGCTTAATGATCAGACACTTAACAAGGAGAGAATAACTGGAAGTTACAGGTCACCTCTGCTAAATATTGTAATATTGTAATACTGTATGTGTGTGGGTGTAAGGGTGGATGGACACCACTGGTTTCCAAAAAGGAGGAGATGAAAAGTCTAATGAGGCTCATGTGCAATCCAGCATGATATTATAGCTGCTGCTGCTGTTCAATTTGTGTCCTCAAGTAGGTAGCTGTGGATCGGATTAGGTATAACACCTGCTTCTTGTGTGTATGGGTTTTATCTATGTGCACATAGACAATTTAATTCATGCACCTCATCTAGATCAGAGGTCACCAATCAAATGATTGATGCGGAAAGGGAAGCAGGAATTGACCGGTCACCTATGTTGCATCAGCAAACCTTAGGGACCAACTTTTTTGTGTCTGGCTGCGACTGCAGACGGTTTTGAAAAAAACTTTAATTAATAGACTCATTACCTTCCAATCTCCCCATGCCCTTTCCTCTGTGTTGTCTAGGCCTCCAGAGGGAAGCTTAGTGCTTCTCGTCTGTAGTGAAGGATCACATCCCTGGAAACAAGACCCTGAAGTGACCCTGTCTTTGCCAGCTGGGCCAGCAACATGCAGTAGAAAGCAGGTGTGGTCTGGGTTAAGACTGAGAACAATTGTATTTGATTTGATGAAGAGGAGACAGTGGCCTTAAATAAAAAGGTGGGTAAACTATAATCTTTTTGAGAGGCAAACAACCTCAAATAGAAACAAATAATTAGAAAGAAAAGAGAAACCAATTTGATTCCAATAAATAGAATAGTGTATACAGATTGAATATTCAATTTCCTAAACGCTGTTGATAAAATCTAAATTGTCTTGCAAATGCCCTGTATATTTCTTCTGAAAATAATGAAAAAGCTGAATACAAAGTTTTGAGGAAAAAAAGGAAATAGGAAAATGAGAAAGAAGGGTAGTGAAAAAATTCTAGGATAAATTGAGAAATATTAAAACAAATAAAAGAGAAAAGGTTGTGTGGGTCCGAAACATTATAACAGTATAAGATGAAGAAATAGCCTAACCTCCGGCACATTAAATGTATTTCTCTGGGTAGCTGTTAAACCCTCATTACAAAAGCATTGGATGTCTGAATGAGACACACACATGCCCATCAAGTTCAAGCTTTACTCACTCGTCCTGGAGATATCCTGATCAGATGCCTGAACCACCTGACAACTGAACATCTAAGCTCTTTCCAGATATCTGAACTTAAGCTGATGGTAAGTCAAGATACTCTTCAAACAACATTTTGCTTACTTTTATCTGTGATCTCTATTCACTACCAAATTCTAATGACTACAGAAAAAGAGTTGGAAAATATGAGATAAATTGAGAGCTTCACTTTTCATTCCTTTTTCAACCTCTTTTTAGTTCTCTGTAAGCTCTGCTAGCCAATATTATGCTTTGTCCTACTTTTACTCCTGAATCATCAGAGGTAATCTTCTATTTTCTGGTATCATAGTCTCAGACAGGTAAGCTGATCTTCATCTAGTTCAAACCTGGCTATAAACCCCTTCAGTATGCTGGGGAGATTCCGATACGATTTGTCAAACCCAATAACAACTAGTTAAGATTTTAATGAATAAATATGAAATGTAAAATAGCTGACAACACCACTTAGGTTAAGGAGTCTAGGGCTCCAGTGTAGAGCATGTTCATAAAAATCGGGGGAAGAGCAAACAGTACACGAGCAACAGTTCAAGTAGAAATTCATTTATAGCCTACTCTAAATATACCATAAAAATTAGTCTATACAAACAGTTAAACAGAAAACTCAAGGTCCAGCATAATCAGGAAGAAAAAGGATGGAATACAAAAGTCCAAGTGAAAAGACATTGAAATAATGTTGAACCACTGGCTCTCCGCCCACGTGTTAAGGCACTTGTTGGCCACTCCCTCCACATTCTTGGACTCCCAGCGTCTTTTCTGACCACCGAGGATACCTAGGAATAGAACAAACTTATGGCATTAACTGGGTACACTTTGGCTACAGCCAAGTTAATGCCTGACGTGCCAGAGTGCTACACAACCCCCAAAGAGTACTTGCACGGCAAGACAATGCTCCTCGCTATGCCGCTCTGTGTTTTGCTGTAACACTGTCCGTCTCGTTTCCCACTCGCTCCCGTTCCTCCATTGTTCTAGTTTCTCTCGTGCCTTCCACTTCCTCTGCTCCTCTGCTTTCCTCTAGTCCAGTGGTCCCCAACCACCGGTCCGCGGACTGGTACCGATCTGTGGGTCATTTGGTACCGGGTCGCACAGAAAGATTGAATAAAAAAGGTTTTATTTTGAAAAATCACCGGAGACATCTGTCTGTGCGTCTGTGTCTTTTGACACATGTCAAGATGCTTGTCTGTCACGTGATACTTTACTTCAAAGAAAATAAGCCCACAAGCAACAATGAGTGGAAAACAAACGTCTTTAAAGAGCTTTTTTGGAAAAGGGAAAAGACCCAATGAGGAGACATTTAAAAGACAACATCAGGAGTCCTGTACCTGTAGCGATAAACACCTCAATACGTGTTTATCGCTACATGCGCCGCTCTGCATAATATACAGGCTCGCAAATGAGGCAACGAAGCCTTCATAATGCCTGCACCCGGCATTAAAAGACAAGCCCTTGGAGTTGTTTTAAAGAAAAACACATGAACAAGAAGGACATAAACAATTACTGATGGTCACCACATCAACACATGCGAGTACACTGAGAGCGTCGTACTTAGTGACTAACCGTGTTGCTAAGAGAAGAAACCTTTTACTATTGGTGAAGAATTGATACCCCTATATTGGACCAGCTCGTTGCAGAGACACAAGCTCAGGGCTCCCACTAATTCAGCGTAATGGTGAGTTTTTTATGCACTTTATATTTGTTTTTATGCTGGCCGTATCATTTTATTTTGTCATATTTGTTCCCCTCCTGCGGCATCGGAGATCCTTCCCTCCGTCCACGGCATTGGGCACCAACACCAAAGTAACGATTCACAATCAAACGCACCGAGATCATCCACAACAAGAGGTTGCCAAACTGGACAGGCTGAGTGTTGTGATTATGTCCTTGGAAATGGCAAATTGGTGACCAAGCTAAAAGTCCAACAACCATTACGGATACTTGTTGAAAAGAAATATAGTCTCCACTCTCGCTCCAGTTATACAATGACCGGACGGCTAAGAAGGCCAGAGGCCCAACGCAAAGGTGTGCAGCATATGACACAGTCACGTAAGCCACTACAACACACTCACAACATTGAAGATCTTAGGCACCTTAGGGTGAATTTGATCAACTTCTGACACCTTGATGCTCAATATTTGAATGACCTCGTAGGCTTTTTTTCAGAAGACATTTTGACATGTCACAGTAGGAAAAGCTGCTTTGATTTCAGTATCCTGATATTGTGCATGCTGGCTCACTGTCACACTCACTACAACACTTTAATAGAACAAAGCCATCGTTAATGTTATTAGTAACCTACTGAGAGAAATAAAAATGTCTGCAGTGAAAAAGGGTAATTGACCGCGACCATTTAAGGATTGAGAGCACTGTTAGGAGTAATGTTTTATCCCACAATATATTTAAAGGAATGAGAATGTATGTTTTATTGGACAAAAAACAACCCACCGCAGTTTTAACATTCTTCGAGATACTTTGTTTTTTTATAAAGCATTTTTCTCTGTCAAGGCTGAACCTGTGAAGATGTTTGGGTTTCATTTAGTCAAGACTCAATATTAAATCCCTAGAGTAGTTGTTGGGTATTATAATAAGTAAGTAGACACAAGTGAACACAAACAAACACAGAAAAGATGAGCTGGACAAAGCTCAACACTTGCCAAACAAGGTAAACGACAACAAACAAACAGCTCTACTGGGACGTGTGTACTGTGTGTCTGTACATATGTAGATTTGTGCAAATTTGTGTGACAGTTTATGAATCATAAATTATGCATATCGAGATGTTTTTCCTGCAGCCCTCAAACCATCCTTATCATAATGACCATGACCGCAGAAGGTTTCATTAGCGCTCAGTTAGTTGTCCATCGCTTGCTGTTTGTTTTTGCTCACTCCATCATCCAGGATCATTTAGCTTTCATCAGTGTGCCCTTTCTCGTTGCCTTGTTTTAATCAGACCATTGTGACCTCGGGTACCAATCTCTCTTTCCTATATTATGAAATGAGAGGAGCAGTAGGAATTAGGTTTGATTGTTGGATCTGACTGTCAGTCTGATATCTGTTTTGGCTGTCATGAACCAATATTTGACTCAGCGTTTTAAGCTTCATGCAAAATAGATTTGTAACGAAAACCCATAAATAAAATTGTGTCTCTTAATTTTACTGGATTGTTTTTTTGTAATACACACAAACCGCCTGACTAGGCTCTGAGCCCGGGTGCGACAGGTTCCCTAGCATCCCCTGAAGCTCTGCCAATGGCACACACTCAGTTTTCCTCAGTGATTAGAGATTACTGCCAAATTACAGGTGCACCAAATAAACCAAGAGTGGTAGATAATGGATAAACTGCTACTTTGATCTCACCCTTTCTGTATCCTGAACAATAGAGGTATGTATTGTTCCAAGTCAGATTTTGTTTTAGTGATGGAACGACCTTCAAAGATCTCAGTAATTACTTTTGTGAGTACAGTGACAAAATGTCCAAATCTGAAAAAGTTAAGATCTACACTGTAATAAACTGCAAATATATTTTAATAGTTACAGATGCATTAATTCCTGCTTTTTTTTCTAAATTAGGTACCCTATACTTTAGATCGAAACATTTACTTGTACTAGCTGCAAGTAAAATTTAAGCAAAATGCTGGTCTTCAAAGTGGTACTTGAATACTACTTTTACGTCTGCATTTGTACATGTTTTTGGTCTTTGCCACCAATGAGTTGGACTAATTGTGCTGCTTGTTTTGCCCACCCACACTTTAGCACTGCTGTGAATTGGGTGGCTGAAAATCCCACAAACTGGAGCACTAATAGATTGATGGATAGTTCCCAGCTGTCAATGTGACATTTGTAATGGTCCCATCCTTTGTAACAATGAGGGAGGGGATAAATTAATGGAGGGTGAGAAATGGAGAAAGAGAAATGTTTTCTTTGGTTCTATGTGTCTGCATCTACATATAGGCTGTAAGGAGCAAGACAAGGGCACAGCAGACATGATTCACTTTGAAGACTGAACAATGAATGCAAATTGCAACCAACAGTTGTGTGCTTCCTACGTAAATCTTTTTTCACTGTCTTTTTTAGAAGCAACTACATTCCATTCACGTTCCAGTACACAAGCATGTATTCAGCTCAACAGCCTCATTATTCCCGAAGGTTTTTTAATAAAAACATTAGTTTATTTTTCACAATTTTCTATATAAGTTGGTCACAAGTCATTGTAATTAAAGCTAATTAAGACATTTTCATAGCATGCATAATTTTTAAATGTATAGGAGGGGCTGCAATAAAACCCCTCACTGGATAGGGCCTTACTGGAACAACAGAAACACCACACATCAAAAATCTCTTCAAATGCTTCAGTACTACTCACCAAACTACACTCTTCCAGATTTCCTAAAGCAAGCAAAAGCACATACAAAAGAAAAAAACCTGTGCTTTTAACAAAAATACCACTTCACTAGCTAAAGTCTATGCCATGTGCTGTTACAGAAATATGGCCCCAAAGCCTGTGCACAATGCCAAAAGTTGACCAACTCTGGCTTTGGTGTGGCAGTGGTTTTGACTTTCACTGCTATAACATTTTTAATTTGTTTGAAGTTCAATGAAAATTGCAGGATACAGTTACCAAATTAGTTTACTTGTCTCTGTGCATCTACCAGGGCTCAGCCTTACGGCTTCGCTGTCAATCAAACACACCGACACAACATTTCTTATATTCCTAAAGAAGCAACATTAGTGGTGTGGCTCTATTGGTGGCAATATTGGTCAGTCAGACGGTTCAGCACTCTGGTCCAGACCAAAATATTTATAAGTAATCTTATACATTGCAATGCAATTTGGTACATACAGTATATCCACAGTCAGTTTGAAACCTACTGACTTCGATGATTAGATTTCATTTAACGCCATCATCGGTTCGAAGTATTTCAACACCTACTAGATGGATTGGCACACACATTTGTTAATATTAATCTATATTTTAGTAATCCTATTACTATCAGAATAACGGGGACATTTACATGCTGTCTTAGTTCCATTTGTTACATAATCATGCTACAACATTTGGAAATGCAGATCACATAATGTTTAGGGGGTTGTAAACAGGAAGTATAATATAGTAATAGAAATATAATAATAGTGTGGGTTCAGCGAGTTATGGTGACGGCTACTAGCCCAGTTTTTCTTTTCGCTTATATGTGTTTACATTTTGTCAAATGAACTCTACCCATGGATGTACAAACTGTTATCTCTGCATCACTTCGATAGTGAAGAACATTTCGAAACAACAGCATAAGACTTAAAGACAATGGAGTGGTATAGATATATGGGTATAGTGACTAGGAAGGAGCTGAAAGAAAAGGTTGCATGTCAAAGCAGTCACTATAAATACACCCTCTCCTCTCACGTGTTCCTCAAGTGCAGCTAGACGTGAGAGAATATTAATTTTCTGCTGCTGACTGGAGCTGGAAAGGCTGGAAAACAACTACTTTGTCCTTGTGGAGAGGCGTGTTTCTGCTTGCGTTGGCCAAAACCCTCAAAGAGTGTGTGTTCCTGAGATAGCTGACAGTGAGGGAGGAGAGGGAAGGCTGAAGTGGCAATTGATAACTGTTGATTTGAGCTGCTCTTATAAACACTGCAAGAAATAGACGTATAGAGAAGTAAAGATGTAGACGGACAGTGTGTTTCCATCCAGCTGTCAAGAGAGTTTTGAGTAGATTCTTGAAATGTTTAAAGAATTGACTTGCGTGAGTTTGTATCAAATAAGTTGAAGCCTTTTGAAAACAGATGTGGATCAAACTTTCTACACCAAAAGGAATGATTAGGAACTCATTAATTTGTGCAGATGATTCTTTGCTGCCCAGCCAAATAGTATACCAACCATATAATCACAATGGTTTAGAGCTGTTGAACAAGACACAACATGTTTTATATTTATGTGAATGTGTTGACGATTACTATGCGAGTATGACAGAACAAGAAGGCCTTAGCTTAGTGTTTTTAGCAGTGTGTTTGTGTAGGTCTAGGATACCATGTCCAAGCACAAAGCAAATAGGATTTTCTAGCATCTTTCTCTCACTCTGTTTTGTGTTTGTGTGTTTGTGTGTTTGTGTATAGAGAGAGAGAGTTTACTCTATATTGTGAGGCTTAGTTTCCTACTGTGGTCATCCAGATTGCCAGTCACCACAGCCTTGTGTACGACATGCTAGATAAATCCTGTTTGCACGCGCACACACACACTCACACAGGAGCGCTCTGTGAGCCAAGTGATGTGGGCTAGCAGGTTCAGCTTAACCACAGTGAACTCTGGTTTGTCCAAAACAAACGAGGAAGGCCATGCAGGGATTTGTCTTTTAACAGGCTTTATCAGACTTAAATATTCCACTTGCATAATATCAAGTAATATCTTCCTTCTTCTTTCATTATCAAAGGTTCAACATCTTTTTTCCCTCTGAGCTGCAGAAGTCAGAATAATATTACATTTACACTGGTGAGAACCTTTCACATGAGCACTGGGCACAGTCAGTAGAAGAGATTAAGCTTTTTTTTTTCAAGCTGAACATCAACAATCAATTTACTCTTCTACAAGTTCACACACTGTGTTCAGAATCAGTGTTTCTCAGCTCCTGTGGCTTATTTAAAAAGTTGAATTGATTTATTTTGGAGTCGAGAGCAACTCATATCAAAAAGGCAATTAGCTGGCTCTTCTGTTGTTGCAGCAAACAAAGATCCTCGTCATTTTAATTTAATGAGCTAAGTCTGGCTCAGAATGAGAATCTTTGTTGGAATTTAATAACGGTTTCCACTCTGTCTTGCTCTTTAGAAAAAGCAAGGGCTCCAGACTGGTGTTGTCACAGTGTTAGGTAGCATCCAGGGATATTATGGGAAAACAGGCCCAGACAGACTCATTAGGGGTCGTCCACACTGGCTGAGATATTAGATTCATGACAATGCTAATACACAGTCAGCCCGGGTAAGATTACACTTGAATAATGGATGTTCTGTTTTAAGGGGAGCAAATCACCGAGAGTGATTTTTTTCTCGCAGAGATCTATGACATTGAAGTGTTTTGACTGATTCGGTTGTTCCAGTAAAGAGCGAGAAGCTAACCATGCTCCCTCGAACAACAAAGAATAGACAGAGAGGCATGACGCACATAATGCAGAACAGACAGACTTATTCACACCAAACTGACAGAAAACAGCAAACTTGCACAACCAAACACACAATTAAATACACAGAGGGCCAAAGGATATAGGTAGCTTTACACCGTGTGAAGGATTTGTTTCCCCCCAACAGACACTTGGTTTCCGAAAAATGTATGAGAAAAATCAACCTCACATTTCCATTCAGATTTCCCTGTTCGATACGTCTTCATTTACAACATTTACAAGTAAAATCAGAACGTTACCATACTATTGTTCATTCTCATCTCATGGAAACCAATTCAAATAAACACATGTTGAGACTAAGTGAATGGATTACTAACAGACTTCTCTGTGTGCTTATGGCCTGTCTGCAAAAAAGCAGCCAGTTAGCATTCAAACTGAGAGCTATAGCATTGTGGCACTAATGGAGCATTAGATTGGGGTTAAGCGCCTGAATGGGGAGTGGTCCACTTGCTTTGCCCTGAGGCTACCCATACAGGGCCACCGCTTAGCATTAGCATAATTGCTGGACACTGGAGCACAGCAGAAGGTACTGAGCAATCCCCATTCCAGCTCACCTAATTCACTCTGATTAGGCTGGGAGGACTGGTGCTGAACTCCATGAATGAAAAAGGATGGATAGATCTCTTGGTAAAGCTGTTAGAGAGGAAACAGAACTGCATAGATGAAGAACAGCAGCTGGTTAGACTTTATTGCAGCGAATGATCACTTCTATTATTCAGTGTTGGATGGAAACAAGTGAAGAAAGAAAATGAATAGGGCAACTGTAGAGAGAACAACCACATGTGTGCTACTCATAATATCCTAATAAAGATGCTTTACAACACATCTGACCCTCCCAGGATCACAAGGCTTGACAGACAGAGAGAGAGAGAGACTTAGGTATGTGGCTAAGCACAAAATTGGAAGCAGTCTCTCTCTCTCTCTCTCTCTCTCTCTCTCTCTCTCTCTCTCTCTCTCTCTCTCTCTCTCTCTCTCTCTCTCCTCCTGGGATGGGTCCTAGTTTGAATTTAATGAAAGAGAAGAAAACACTATATTGCATTGGACTCAAATGGGACCCCAGAGAGTCCCAAACCAATTTTGTTGGACAATGGTAGAACCAAAACCAAAGATGTGTACAGTACTGATGAATCAGGTTGGCAGATGGAGGAATGAAAATAAATAGAAAAGGAAGTTTCATTTAGGAGAATTTGGCAATTGGATAGCACCAAACAATAGTTTGTTTATAAAGGCCTTACACTATTGACAAGTTTCTCTTTTGTCCATACTTGGTTAGCACTGTATGAATGCACAGAGTAGAATATGGAGACAAGGTGTTCAAATTTGATATGGAGGGTTTTCTTGCTCTCTTCTTGTAAGTGTAATAAATATAATTCAGAACTTATCTGAGTTTGCTCCAAGGCTCTTATGATCATGAGCTCTCCTCCTGCTTTGATGATGATTAAATGGGAGGTTAGCTGTGAAGTGGGATTGGTTTAACACCATGCCATGGAACCCCTTTTTTGCAGAGCGCCAGCCTCAATAGGTCCTAGACTTAGGGCCAGTGCCCTCTACACAGCTCCTGTGAGGGTTCCCTGAAGCAAGACAAGCGTTTCCCCTCCCACCTTGCGCTATTGCTTCACTCCCCTTGCCTTGGATTCCTATTCAGCCTGTTTACCATGCCACCAGGTCTATTCAAATCCCAGTCGTCAGGTCTTCCATAGCCTTAGAGAGCCACTGAACTCTCCCTAACCTACTAATCAGACCTCTCCTCCCTTTCAGTCCTTAAACATAAAGCCCCATCTTGACCACCATTTTGTAGGTCAGCCACTGTGGGCTTTGTGCAGGCCTTAGCACCACCAGAGAAAGATCCTCCTCCTATTGATGTATCTTGAGCAGCTACCCGAGCCACCCAGACACCCCTCCCCTGCAAATGGAGGCATTCAAAGACATCCACTTTATTAAGCTGTCACTGCGCATCTAAATCTGTTCCCTATTGCAATGGTACAGGCCTTTCCAGAGATAGAGAGAGAGAGAGAGAGAGAGAGAGAGAGAGAGAGAGAGAGAGAGAGAGAGAGAGAGAGAGAGAGCTAGAGAGAGAGAGAGAGAGAGAGAGAGAGAGAGAGAGAGAGAGAGAGAGAGAGAGAGAGAAGTGTCTTTGTGTGCCACCAAGGTATTCAAAGAGCTTTAAAAATCACACACACACACACACACACACACACACACACACACACACACACATACACATTAAAACTAATGCACACACACCGGTGAAATGAGATGCAAATCTGACAATTCACTTGGCAGTAAGAGTGTGATTTTCTTTGTGTGTGTATACGTGTGCATTTTGTGTGCATGCATGTGGCACCCGTTGTTGTGTGTTTGTGTGTGTGTGTGTGTGTGTGTGTGTGTGTGTGTGCCTAATTCCTGTAGCATGGTCTCAATCTGTGCTTGCATAGCAGTGCCTGTACAGTTGAGCAGCCGTAACACAGTTGTTGGTACAGGGGCATTGTGTGACTGTGGCAGGGAGAGAAATTACTTAAGAAGCCAGGACAATGTATTCAGTTAAACCAGGCTACAGTGAGGGGAGACGGGCACAGAGACGCTCGCGATAGAGGAGATGAGCAAAACAGGGTGACAGAGAGGGGGAGAAAGAGAAAGAGAGGCATAGAAAGGGTGAGGGGTGAACTGGGTCCTGGTTAAGACTTCCAGCTTCTTTCTCTTCTTTAGACAATTAACACTCACAGATTGGATTTGCATGGCTAATGGGAGTTTAGGGCTGTTGTTTGTGCAAGAGGGCTTCACATGAGTGTGACCCCCGGATTCCAGTACTTCAAACTTAGCACCAGAATAACAAGTACGGTACAGTAGCCCCATTGTAGGACAGTATTTAAATTCCTACTTGAGCAAATATATAGACGTAAATGGCTCTTGTCCTGTGAATTTCATCCAGTATGTGTTGTGTTGCTTCTTGTGAACCCCTTGTGCTTGTGCATGTCATTTGAGTCCACTGCAGGGATTGCACTGTCAATGCAAACTACTACATAGAGAGGTAATAAATTAGTGTAAGTACATTTAATGGCTATAGAAGAATAAACAACAAATTTGATGGATTTGATATGATGAAGACTTTAGGATTATTACTTTAACTTTGCAATTTATAGGTGGCAGGAATGACATTTGCATTGATGGTTGGATTGTTGGAGTCAAATCACTCAAACTTTCCTTAAGAACACCTTCCTGTTCACCAACCAGTGGGTAAAAAAATAGAAAGAATGTGTGTTATTTCCTGCACCTATTAATCACGATGATTGGCTCATAATACGTAAGCTAATGCGTTAGTGTTTTATAAATTTACTCTATGAGTAAATTCTCTATAAGATTTACAAAGCAAAGTTGTTTCATTTTCAGGCAGGTGGTTTTCTTTGTGTGTGTGTGTGTGTGTGTGTGTGTGTGTGTGTGTGTGTGTGTGTGTGTGTGTGTGTGTGTGTGTGTGTGTGTGTGTGTGTGTGTCAGTTAGTTAATATGTGGCTAAGGAGTGGAAATTAAGGCTCAAGTGGTAAATGCTGGTATTAGGAAGGGAAATGACCACTGAGCCGTTCAATAACGCCCTCCGTTGTTAATGACCACTGCCTGGGCTCAGACAGGGACACACATACACATATGCACCTGAAGAAAAGAAACAGGAAGAGGAAATTAGCAAGTGGTCCACTCCACCTTCTACTGTACATTCCAACAAAGATGAAGACTTTTCCAAACTTCTCTATGGGTTGGAATGAGGCATGTGCAAAGCCTGAGCAGGTTGTTTTGTGCACATGGGGAAACCCCTACCTTGGTGAGCTATAAAAAAAAAACATCACTCTTGTGAGTTTTTATATCATTAATGCTCGGGCTTGTGTAAGTGTTGAAATATGACTCAATTAACAAGTGCTGCACTTTTGTTATTATTTCTCCCTGAATTAATCTTCTGGAAATAGGAGCTGAGAGTAAGGTAGATATTTCCCATGGCGTGGCTCTGTGAAATGGGTTACACATGTATACTCAGCCCACCACTGCCCTCTCACATCAGCAATCCCTTTCTCCTATAGCTCCCACTCCTTTCTCATGTGGCCCTACGCTGGGTGCACAGAGAGTTGGTCACAGGCTAAACAAACAGTATTGCATTTCTTTCTTGAATTTGTCGATTTGGTCTGGTAATAATTTTAGGTGAGAGGACTGAGGAAACACTGAGCCTGTATGAG
Source organism: Cottoperca gobio (assembly GCF_900634415.1). Taxonomy (NCBI): domain Eukaryota; kingdom Metazoa; phylum Chordata; class Actinopteri; order Perciformes; family Bovichtidae; genus Cottoperca; species Cottoperca gobio. The sequence continues at coordinate 11,279,755 of NC_041375.1, read as the reverse complement.
CGTTACAGATGGTATTATCACATGAAAATAAGTATAATTGCACTGTGCTTATGGTGCTGGTTAAGTAAACCTACAGTAGGGATCAGGTTGTGCTCCGGTGCCCTCCCTTGTGCATCACTGAGTGGTTAGATGCTGTTTTAACTGAGATATAGGAGACTGCATAAATGTCTTTTAATTACCTAGAAAGGAATTTGTCATACTTCTGTTTGACACAATCGGTTAGTGGTTCACAATACAGACAGCGATTATCTGTAGGAATTTGTGAAAATGGTTGATGAAGATTTTTTGTTACTATATGTTTCAATATAAGTCTAACTAATAATATAAGTACAATACTGCTCATATTCAATAAATAAAAACAAAAACAACAAGAAACAAACTGTAAAAGTTATTTACAATAACAGCTAGTATTATGCCACTTTAAGAACACACATGAGAGAAACAAGCAGTTCCTCCAACTTTTTTAGTCATTAAGCAGATACGGCAAGTGCACAGATTTCAACGAAACAATAACTGTAATTGCCAATTGTTTCGCCTTTTGAAAGATCTATTGCTGCTATGAATTACAACAAGATGGCTAATGTATTAGAAGTGCAAAAGAAATAGGCAAACAGCTCTGAGCTGCAAATACCAGACACATTAAAGCCTGGAACACTTCCAGGGAAATCTTTCAATTACACAGAGTGAATACCACTCTGTTTCGAAGGCGAGATGGATAACTTAGAGAATGGGCTGTCAAAGAAGTTAACTACACTATAGATTTAATTAAAATAACACATCTAGGAGCTGATAGTTGCTTGAACAAGGCTGCGTCGTAACGGACAAGTGGATGGCAAATCAATGTTTCAAACAGACAGAAAAGCTGGTTTGTATAAAAGACCAAGTGAGATGGAGACAAGGAAAGAGATGGATTTATTTAAAATGGTCAGAAACGAATTAGGGTTTCACTAAAAGGAGCTGTATCTAAAATCATTGCACCAATCCAAAATGTCCATATCCAATACATTTCTGTGACACAATTATACTGTCTTATAAAATATATGCCATAACTAACTTGCAGTGAGAACATTGGTCTAGATAAGGGGGTGTGGGATTCACTTTAGTTTGTCAGTCAAAGTCAAATGTGACCCAATGATTAAACAACAACAACAACAAAGTATGCTATCGGCCTGCCTCTAGGAATGGAAATGTTGGTCTATGGTCAAGTATGGTCCAAACTGAAATATCTCAACAATATCATTTTAGGTGATTCTTTGACTTCTGTCTAGAGCCACCATTCAATAATATTTTTATTTTGTCCAATACTTTGGTTTATGAGCTTAATCCAAACTAATTTCATTCCCAACAGCCTCAACTGTACTTTGTGTTTTATGCTATGCTAACATGCTAAACTAAGATGTTGAACATGGTGAACATTAGGCCTCCCAGCTAAACTTCACATGCTAGCATTATCATTTTGAGCATATTAGCAGGCTGACATTAACATTACCTCAAAGAACCCCTTTGCCTAAGTACAGCGTCACAGAGATGCTGACATGACTCTAGACTCTTGGTCTTGTAAATCAGTATTTTGTCACCACCACCATTTTTTCTCTCTCCATCCTAAAAATGATGGAATACTTGAAAAGCACACCCAATAGAGCAACTCATTCAAACCCCTTCTCAGGGCTGTCAAAACATCAGATTTTCACTCCACGATTATCGTGGCCAAAATAATTTACAATAACAATATTATTGTGATAGAATCAAAAAAAAAGAAGTAGGGATGGGGAGAGAGAGAGAGAGTCTGTTACAGTGATTTAAGAGGCGCTGGATCAGATGTGTATTTCTAGCATGATATCAATATTTAATTTCTTAAATATTGTGTGTGTGTGTGTGTGTGTGTGTGTGTGTGTGTGTGTGTGTGTGTGTGTGTGTGTGTGTGTGTGTGTGTGTGTGAGTCAAATCAAAGTGTAGGCGTGATACTTTTGATTGAATAAAATTAAATGAGGGCCGAGAGTCAGAGAGGGAAAGTGTAAGTGAGTGTCTGTGTAGGGGTGTGAGAGGTAGCACTGAGTTCTCATAGATTTGCTTTGATCTCTACAAGGCTGGCGTCCCTCTTAAACAAGATTGCCAAATGTCAAGTTTATTAAATTACCATATCTTTCAATATCTTGGAAGATCCCTCCAACTAGGATTGTCAAGCTCAGCTTTTCAGTCAGTCGGATGGTGTCCCTGTCAGGTCCTACAACATCCACTTCATGAAAGAAGTTCTGTCAGTGAACTCAGAAGCACTTTCTGCCAGACATGTGGTTCTTATTTTACAGCCAGAAGAGCAGATTAACATAAAAGAGGGTGTCTAACAGTTCTAGCATTCAAAGCCCTGCCTGGGGCAAGAGGAGGAAAGGCCACATTTGGATTACCTCATTTAGGATCCTTTAAAACGCTGTTTACCTTGCAAAGTGTGCATCTTGACGAGGTATTGCAGTGTCAGAAAGCATAACAGGGTCAGTTGCATTAACAAACATTCTTCTTGGGCAGATAACTTTACTCGGCTCAAGGAGACATGCTGATATATACATACAGGGCTGGGAAGTTACTATGAAAATATTTTGTTCTTTACATTACAGGAAATTCCGAAACACACAATATATATATTTCAAGACAATCGTATATGATATGTCACAACATCTTTAACTGGAGATATAGGCAGAAGCCTAAAACAACATGTTTTGCAAGAACTAGGGTGAAACATTGTATATATATATTGTCATATAGTGTGGTAGTAGTTGACACAAACAATCTAACCTAATGATCCATTTAATGCCAGTTCTGGAACTTTTGATTGCAATACATGATCTTCATAAGGAGATGGAGTTTTGTTTAATGTGGAAGAAGACAGATATATACCATACAATTGGAGTGGCACGTTGAAAATGTCGCTCAGCTATGTGTGGTAGTTTTTAAAGAGCTGACAAACCTGGTTTGAGGCCTGAGTGTCAGCTGTCCCATTACTTCAGTTTTGTTAATAACATCACTGAGCTTGGAAATAAATGAGGAAGGTTTTGATGTAGACTTTGGTTGTGTTAACTGTGACCTTAGTGATGCACTGTATTCATATTAAGAGACATTTAATCAGTGCCAATTGACCAACCAGATCTTAGTAGGTAGGATTGAGAATGGGAACATCATCTACCTATATACCTGCAGTAGCTAGTTGTCTTGGTGCGTTCATGAAAAATAGTAACGAAGTTGGTATACAACCACAAAGTACTCCTTGAGATTGCTTTTAGCTTTGAAAGGCGCTTTATAAATACAATTTATTATTATTATTATTATTACAAAGTCCAGAGGGTGTGGGAGCCCCAGCAGCTCTCATGCACTGGGGGCTGGGTTCTTGCCGCGGTGACTCAGGTTTGAGTTTGACCTGAGGCATTTGCTGCATGTCATGCACTCTGTCTTCCCCTTTCCTGTCTCTCTTCAGCTGTTATTTCAAATAAAGGGAAAAAGCCAAAAAAATGAGCTTTTCTTTTCTACCTACAGTTAATGTGGGTTTCTTTTTACCACGACCAAGGTAATTACCTAAACTCAACCAAGTGGTTGTTGTAGTTACTGTGAAGACAAATGTTTCCTAATCTTAACACATCACTAACTTGATCCAATACCATGATATTTCCATAAACCTAACCAAGTTGATTGTTTGTCTAAACCTTATCCCTAGCATTGTCAGGTCTTAAACCTGATTTATGATTTTAACAGTGATTTATAACTTTTGGAAGGCATAGACAAACAATGTAATTCTGTCAATAGAGATCTCAGATCAGATAATGTCGATTCAGTCTGATTATCAGGCTAATTTCTAATCTACTGCTTGTCATTTATTTCTGCAACATCTACTGCAAAATTAAAGAAAAAGAAGCAGTAACAGAAACTGTACTTGGACAAAAATATAATTCTTGAGCACAGGTGAGACCACTTTCCCAGCTATTTCCCTCTGTTTGCCCCGTTGACCTGTACAAGGAGCTACCGCCTAGCTAGGTTCATGTCCATACATATCTAATTCATGTCTGTGTAAATGATTTAAAACAAAGCAGACGTGGCTTACACAATGTAGGCTGAGAAACGGCAGATCTTTTACCAATACTGGGTTTTGAACTTTCTTACATGCTTGTGTGGAATCAGATAAAAAGGGAGGAAAAGGACTTTAAATCACTTTTTTGTTGTTGGTATTACTGATTGTCTGATGTATGATTTGTAATTAATGGCTGACACAACCTGGTGATTAGGCAAACTAATATTTGTGTCACATTGCTTTGGATGGTAAAATCGAATCCTCCTATTCACAACCACATCCATTTAAAGACCCCTCTTCCTCCTGCCACAGACCTTTAGCCACAAGCGGAAGGGTAACAGTGCCGACCTCATGCAGGCTCAAGGGGGAAAAGGCCAGATAAGAAAGAGCCCTTTGTCTGAGAAAATTAATATGATTTTGTGCAGTTTGATTAAATCATAATGCAGCAGGTAATGAATCTTCACCTTCGCTATTTCATTACTGCGGTCATGTTATCAAGCCCTAAATATAGCCTCATTATATATTCCATTTCTACCAGCTATATTCAAAGAGAATAAATGGTTCTTCAGGTGTATATTTCACTATACCTCTCATACAAAGGCCAAGTCCCCTCTCCTTTCCTTTTCTTCTCCCTCTCACTCCATCTCCTTGAGTAATAGCCACCACTCACATCCACCAACTTCAAATGAAGGAGGCCTTTGCAACTGAAATTGGAAATAGATGGGAGAACCCGGGTGAAGCGCTTGGATGAAAGGTTCAATTATTTTCATGATTGGTCTCAGGAAATGTTTTACAATGACACTCATTTAGTCCCAGTAGTGCTCTCTGGAGACGTACTTGTTGCAAGCTGAAATGTCATCCTCATCGTCTCAGCACACTATCTCTGAATTCAGTAACGCTATACTGACCCCTATGATCTTTTCCATGAATTTCCCCTAATTTGTTAAGATTTAGATTGCTTATTTGAATCTTTAATCTATCTTCAGATGAATCCTTTTTAGCTCAACCAAATGTATCCAATTAAACAAGGTAAATCTGTAACTAGAACGGCGCATAATGAACTTGACCCGGGAGCTGGGGCAGATGATGTCCTAATCAGAGTCAATGAACTAATCTATCTCGACAGAGGTGTCAAAAGTCACAGATGAAGCTGCGATAAGAGAAAGGCCTAATGAATAACAATAGGTGGATTAACTCAAAATCTCCTCCCCTCATAGGGAGGAGATTTGGCCAATAATGTCCCCCAGTTTTTCACGGTGAGAATGGAAGTCATTGTGTCCTGCAGACAGACTAAATACAATTTCCCTCCAGAATGAAGGAAAGTCTTATTTATTTGTTATGTTACAAAAATTCTCAAAACTGAAATGTCCACTTACCGGTACTTTCTACCTTTTGGGAGTTTTCAATTGAATCTCACAGTTCAAAATGATTTTGGCAAATAACCATTGAAATAATTTAACTACCGTAATTTAAATAATAAAACTGTTCTCACCTAATTAATAATTTACCAATTGATATGTAGTATGCTGCTGTAACACTAATCTGCACACCTGGTGGCTGGAAAACACATTCTGTTTTAGCATCTATTTGTGTGGCTAGTCCAACATATCTCCCTTTTGTTCCCTAGTGTCCATAGCATGTCCTCTACATTTTGCTGAATTCAGTGAAGCCCCATTGATGTGTAAATGACAGTTATTTAATATTGTGCTTGTCACAATGATTTAAATTAGGTTAAAAAAAACAACATGATTTATAGGTGGCTGAAATCTAAATGTACTGCTCACTATTCAATAGAGTGAACCATTAAGCATTTATTATGTAGGCAATAGAGAATTAGTGAATGAGGGAGTGATTTTGCGTCGTCCAGCAGCATTCAGTTTTGACAATGGAACACCTGTTTGGTTGCCCAGGTAACAGCTGGGGTGTCAGCCATTGGGATGACTGTGTGTGTGTATTGTTGTTGAACATACTGCTCAATAATAAAACAAGATTTATTTCTGAGCATTGTGACAGTGATAATGTTCAGCCAGTGAAGGTGGATTCAGTTTAATAGCATGCAAGTACTCAGCACCAAACATAGTTCATTTGACTCTTGAGGGGAAAAGCTGTGTTTGTGACTTCAACACAGTCCAATCATTGCCACAAAACTATTCACAAATCACTAATTAACAATACTAATGAGTTCATTGTGTGGCCCTTCTTGGTGGTTGTTGTGTCCATCAACATCATGAACATTAGTTAAGTACATCCATGTATGTCCTGTATATAGGCATACATAGCACATTTATTGTAAATTTAAGTTGTTTGGAGCAAGCAAAGTCTGTCCCTACTGGAGATCTTCCCTGGGGGTCTCCCCTAGTAACCTCAACAAAGGTCATTGTGGGGGAGGAACCAGCTTTGACCCCCGGGGTCACATGAGGCCTGTATAATGGAGATAGCCAGAGAAAATTAGATAATAGAGTAACAATATATATGTTGTGTGTTATGTCCCTTTGCGCCTGGCCTGCACACACGCATGAATCCCCCCATTCAACGTGTTTACACACTTGGAGCATGCATGCAAATTATTTGTGCATGAATGCATTTTGCTGGTTTACTTTCTCTGTCTGTTTGCCCGTGTTTGCATTATTGGTAATGGTCAGTCCAGCATTAAAAGCTGAGCAGTTTGCTTGCGGCAAGGTGCGTGAGCAGCAGATAACTGGTGTTTGCATCTGTCTCCACATATACGAGGGGAAATCTTTGTGTCCACAACCCAAATATTACTTTCTATTTACCCCATGGATTATATACTACAGATAATTGGGAGATAACAGGGTTGCTTAGAAGCTCTGTCAGTGTTGCTTCCACCTGGCCTTTATCCCATTATCTATTCCATTTCAAATGTCAACACAAAACCTTGTAAAAGAATCAGCACTTTTAAAAATGACCAACATAATTGTAACATTGATTTTAAATATTTATTTTCAATTTAGATGCAGTGTTTGTGTTTAAATCAAAAAAATCCAGGTAAATGTATTCATTAAAAGGGTTTGGGTTAGGGTCTTACTCATTTATACAATGTACTTTTCAGATTTCTCTTTGGTTTGATCTACTGCAGATCCCTGATATAATACATAATTTATATACTGAATAGTGGGATAAATGTATCTATAGTGTCTACAGTGGCAAATGAACAAAACAATGGAACGAAAATAAAGCAAATTTATTTGCAAATAGAGCTTGACATACAATGCAATTTGTTCCTGAATTACACTTAACAGACATCAATGATTATTTTTTCAGGTTGGGGAGCCTCTCTCTATTGTTCCCTGACAGTGCTTCTGTGTGTCAGTGCAAATAAATCATACATTGCTGTTGTTTGATAAAAAAAAGGTTGGATTCTTAAATAAGAAAAAGGCATATTCAGAAGCTATTTTAGTTTGGTAAAAAATGTCCCATCGTTAATTATTGAAATAATAATCTCCATTGAATTAAGTTAAAGCCACCCCACTCTCTTTGTAGAGAAATGTTCTTAAGATCCTGATCTTTTGTGTATAAAATTTCGAAAGACCTGCAATAATTAAATCAATTCACACATAAAATGTATAATTAGAAATCATGTTTATTCATTTTTGTAATGTATGTGCAATTTGTATGTTGTCCTTCTCTCTTAAAGGTCCTGTCACACATATCCGTATGACAGAAACTTATGCCGGCGCATACGAAATATCGGCAATAGGTTGATATAAATTAAGGGTAAGTTGTGATCGTTTGAAGGATGCAGACGTTACGCTGAACACGCCAGACATACACAGTACCATACGGCAGAAACATGCCGGCGTATATGAAAATTAGCTAAAAATGTGTCAGAGTCCAAATACATCCAACTTTTCCACAGCGGTGTTGTAGCCGACGCATACATAACGAATACATAACAAATTATTATACGTATGTCAAACATTGATAGCGTATCACTTACTTATTTAAAACGTATCAGAGCTTCTGGCCAACGGAGCTGGAAAAGTGCCATCTGGTTCACGTCATGCTGATGCTGGAGAACGGCTAGAATGCTGAACGCTAGCTGTACTGTAGAAACACGTTTAATAAGTTACTCCGTCGTCAGGCATCATCTTAACATAAGGTAGGAATAGGTTATCCACTCGTTATCGATAAATTGGCTGTAGGATTCACCGTCAGCCGACGTAGCCTATATCTAACGTAGTCACGTAGGTATTCACGTAGGTATTTATGTACTATATTCACGTACTATATTTACGTAGGTAAGTATTCACGTACTGTATTTACGTAGGCAAGTATTCAACTACGTATTCCGTATTCACGTATGTCTAACGTCACGTAACGTCTGCATATTTTATGAAGCACACGTCGGTACGTCCGGTAATTTTGAACATGCTCAAAACATCAGCGTTCAACAACGCACCCCAGCGTAACACAGTGAGCTCTTAACGAATACTACTTATACCTTACCTTATATCAACGTACACCAGCATGTTGCCGATATTTTGTATACACCATATTTTTGTATAAGTTATGCATTCGTTGGGTATTCGTCTGATACATTTTGTATAAGTAAGTGATGCGCTATCAATAGGTTAGACATGCGTATCTGTATAGGTTCACTTTTCCGATCCAATCCAATGAAAAGTTGGACGTATTTGGACTCTGACAAATTTTCGCATAAGTTTCTGTCATACGGATATGTGTGACAGGGCCTTTAGATGCCAGTGAGCTCAGGACAATGTTTACTGCAGTAACTGCAGAGTTAGGCCACATTCTGAGGATCTAATAGTTAGGTTGCTTATGAAACACAGAGGAAAGACCCACAGCTTAATCCTCCCAGGTCTGTAGGGCCTGCGCTGGGCCTCATGACCTAAAACTTATTTGGTCTATACTGAGGTGTAGTCCGACAGAAGGGAAGTCATGATGTTGCATATCAGTATTCCATGTTTCCAGTGTTCAAGTGTTTTTGATTAATTATGCTCACTTGTAAAGACAAAGTGCCTAATACAGCAATACACTAATGCAGTGGAAAGCTTAAAAACAGTTCCTTCCCAGTGGCTAGTTGAGCAGTGCAATTAAAAGGTTACCTCTTAAACTATGAATGCATCATAAAATACTCAACCAGTAAAGTACCATTTGTTCTAAAAGGAGCCTGCAAGCCTATCAAATGTAATCTTCAGGCGAGAGTCCTACAGTCGGAACTGGATAAAGAATCTCTTTTGTGGGACCGTTATTCAAAACAGGCCGTTTTGAATTACTGACTCGTGCTAAAATAGTACTTTTTCTCTCCAGCTAAACTTAATGATATTTTGTTTTACTACTTTTGAGCAAGAAAAATAAATGCCATACAGATATCCACATGAAACTGGAGCAGAAGCTGAAGGCAATTTCTAAGTAGTTAAGATGTGTTTTGTCTGCTAAACACTGACCAACATTTTTTCTCTTATGCTTCCCACTTCACTGTTGGACACAGATACGGATACAGGCACAAATGCTGGACTAATGTTGGTCTAATTGCAGCACTGGAGCCCTGAATCGTCTCTTAGACTGTTTTTCAGAAAACCTAATCGTGTGGACGGACAGAGTGAACTAATTATCTGCACGCTGTTTTCCCAGCCAAAGTTGGTAATTTAGCAGCAATTGACCTCCTGCAGTTTGCCAGCAAATGAAAACATGTAGGCTGTCTGCTAACGAGGGGCCTGCAGACCCCAGGGTTTGTCTGGGCCCTGCTCAGCACAGTGGACACAGAACCCCACACTTCAGTTCCAATTTACCTCTTGACCATCTCCAGGGGAGACATCGTCGTCCTCACACTGTGTAATGACTTAAGCTAGCTGCAGCAGAGGAAAGGCCTGTTGGGAGAACAACTCAATACTGTGATTGTCTGGAAAACAGGATGTAGTACTTTCCAAAGTGGTTCACTGATGGTATGTGGCCTCAATAACTCCAGCTGGACTGTGACTTTTAAACCTAAGAGTATAGGTCTACCATTCATTATATTTCATTTAACATTTTTCTGGTTTGGATTTGTATGTTAAACAAATATGGATTTTTTTTTTTTTATCTTCCCTGTCTTTGGGAATTTTACTCTTGGCCGGATGAACAAGCCTCTGACAGCATTTATTACATCATGGTACACAACCGCTCCAGTGAAACCCAGACGGATGACTTTCTTTTGTAGCTCAGCAAGTAACTATGGCATTCTTCAGTCCTATACTTCAAACTGTTGACCTCTGACCTTCTTTTTACAGCAGGAAAATAGTAGAATTGCCCATCATGTGATTGTACGTTCTCCAACCAGTAATTTATAGCTGTCTAAAATAATCCAGTACTTCAATAATCGTGAATACAAGGACGCAGCAACTTGATACTTGATACTTACTTGATACAGACTTGATTGCTGTGTAACAGCTTTGCAGCCTTGCTGGCTGAATATTTGTTGTCACACACACACACACATACACACACACACACACACACACACACACACACACACACACACACACACACACACACACACACACACACACACACACACACACACACACAAACAATAAAAAGGGGTATGCCTCTTTATTGCTCCACACCACACTTCATTGTTCAACTTGATAATCAGCATGCCCAATATTAAACACCTCAATCAGCTCTTTCTTATTACTTTATATTTTTAGAACATATCGCTGCGGTGGTAGTTTGGCCACATGACATTTTAATATTTTTGGGAGATTCCAAATTCTAGTGGGTTCTAGTGGGTTTCTGGCTTGCCTTTACTTCTAATAACTTCAAATGTAATATCATATAAAACACAGCAAAAATTGCCTTTTTGAAGTTTGCCCATTTAGGAATTCTGGGTTTAGTCTTGTGTTTGCTCGTGTTTGTAGTTCATCTTCTCCTAAGACCTGAACAACATAAACAAAGACAGCAGCTGAGGAGAATTGTACAATTGTATTATGGAAGACCTGCCATGTTGTAGCCACGTTTGGCAAAGGTGTCTCTTTTAATGACAAAATGACAAAAGACTTGGAGTAGAACACAAGCAAAAATAAACACATTATTTTGTATTTTCTTTTACATTTCTAATGTATCAGGAAACCTACCTTTACTCACATAGCTGACCACATGATGCACAGTCTAGAATAAGAAAGCTACAGTATTATTTCATTGTACTAAATTGTAAAAGTCATATACTAGCTAGTAATGCTGCAGAGTATGTACACTTAATACTTGTTCTGCATACATGTATATAGTATGTGCTGCATATATAGTAATGGTGACACTTGACCTGATCATTAGGGTGTAAAGATGTTTGTCAATGGGAGCTTTCAGTGTCTTTTTAGTCTCATGTCAACCTGCTGACAATATGATGTTGTCTCCCCAAATCTTGTTTTATCTGTTTTCTTTTGGATGTTTTGTTGTAATTTTATAAAATAAAAAAAGACATCTCTTTTTGACTTTATGTTGATACATCCCCTGATATGATGTTTATGAGTGCATAGTATATGCGTGTATGTGGGTGTGGGGACGTGGAGAAGCACACAAAGAATTTAAGTTAATTTCCCTTGTGGTTGCTTAAGAAAACATTGCTGCTTTATGAAGAGTGAGTAACTGCACCACCATGATGTGTTAATGTGTTTGTATGCATGTGTGTGTGTGTAGCGAGGGGTGAGTAAGTTCACCGCAGAGATATGGTTAATGGTACAGTTACTGTGACTTTATTTTATTACCAGCAGTTTGTGATGCCAGTAACTGGCTGAGACTGAAGACATCTGTTGTCAACATGTTTGGAACACACTTGCAATGAAAAAGGCTTAATGAATAACCTTCAGATTGGAGAAAGTCAATCCTACTGCTGCCATTTACTGCTCCTGCTTAAATCAGCTGTCTTACCAACACCCCCAGCTCTACAGGATACAGCAGGTCGCTGTAACTGGGATAACCAGAAAAATAATACACCCATACTGTAATTCTGCCAACACTTAATAACAATATCTTTCTAATGACTTCCAAACCATTAATAGGTTCCCACCCTGTTTTATTTCTAAATTCCTAAACCTTTGGGCTTTAAGGCCAATATACATTACACCTTCTCAGAAGTGGTACTTTCTGATCATCAGATAGCAAATCTGTATGTTCCCATACAACTAACTGCATTCTTTTAAATTACATTTGGAGGGAAATGTATTTTCTCCCGGATTAGGTTCGCAGTTTTAAACATGTGGTTAATGTTGCAAATTGAAACAAAACAAAAATGCATCCGCCCCATCCTCCTCCTTCGGCTGGTTTTGATTACAAATGTATTTGTGGTATGTCAAAAACAAACGTAATCCAGGACAAAATGCATTTCCCTTGAAACATAATTGAAAATGCCGTTTCGTTGTATGGGAACATCATTTTTAGGAGACCAGGATCTCTGTCTGCATCGCCCGATTTATTTCCTTGTTTTGTTACTTTCTGAAACAGACAGCCATATCTGCTTTTTGCAAATGAAATGGCAAACGCTCTTCCTCGCCGATAGATGGAAAACATCAGTCAAGCAAAGAAATAAAGAGAACAAAGAAAATGATAAATGATAAATAAATGCTACTCTCCAGCTGTAAAGGCTGCTGTTTCTCTTATCCGGGTATGTTTTGTCTTGACATGACACATCAAATAATTTCAACTTTTTTTGAATAAATCCACCTGCAAGTAATTTGAAAAATGCACCTATAAAAGTGATGATTGCCAGCTGTGTTTCTACAGCAATTGACTTCTGCTGAATTATCTTTGCTGCAGTGTTTTTTTGTCAAACCCCTGTACAGCTCATTGCAACAAATCTTTTTTGGGAAGCCTGCTTTTCTCCCACACAACTTTGTTTTTGTTCTCTCACAAAACATTTTTTGTTTGTGTGTGTGTGTGTGTGTGTCTGTGTGTATCTGTCTGTGTGTGTCTGTGTGTGTCTGTCTGTGTTTGTCTGTGTGTGTGTGTGTGTGTGTGTGTGTGTGTGTGTGTATCTGTCTGTGTGTGTCTGTGTGTGTCTGTCTGTGTTTGTCTGTGTGTGTGTGTGTGTGTGTGTGTGCGCGTGTGTGTGTGTTATTATAAAGCTTTTGTGTCAAACAACACAGAGTAAAAGTGTAATCCTACAAACAATACCTGACTATGAAACTTTAAAATTAGAAACTATTATTGTGTCCACCCTATGCATATCAGTTAGGATAGGCTAAATAACAGAAACACCTCTTTGTATAATGTAATACAGTTCAACAGCACCGTAAACTGAATACTCAAAAATGAAGTTGATCAAATCAACAGCCTCAACAAAACAGAATATAAGGTCATGAAAATCAGGATTTATTGAAGGACTATTGCATTAGACTGTATTAGCTTTAGGAATACCTACTATAAGAAACTGGAAACTGACTGTCTGTTTTTAGGCCAGTGATTTAAATGCATAAACATGTTACTCTTACAATTAAATCATCTTTCAGAGCTTTATAACAGTCAATATCCACATTTTGCAGTTTGGACCCACTTGGTTTACTTTGCAGTGAGGACAAAATAATGAGAAGCTGGATGCTTCTGCTCTATCTTCAGCCAAAACACTACGAGAATGTTTTCAATGTCAGAAAAACATTGTTCATCTATTTCCATGAAAGTCATTGTTCATCATCCGCTGCTCAACGTAAACATGTGTACACTGAACTGAGACTAAGAGTGAAACAGATTGTATACAGTATGGCAGGCCGCTATTGTAATCAGAGGATGTAACTGCATCCTTGTCAACCTGCGGACATACTCCTTATGTTTGCCCAGCCTCCGTTGTATTGAGCTGCCATTCCTGATTAGTTTTGATTGGTTTCATTTGTTCTTCTGTCTGTTTAGACATCAATCATAGCCTTCTTTTACTGGATCTCTGCAGTCTGCCAGCTGGTTGTATTTCATGTGTGTGCATGTCTGCGCTTGGTTTGTGAGTCTCACAGGTGGTCCCCTGTAAATCCATAGGTGATCAGAGACACAAACAAACTCAACAAAAATGGCCATGAGGTGTGAAGGTGGGAGTCTGGTATATTGCGGAACCCTGTCAATTTTTTTGGCTCACTGTTCTGGCAGTCTGCCAGCATGAGTCTGTGGTTCAAGCAAACATATCAGTTTGCCAAACTATGAGCTTTGAACTGATAGATTTCACAGGGATTTACGATCCCTGATTTACGAGCTTAATTAAATTGTTTTTAATCAGATTCTATGTGCATATATAAAATCATTAATTTCACAATTATGATTGTCATCATTACAGGTAATACATAGTAGTACCTGGAGTTTAAAATTCTGCTGCTCCAAAACAATAATAATGACATCTGTACCAGCCTTTAAAAAGATCCCTATTGATCAAACTTCCATATTCCAGCATGTCTGTACACGATGCATGTGATTGTTTACTTCGATTTATTGACCTAGTTATGTGTGTGAGGCCCGTTGAGGACAGCAGAGTAAATCATGATCCTCTGAATCCATCAACAGGCATCACAGCTGTCAGACCGCCATGATTGCAGTTACTTACGACACAAGACAGAACTGTACTGCCCTGTCCCGGATGGTCCAACATAAGATGTATTGCTTAAGTAAGGAGTAAAATGATCCCTCTTGAATACGTCGGCTACCTCTGTTTGGATGATTAAGAGTGAGAGAGATTGAGGAATGTTAAGATGCAGCTTCTGGCACAACAAAAGAGGGCAACTTTCCATGACAGCCTATGGGAGGATAAGGGTGTTGGCAGAGAAAGAAGAAAGGGAGGGATAGTGTGTCAGAGTGAGATGTCTGACATGCGGCTGAGTTCTCCGACCTGGCAGAGCCTGGAATGGCCTTGGCTCTAAAGTATAGACAGCAGTGAGGGAGGGATGGAAAGAAAGACAGGATAGATCATGTGTTGAAAAAGGAAAGCGGTATCGCCCTTCTTCACTATCCAGACAGGTCAATTGAGCACTTTTTTTAGTCAAAGCAATTACAATGCTGTTCTCTCTTGAATTGCCTATGTGGTTGTGCCCCTGGCAAACACTTTACTATGGATGGATGGATAAAGTGGAGGACAGGAGAGTTGGGAGGACCATGGAAGTGTGAGCTTGGCTAGTTGGCAAAATGAGCAGAATCTAAGTAGTGCCGGAGTACCCTGGCAGACAGCATGGCACCTCTAATCACATTCAATCAATCTTGGGTAGAAGGCCCAAGCCAACCTCACTGCCAAACTCCACCAGTCTCTCACCTTCTATCATCTATTTCTACAGTTCATTCGATCTTCCAGCTTTTTTTCCACTCTCATGGTATGACCCCACAGGATCCGTCATTTCAACGCTTCCCATTCTTTGTTTAGTTAAGCAACTGTGCAATGCATTATTGTAGTGCCTTGTGTGATTCAAGAGATCGGCCGTCATGTTGGCCAATCCTCACTTGTCCAGTATGACTCGCCGTCTTTGGAAACTCACTAATCGATCGAATATGATAACAGATTGCGATTTCGGTGAACAATTCTTTCGTAATAGGAAAAGTTTCCAAAAGAGCGTTTGTTGGTCCGGTTTAAAATCACGCAGCAGACGGCTTTAAAATCACGGAGCAGACGGCCCAGGAGTGAAAATGTTTGTTCAATCAGGCGCTTAGTACCTAGTGCCACGCCCATCAAGTGTCTGATGATGGGACCGGCGTGCCCCCTCGTGTCCAAAAACGCTAAAAGGTTATAAGAGGTTCAACCACACAAACTAATTATTGCATGGAGTTTGGATGTTACTGTTACATGTATTCTAACTGTCAGGTGTAGCCTAACTGGTAGCTAACTGGACTAGCTAACTGTCAGAACTGCTATCTGCTCATATATGACTGGCTTAGACTGAAGAGTATGCAATAGTTTGACATATCTGACCTGATGCTTGAACATAATACTGTTTAATTATGCTTTAAACTAAGAAGACTTTTTCATTACATTTCACAACAAAAATGATATACTTCTAATTATTATCAAAGTGAAAAACTCCACAACAAACTCCATCACTCACTCAAGATATGTTGTTGTTTTGATACTGTTGAAATCTCTTCACTTTGGTAAATTTACATTTTCCTATGTGCAACTCTTCAGGAGTTCAGGAGCTGTCAAATCATAAAATCCATGGTTTTTTCTCAGAGTTATTTCCTCCTGAAAAGCTTGTGACTAAAAATATTTAGCAACACCAACATTTTTTGGATTGGCATCTGAAGCCTATGTTTTTCTCAATATGGTTTATCAAGGAGAAGTTATTGACAACACGAACATATTAGTTGCAGACAAGCTTTGGTAAGCATGTCTCAGAAATGGCAGTACCATGAGAGAAGGTATCTGGCGCACTATTAGCCAGTCTAGGTCAGAGGAAAATGGACGAGAAGACTATCTCGTGCTTAGACACTGCTCTTCACAGTGGCAACTTTGTAACACAGCATCTTTTTCTGCTGTGGAAGATCTGCTGAAATGAGCGTAACTGTAAGTGTATTTAAGTGTGAATGCCATCCCTGGTTAGACACTCCACTGACCTGAGATAATCACTTAAGGAAGGCAACAATAGTTACGTGCATTATTCTACGCATTGTGAACAAATTAACATGCTCAAGGCCAGACTCAATTGGTGACAGCAGGACCTACATTTTTAGGTCCTGCTGATGAATCACAGTGTGTCTCTGAAAGCTTTTCACCGGATGGATGGCATGAGGTTTTCTATACTGCTCTATATTGCTGTGTGCTGTAACAATAAAGTTCAATATAAAATGTTCATTTGTAGGTTAAAGTTTGCGTGATGCTCAGCGTGTGAGTCACGGAAATTGTGCCAACGGGCTTATGTCACAACACTTTAGACCTTAACAAGCATGCGTGTGTATGTTGGTTAAATTGGTCACGCAAGCCAGGCTTCCCCAGGCCAAAATAGCATAGTGTGTGCTTACATATGCATAATAATTGTACAGTTTTGTGTGTGTTTGTGCTTGCCCTTCTTTTCTGTTACCCTCTTTATCAACAATGATGCAATGTTGCACTTAGGGATGGCAGTGGGATTCATAACGTATGTTGACTAATGCAAACAATGTATACTATATGAATACAAGGATCTTAGTCATCTCCCACTGTGGGTTTCCTGGCCCTGCTCTTTTTCTTTTTAATAATGAGACAACTGTACAAGAGAAAGAATGCTGCTTACTGCAAATACACAGCACTATACACTCTTCACAGGTGCAAACTGAAAAGGCCAATCTTCAACTTTTGAATTGATATAATCAACACTCAAAGCCTATTGATACTACTCTTACAAATTCCATTAAAATCACAGCACAATTTGGAGTCACACTTCTGACCTGAACTCTGTGAACTCTTGATATACTCAATGGGAACCTGAACAGGCAGCTAATCAACCATAGAATCACAGAAAGCAATGCAAAAATATCTCCTAATTGGGCACAGTTGCTGTAATTTTTGTGTTTGTTTGTGCTTTGCAATTAGGAGCATTTCAGCTGCCAGTTGGACTGTATATGGTGTTTTTGAGGATGAGTGCACGCTTTATAACTTGAATCACAGTCTATTGCAATCATCCATATATTAGAATGGATCAAACAACCTCTCCTCTCTAGTAGTTCAAATATGCAAGGGTTATTCATTTCTGCATTCATTCAAATGAATTGCAAACTCAAAAATACTCCTCATGAGCAGCTAAATAAAGTTGTGTGATGATTCTTTTCATGGAAATGTTTGTATTGCCATAAGAGGTTGGTGCCAAATTTATGCTTGTTGATGAATTCCTATGATGAAATTCAGAAACAGCTGGCTGCTCGGTGTAATTTTCTGGGCTGTCGTTTCCTCGCCTCTTTCCGTGCCGTCTCACATACAGTGTGCACATGCAGAGATATAAGACAGAAGAGAGGAGACATGAGAGTCAAGGTGAAGTTCATCTCTGAAATCCCTCCATTAATGAAACACGCTCACACACTGCTCTACAAATTCCTTCAGTGGTTTAGTCTACAGCTATCTTAGCAATTACAGAAGTTTCCCACGGGTTCCAGCAAAGGGCCTGTTAGCTAATATGCTAATGAAGACAAATGGAGGTAATCTCTCTGTTCTCAGGATGAGTCTTGGTAGCAGAGAGAGAGAGAGAGAGAGAGAGAGTTGGGGACACATAGAAAGGGAAAGAGATAATGGCAGATAAAGACAGATAGAGGAAGATATAAGTTTACCCAAATGTCCCCACTATAGCGACAACCCCACCTTCCCCATCATCCTGCACAGATAAAAGTCTGACACAAAAGCAGCAAGGCTAGCAAGTGTTCAGACCGTGTTCCTGCTTGTCTGTAAAAGTGTGTTAAGCCCTCTTCAGAATGCATTTAAAACGTCTGAAACAAGACAGGAAGAGCATCAGACACTCTTCACATGAAAGACAGCCGCTGTGATGACTGATGAGGGTTTTGCCATTCAGTATTACAGTGTTATGGTTTGGATGTGGAACAAACACACACTCATCACTTTGCCATTTTGAGGACTGTGTGTGTCATAAAGCAAAGCAGCATAATGACACGGGGCCATTACACACAGTATTTAGAGATTAGACTAACACTGTGGTTGTGTGGTAAGAGTCATGCTGATGGTAACCATGTGTGCCAGAGGATATACATACTTAGACTGCACTGACAAATAATGGGATAATGGATGCCAACATACCTGATCCGTGAAGTACCGTTTTTTTTTTTTACGGGAACAAGGTTGGATAGGATGAGCAATGATGGAGTTATTGGCTCGTTTTGACCTGTACTGTTGCTTTCATTCATTGATAAACAGTTGTTCTTTTAACCCAACAGTATATTTAAGCAATAGCTCATGACGGGCCTTGGTATATGGTCATTATATCACAGTTAAGGGGCATGGACAACCCCCTTAACTGTGATATAATGATCATATATCACGGTCTGAAGTGAGCTATTGCTTTTATAAAACGGTTACCAAGTGTGGCAATATGAAAGAAAAATACACACTCCAATTTAAATAGTTTTTATTATTAAATAATGATGTTCAAAATAAAATAGTCCCTCCATTGCCTTCTGCACAAAACATAGTGCTAACAGCTAGCACGCTAACAGCTAGCGCAGTGTTCTGTTCGTTTCGGGATTTTTCCATTTGGTCTACCTGCTCTTCACGTAGCTCTGCATGTCGTCTTTTATGGGCTTTTTTATCTGGAGATAGGCACTGATCAATCCACTCCTCCAGAGTAGTGAACATTGTACTATACGGATTGCATAAATGGACGGTCCCTTGTATTGGCGCATGCACGACCGGAACCCGGAACCAGATTGAACTGTAAACACGTCTGTGTTTCAGCCTGTATAGTACGTGTTTGATTATTGTCATTTCACGCTGATATCATTTATAATAAAAGCAACCGAACGAATGGAACTCTGTTCTTATTTACATAGTAAAGCTTTGTAAGTTTGTTTCTTAACGGACGTAATTTAACAGCTGTAACGGTGTAGCTTTTTCTCAGACGCAGAGGGATACTGACTTGTTGTGAAAAGTAACTACAATTCTACCTGTGATATACGCTCATTATACCACGACTAAGAACCAATCAGATTGCTTGATTTGACATGTCTGTTTTGTAAAATACAGTATATCCTCGTACAATGATGAAGGATTATTTGGGGTAAGTAGGGCAAAGCAGAAAAAAGAATGGATTTAGATTTAACTTAATCGATTTCTTTATCGTTATTTATCATTATTACACAATTTAAGGTCAGTGGCTGGATAGAATAGTTTTAAAATGGTGTTTTTAGTGTGCTTGGCTCAAGAGGCCTATGTGGGGACAGCCATAAACTCACAACATCAAGTGCATCGAGGGTGGGAAAACAACAATACGCCCAAAGCCTTTGGCAATGAAAGCAGATGGCATACATTTGATGCCAGGTGGGAATGATTGTCTGTTGCCTCACTGCAATTTGACTGGCTATTCACCAAGTACCGTTGTAATCGTTTGCTTGTAGTTAGCAGAAGATAGTATTTATTTTAAAGAGATATTAACGATGTGGATTATCTTCTCCAGCACATATTTCAAAGTCTGCCTTTTGAAGGAAAACTTGCGATTAATAAACACCTTGGTGTCCTCCAGCCGTGGGATATTGTTATAAACATAACCCCTGGTTAAAATAGTCATTTTAACGTGGACTGGTTCTCCATGAAAGAAATGGCTAACTGAGAAGTAGACGCTTTTAGGCTTCCCTTGTGTGTTATTGGAGGGGATTGTAAGCAGTCAGGAACATTTCTTTTAGGACCTCCAAAGGGAGTACAACATGGAGAAATTGGGCTTGCTGAGCAAACATAGCTAATCAAATTGACAGCACATACAAACTTGAGCAGTATAACAGAAAGAAGAAGACAACAGGTATGTGTTAAAGTGTGTGGGAAATGTAAAAAATGTAAATGTAAAATATGTCAAATTTTATAATTAAAACATTCTGCATCTTTCCAAAGTAATTGTTGCCCCACCATTTGTTCCACCTAAAACAGAGCTGTATACAAATATTTTGTAAGGTTTGTTATAGTTTTCATGACTTTAGGTAGTTCATGTGAAAATGCTGGTTGTGCTGGACATCTATCAGGTGTTATTGCAATGTTTTGTAATGCAAAGTATGGCTGGGAAATATTAAACACATCAAGCAAACCCACTGTGGGTAATAAAAAGTTGATACAATTTCTTATTTTTCATACATGGTGGTTTATGTCCTAGTGTGCAAGTTAATTTGATGAGGAAGCACGCTAAGCATTGTCAGCCATGTATAATCACTAATGTGACAACCTCTTATTATGAGTCAATGTGATTATCTTCAACTGAGCAAATTGTATCATTCCCGGTCCAAGAAGAACACATTATTGTTCCCTTGCTCACGTCGGCGACTCAGCATGGCTTTCCTCTGACATTTTACTTCTTATTTAGAATTTGATTTGCTGATCCATAAACTGAGTCAACTGCACTTTCTAGCAGTTTCTATAACGCTGTTTAATGCTCCATAAGCTCCTTGTAAATGCATGTTTATTACTGTACTGAAAATAACACCCAACATGTAAAAAGTATAGGTTTCACACTTGTTTGACTGACAGTTTAGGTAAAGATGATAATAAATCTAAAGTAACTCATATTGCAGTTTTTAGGTGATCATGAGAAAAGTTGATCTAAGCTTCCAAAGGACTTCTAACCTTATTTAAAAGAGATTACACATCAAGGAACGCATTTCTTGGCACTACTTTATATTTCACAGTTAAAATGCCATGTTGGTTGAAAGGTTTGTCTCGTGATGTTTGACTAATGAATAGTTATATTGTAAGAGCTATGTTTACAGTGGGCTTGTAATCTGCATATTTTGCATTGTAGCACAGTTAAGAGTGTTGCCACAAACACATCCCAGTGAAGCTTCCTGTGAGGATTTAGCCAGGGCACTGATGTTGCAACACAAGGTTTTGCTAACGCATTTGGGATTTAATTTGTAGATGTGCACCACACCCATAGCCTTGGTTTGCACCATGCTTGCCAACTGTTCATAGCTCCACAGGCGAGACTAGGAGCAGATGATAGAAACACAGAAATCCACATAAGTGTGGTTTGTAATTGTAGGCAAAGACATTACTGCTAAGACGTTTGTATTACATCCTGTTCTGTTTTAGCTTTCACTAATACTACTAATGTTTTACTTCTGCAAAGCGCATTAATCCTCATGTAGTTCTGTATCTACAGTACATGCTTCTGTGTCAAAGCCCTATACGTTTAGCTTTACAAAAGAAATAGTCAATATACCCTTAATGAAAATACGCTGTGTAGGCTGAGAAAGTGTAATTTAATGAGTAGGTGTCGAAATAATCACATTAATATAATACAATTAGTGTGTATTGAAGGCTGTTCAGTGTCCCTCAGTACTCCAGCTGCCTTTTCCCCCCAACTGCTTGACTGTGTGTCGCTCAGGTAACCTAACAACAGCCATGATTAATGAAAAAGGAACACTCCATTTAGTTCTGGCAGAAAGCAGGCAACAAGTGTGTGTGTGTGTGTGTGTGTGTGTGTGTGTGTGTGTGTGTGTGTGTGTGTGTGTGTGTGTGTGTGTGTGTGTTTGTGTGCTTCCTGACAGACCACAGTGTCTTCCATTTTGTCTCGTCTTCCTCTCCAGCACCAGAAGTAAACACAGCAGTCTGTCACAATGCACCACACTGTTTGTGTGGACGTGAATGAATTGTTTGTGCAAGCTTACCTGTGTGTGTTTGTGTATATGTATATGTGTGTGTTGCATATTTATATTGTGCAAAGATACATACATACAGTACGTGTTTATATATGTACATGTAATGTGTCTCTTCAGGAAGAAGAAGTGCAGCAACAGTCTAGACAACACAGATGCACCCAATGAGAGTAAGAGATCTGCGGAGCCATAGGCCAATTGGATGCTATTATGGAAGCTGTGTGATACTGACACTCACACACACACATACAGACAAACACACACGACTTTGGGGCCTGTACTCCATCATCTGTATAATTAAGGTGTTTTTCTCCTGAATATTTTAGTTAAATGTCTCTGCAACAGCGCAGCAACAGACCATTCTTCCAAATGTTCCAAGAGTGAAAGCACACAGAGATGCGCACACACATTATTACAGTGACTGATATCACCTTTGTGACTTTTGATTGATATGCAAAACCTCCTGTTTTCACGTACTTTGAAGTCAAGTGCATTGCTGCCATGGTATTATTTGGCAGATTTTGTTCTAAAACTTGAGTTATTGTGTGTATGTGCATGCATGTGTGTGAATGGCAGATGGAGGAGGAATAATATTCAAGACAATACTGGCAGAGTGAACAGCAGAGGGAGTGAGACGGAGGTAAAGACACTGTCCTTCAAAGATTGATGCGAGCTGATTCTATGATGGATGTCTGATTGTATTAGAACATAACTCCTTCCCAGAAAACAATACTTCCATTCACTTTAGCTAATTATGTCAGGCATTACTTGGCTGTGACTGTTATGTTGCAACACCATGAAATGAGTTATTATTACAGTCAAATTTGTGATTTAGTATTCTGCTTCTTACTTCTTTTTTTTCTCAATGATAGCAATACATTTGTTACATTTCAAGATCCAGGATTACTGCTCATTTCAATTCTCATTAAGTTGGGGGACAACAAAGTATTGTATGTTCACAATAAAGAATGCAACATTTTTGGATTTATATTCAGAACAAATTAAAGCTTGGTAGGCAGTTTGTATTTTGTATCATTAGGAAAAAATGACATAATATCAATCAAGTGGTCTGAGAGAGAACTAGATTTCTGCACCTCCTCTTGGTTCTGTTTTCAGGTTTTAGAAAATCTAGCTTGTGACGGGAGATTTTGGCCAATCACAGGTCAAGGAGAGGTTCCTATTGGCTGTTCAACAAATGCAGATGCCTGTTTCAGATGGTGAAAGCCTGATTTAATGGCAAAATATCCTGCTCCTATCCCTCCATTTCTGAAACACCAATATTGTAGCTTACTAGAGCTGCAAATCACAGTATGTCATCTCAAAGGGCTTTACAGGCCTACAAGTTTGCAAAGAAAACAGGACGGTAATTCTCATAGAATTGCCACTATAGCGGGGTCACAATCATGATCGGGATGATGTTTGAAATGACTGACTCGTTCTCGTTACTGTATAAAGTGCATGCTCGTCTGGTGGGAGGGGCTTATGACAGAAAGGGCATAGGGGAGAGCTGCAGGATCAGGGCTGTATTTTCAAAATCTGGCCTTTTTTTTGCCTTTTCCACAAAACTGCCTACCCTGGGATACCACTTGAATTACAATATGCTGAAAGGTTATTATGACATTTTTGCCCAATGAAACCAAACATAAACTGCCTCCCACAGCTTAAAGGTAAATGGATCATTATGGGTTTAATGATTTACAGCCAACCAAATACTTCTCTCCAAACTTTACTCTTCACAAGACTGAATTGTGTTGTATTTATTGTGTGTGTGTGTGTGTGTGTGTGTGTGTGTGTGTGTGTGTGTGTGTGTGTGTGTGTGTGTGTGTGTGTGTGTGTGTGTGTGCGTGTGTGTGTGTGTGAGATAGAGAGAGAGTTCATGTCTGCTTGTTTGCATTTTTGTGTGTCTCCTTGTAGCGCAACCTCAATGCCATCAAGGCGACCAAATGTTGTTTCCTCCCTCTCTAATTACCAGCTCTTGTGGTTTAGCCTTGTTTAGCTGTCCTCTAGTAAATAAACGCTCATGTCAGACTGTTTTGTTTCAGGGCATTTCTCCTTCAAATCTAGTTAAACGTCTGTTATACTGCTCTCTATCTCCAACATAAACTGTAGATGTAAGTAAGTTGTGACCTATAGCTGGTTCATGAAGGCTTTGCTCTTCTGTCTTTCCCAGGAAAAAAAGCCTCAGGAATGTAGGAAGTTACATGTCCTACATTTTCCTTGTTAATCAGTTTGAACTGGTTGGTTTGCATAAGCAACAATATCCACCCTGAACAGACAAAGAAACAACACCATCAACAGAAAGGCCAAGTACTTCCAGGGAGAAAAGAAAAGACTCTGTGTCCTCCACACTATGTAACTGACTAGTGTAGCAAAAAAAACACAATAGCGCCAAGATGGAGAAGGTTAGCCACTGTCGGGCAGATATTTATATTCCAAACAAAAAATCTGATGTGAGGCGAGATTTGAGATGTGAGCTTTGTTGTGAGGTTTATATTTTTGCTTAATATTTCTTTCTTTTCCTTTTCCTTCTGTTCTTTGCTTTCAGACTAGTAGCTCATTTGAAATAATAACAACCTCCAAATGGAATATCCTGTATTCACCTGTCAGCAAATCCAAATCTACTACTACTGTTCTTCACCACAAAGACTGTTATGCACTGATATTTGGCAATCATTTTAAATGCAATATTATATTGAAGTATTTCACTAGTATTACTACTTTTAAGTAAATAACTTGAGTACTGCTTTCAACACTGTGTTCTGTTCTAACATGATGTTGCTTTCTCAGGGAATAACACAGCCAACCGCTTATAGTGCTGTCGCTCACACAGACACACATGTGACCATATATTTAAGCAATCTTCTTACCATGGCAGAGACAAGCCTGTGAAAATATATTTTAGACCATAAATCATGGGTAACTGGGGCCTAATGCAATGTGTTTTGCCGGTTTTACAAAATGACATCATTCTTAAATAATTTTAAAAAGAGGGGGAAAGTCATTTCGTAAAAATAGACAATAATTAAATCTTCTGTCTTTTATAAAAAAAAAAAAAAAAGAATATCTACACAAATCCATAAATCTACTTCCATCTCGCTTCATACCCTCCTCTGTTCCAGCCTCTTCGCACTGCACTGTAGCAGTTTGATGGGACATTATTGTGGCTGGATGTGGAAGGAGAGAGAGAGTTGTTGGCAGCTCTTTCTCACAGGACCCTGTTATGGCAGGTCGGTCAGTCCTATTAGAGCCGTCTCTCTGAGGCGGACGAGGAGAATTTGCCGCATGAACCATGACCCAATTAATCATGGGTGCAAATACAGGAAATAGGGGGGGGGGGAGCACTTGATTTCTTTGTGTAAACATCTAGACACACTCTACTAGACACATTCATCATAAGATAAGAATAAACGCTCGTTGTGTGACGCTGACATTGACATGTTTCATACGCAATGCCTGCCACTGGAAATTGGTTACAACTGTGTCAAACATGCAGAAGTTGTAATCGGAGGCACAGACTCTCACCGATTATGATCTATTTGACAATATTACTGAATTCTTGGAGGAAGTAGTGCTGTCTGGACTACTGTAAACATTATCGAGTACATGTTGGCTAGCAGTTTGTACATCCTTTAGATAAATAAACATTGTTTGCCCATTTAATATTTGGAGTTGTGAAACAAAAGGCGCTGTCAGATAAACAATATTGTTAGTATTATTAATATTATAAAAAATGTTGAACGGACACACAAATCATGTTTTGTTAGTATTGTTATAATGCACATGGGTATAATATAGGCTACATTAAAACATATTTATAATTGTGCTTTATTTAGAACGATAACCAGGACATTGCAATTTTCTTCAGATTCAGAATGCCCTGTGGGGCCGCAAGAAAATAAAAGGAAGATGGAAAAGGGTGAAGAGTAGTAGTGCTGCTGGCAGTGGTAAGGAAGCGTCCCTGGTATGATGTTTGGTGTGGGGGGATAGTGTTACATGCCAGCAGCCTGCTGGCTTCTCCTCCTTCTGTACGCTGTGAGTATGGAGGAATGTGCCGCCTGAGAACCACTGGGAGGAAGAGGGTACTGACAGCAAGCAGTAAACACAGTGTTTGTTTGTTTGTATGTTACTGTGCAAGAAGGCCTTGGCAGCTTCAAAGCTGCTCCTAAACAACATCTGTTCTGTGAGTTTGGAGCCCTATACAGCCATGTCAGGACACATCATGACTTACAATTGCAGCTCTAAATCAATATTTTCCTCCATCTCATACTGGATTGTTCCACTGGCAAAAGTTCAGGAATGGACAAGCGCTCATTGAGAAGAGGGAAAAATGTTGGAGCGGATAGATGGGAGGGACCCATCGCATTTTTCCAATTCACCACAATCAGAAACAGATTTTCAACAATTAGTCTGAACTAACTTGCAGGTTTATTGACTAAAAACGCAGTCACAGCGCTTTTCAGACAACCAAATGAAAATGATTACTTCTGATTATGTTTGACGGTCAGCATGAAGTTCTTTTGTCTGTCACAATATGATCATATGCATTAATAATGTATGTTTGGAATACGTGTGATCATTTTTTTCTTTAACTGTCACTTATTTTTACTATACCAATGCAAATCGTTTAGCTGTTCTTGTTAACATTCATTTTATTGTTAATCTCTCTCTGTTATTTAAGTACTTTGAACTTGTAGGAACACTGCATGTAAAGTGTAATACTATTCAAATCAAGATTAAATTAAGATCCTAATTCCTAATTGTTTGTTTTCTTTACAAAGTTCAGTAGCCTATATTTATGATTCTAACAATTTTCCATGAATATGTACCATTTGAAAATACAAATGCAGTTGTTTTCTCAGGAAATTCTCCATTCAAACTATATTCTCACGTACGTAAACTAAAAGCCCAGAACGACCAGCCTTTGAAATGATTGTTATCTGCGGGGCCTCTCGTATTAATCTCTTTCAGTGTGTAATAAGTGAATTAGTGGGATGTAGAAGATGATGTATGACGAGGGCTGGCATGTCTAAAACCTACTGTAAATCTACACGCCACAGACTCTTAATAATGTGGCCAGAGAACTCCCAGCATCATTCTTCACTGTATCCATTGACAACCTGAGGCTAATAAATCTCTCAGAGTAAGACGACGCTCTGAGTTTGCTGTTGAGTCATTTGTTCGGAGAAAAAAAAAATCTACATTAAATGCATTGTAAAATGCCCCAGTTAATTTGAAAGGACTTTTGAACACACTGCTCGCTACATAATATACTGAGCAAGACCAATAATAAAATCAAAAAAAGATTTTCCTCCAGTGTATGCAGCACTGTGTGGAAGTTATGCTCCACACGTGTAGCCATTTTTCAAAGTGCAGTATCTAATTTGCATGGGCTTAGAAACATTTCCACACATTTAGCAATGTTTTCTACCGTGTCGCAATGGTATGTGTAATCGTTCTTCTAAAAGAAAGTTCATTAAGTTCATTCACTGGGAGCATAAAATTAGCATTAGTTAAAATGTGACTTTTAGCACCCCCCTTAGTTTTTTTCAGATTTGGAAAAATCCCAACCTTTGAAATATGCTCAATCAATTAGTTTCTAACAACATAAAATATGTCTTATTCAATGCAAGAGGAATTTCTTTTGACATCTCTTTTTATCTCTGAGTGATTCGTCCTGCTGCAGCCCACAGTACTATAAATCACATGTGGGGAATTACAAAGTAATTAGAATTTTGTAGCAGTTTCTACAAATCCAATCGTAGCTGTGTTGTTGGCTTGTGTGTGCTGTGTCTTTTAACTTTTCCCATACGTCAGATGCCTTCCCAACCTCCTGCCTCCAACCCCCCACCACAACAGCTGGCGTCTCAGGGAGGGTCCTGACGTTACACTGCCACCCCAGCCTTTCAGTGCGGATCAAGTATTGTGGTGTCAGGGGCCCCTAATGGCCCTCCCAGAAAAATGCACACATACAAGCACATGATATGACCCACCAAACTATGGTGAATAATACTTTAGAAACATTGGTGCACTATAGATAAAGATATTTTTAGTTTAAAATGTTGCATACATTTTCCTAAGGCACAGCCACAGTAATATTAACAAAAAGAAAAAACTCACTGTTCGTATAATCTGCATCACTTTCCCTGTGACGGAATAAAAGAACAAAGTGGGTTCTATTTGTTCCACAATAAGGTTAACAGACATGCCCCCCATGGCCATTTCAAAGTCTGGATTTAAAAGGACACGGTTCTGCTGGCTGTTCCAATTTCTTGATGTGAAGCAAGTGTTCAATATTGGTTTGCAGCCGCAGTCTAAAATAAAACCAAGATGTTCCTTGTGTAAGAGTCAAAGAATCGCAGGCCACCTTTGGCTGTTTTATTAAAAACATCAGCTTCTTATTGACTGTCCCGAAGTCTTTATTAAAAAAGAAATTCTTATTGGCTGTTATATATATTGGATTTACACTCACTTCTAATAAAGGCTTGTGGATCCTGGATTGAGCTGCTGTATTTGTAATTGGGCCAAATAAAGCCAAGGTGATACTCTGATGTGATAATCGGTCTCATATTTTCTGTTCATAGACAAAGCACATTTTATTTTTTAACTAACTTCCTGTTTGAATAAAGCATAAGAAACACCCTGAGAGGAAACACTTTTGGTAACTGTGATTGAATTATAGGTCACAGGGACATATGGTGTTACCCTTTTGTACCCAGCTAGATTCCTAATATTTCTCTTAGTCCCTGTTCTCCATTTTAGTGAATCAAATTACCCTTTTGCTTTGACTAAGGCAGAAAAATATGCTGAATAACTGAATTTGTCTTTCACGTCAAGAAGACGCCCGTGGTAAAGGATCTAAAGTGACCTGTGGTGAACTTGAGCGCTGTGTTTTTGCTGTCTGTCAGACTCTGTAGGACCCAGCGGAAAACTGCTCCGACCGGAGGGAGACGGAGCAAGAGAGAGGGAGAAAGCTGAGTGGAGAGAAGACGCTCTCAGATCAGTCAGTGGCTTCATGGAGTTATGTACCTCTGATCCGCCGCCATGGATTGCAATCCGCGATCACTCCTTTTCATTTTACCTCTTTTATTGTCCTGCGTTATTCCTGCGTTTCCCGTCATCTACCCCCCCAATGAAGGTAAGCGAACTCTCAGTATGCGGACTTGTGTTTACGTGTGTTTACCTGTGTGTGTGTGTGTGTGTGTGTGTGTGTGTGTGTGTTCGCGCGTGTGTGCGAATGGTGCGCTATACGGCACACATCGTGGGCAGTGCTGTGCGCTCACCGCGGACTTGCTACTGTCCAAATGATCGGGATAACAATAACAAGATGACCAGAAGCGCGTAGAAGTGACAGCAGGGCATCACGGAGAGCCAGGATATGAACACTAACAGACAATAATTAGACAAGAAGCTTGAAAGTAGATCAAAACAAAGCAGACAATGTAACCTAATTTCAGATAATCTCGCGAAGGTGGGGTTACTAGTTGTTTAAATGGAGATGAGTGAATTTAGCGATGGCGAGACAGCTCCCAACGCGACCATCGCATAGTTATTACGGGGCGAAGAGATGTAAAGAAACTCCGGTGTCTGTGTTTCCATTAGAGGTTCATGTGGATTGGTTTTATCCAGGAATCCATTTGGGGTGGACGCCCCAGTTACGTTTACAGTCTCGCCGATTTAAAGGCAATACATAGCAGATAAACTCAATTGCATTGTGCGTAAAAACGCGGATGTCTGTCTTTATGGCTCTGACCTGATTAAATCCCAAACAGTTGACTTGCATGCTGCTATGTTAACCGACTATCTTCTGAAGTCATGTAATGAGTGTGTTTAAAATTATATTTAAATCCGAGGTTTCATTAAACCGGTCAGAAATGACGACGGAGCAGACGACTAAATGTACTTATTTTCCGTGCGAGTGTTGTCTACTTCTTCAGCCATTATAAGCATGTGGCAATATTTTGAACCCGGCAGAATAAGACAGATCGCTCCACTTTCAGCAATCGCTTCTTCAAACATGTGAAACTGTGGTGTCCTTCTGTACTTGCACATTTGCTTAACTTTATTTGTATTTATTTATTTTTTAAACATTGTCCCTTTCACGCCCTAGTAGTACACACTGTTCATGGTTTAAGTGTTTTGTAGCGGGGTCAAAGTAAAAAGGAAAGGCACACGCCTGCAGAAGGTGCTCTGAATTCTGTAAAGTGAAAACTGCCCGCAGGGAGGGGATATACATTTGGGTGAAGATTTGGGTCAAACTGTCTAAACGGACTGAGCTCACAATTACAGTTATTCCCTGTAAGATATGTAACGAATAAATAACACTAGTCGTTCACGTAAATTAGTAAGGACAATATCAACATAGGTTTGAGTGATTTAAACCTTAAGACCAATAAAGTAATTAAATGAATCTGAATGAGCCTCTAGTAGGCGTAATCGAGGCTAATACGGTAGTTAAATGTTCAAAGACAGAAGTGGTAAAAGCACTGAACCATGTTCCTGTAAGAAAGTAACTCATGCTGGTGTTGTAGGATGAGTTTGGAAAGTTTTGATCTATAGCTCAGAAGAGCAGTCCTGGTCTAATATAAAGGGAACATTGCCTGAAACATATATACAACCCATATAAACCATCGATTGTGTAGTTTCCATTGAGTTTATTTATAATCCATACTAATAGGAAGTCCTGCAACTAAAACTGAACAATAACCAGACCACTGAAGTTAACTAGTAACGTATAGATTTCTTTGTCAAACACGGTTATTCAGGAAGTTTAAAACTAAAACCTGATTTCGTCTATTAAACGAAAATGTTTGTTTAATGAAAAAAACAAACTTGTTTACAGTTTTGTCATTTTGTGTGCCGCGTCATGGGCCAGACAATGATCGCAGTCCTGCTCGGTGCGAGTTGTTAATGCAAGATAGCAGAAGGTTCCATGTGCGATACTTGACCTGAAAGCAAGAGTGGACGATTTGGAAATCTAAAACAAAGTGCTCAATTGAGTAAAAGTGACGGTGTCAAGGTCAACAGGCCTACAGCAAATGTGTTCTGTGGACGTGTGAACTCTCTTTGCACCAAACAAAACTTTTATTTGTAACAGTTATTATATAACAGTCAAGATTTAAGTAGTTTAATGAGGTATAAAGCTGATGGATATTTAGGAGCAGCGACGTCAGCACTGAACAAAGAAACAAAAACCACATGAAATACACATCACCCCTGAGAAAATATACAGTCGGCTCGCAAGAGTGTGTGTGTGCGTGTGTGTGTGTGTGTGTGTGTGTGTGTGTGAGAGAGAGAGAGAGAGAGAGAGAGAGAGAGAGAGAGAGAGAGAGAGAGAGAGAGAGAGAGAGAGGTATAGAGAGACAGAGACAGAGAGAGAGAGAGAGAGAGAGAGAGGTGGAGGTGGAGGTGGAGGTGGAGGCGTTAAACATGTTATGCCGAAAGTGAAAAAAAGAGAGAAAAGAGTGAGAGAGTTAGTAGGAACGAAAAAGTGTTAAATACGAGAAAAAGCAAATCAGGCGAATATATTCACCTTTCCAAGACATACATCTGCCAGAGAGTGTCAGTATCGAGCCGCTCCGTCTCCATATTGTATATCATTTCATACAGACTGCTATACCACAAATATTGACCCTATAAAAGGAAAAGACTGAGCTGCTTATCTCGTCCGGTTGCAATATTTAACAGTGTTGTTAAACTGGATCATCCTGCTCTATAAATCTGATTATGCTCCACTTTCCAGCCTCGATCACAGGTCATATCTTTAATCGTTGTCTATACGGTAGTAACAAGTAACACAGCAGATAAAATCATCGTAATGTTATAAACTCACTGAGATGAGCCGTGTTTCTCCTCATGCTGTGATGCAAAGCTGTAACTTTCACTGTCGAGTACCAGGTTTGAGACTGATTCACTTACTGGTTTGTAAAAGTCACCGTAAAAGTCACGAAACGTGCCAGGGAGTGTGTATATTCCTCTGTTTTTAATTATTATTATTATTATTATTATTATTATTATTATTATTATTATTATTATTATAATATTCATTTTTATAATTCAACATAATGAGAAACCTGGCTCATCACAAAACTGAGGTCTGTGTTCACACGAGTGAAGAATAAAGTTATACTTGCTTCTATTTCTATGCCGACAGGCTGCTGCCGATCACATCTCGCCTGTAAACGCGCAGCAGATTATGAAAGAGCGCTCAACGTTAACAAAGGAGGACTGTGTGTAAACTAGACAATCAATAGTCATAAACAGGTTCTGCTGTAAATTCAATTGTTATAGCTTATATTGAATATATATCAGTAAATTAGGAACTCAATTAAAGGCCATTGTTTTCAACTTGTGGACTATATGAGCCTTTTCACAGACTTAATGGAATTAATTAATTAATTACATAATAAGTGTAAATAATAAAATATATGTTCATGGCAAACTAACTTCCTCTTTGAACGGGATGATGGGGACCTTGTCCTTTCGAATTATTTTATTATTTTTCTCCCTATTTATAAGAGGTCTAGCTCTATGTCTTGTAATCTTCTGTCCCATCTCGGCACCCTGCCTCCACCAACATATAAATACCAAAACATACTGTGTGGCTTTCATTAGGTCGTAATGATCGTGTATAAAACTTTAGGGGAAAGTTGAAGGGAAAACAGAGGTCATCCCTGAGAATATCGTTTAGTGACGCGGATTCATCAGATAGACCTTTAGGCACATTTGACAGATCTGATATTATTTGAAAATATATCCCCCCCATTTTTAATCTAAACAAATATATAAAGTTATTAGTTGCTTTTGCTGCCGTACAACGTGTCCCTTTGCGTGTCGGGGTGGTGAGATGTTGGCCCGCTGCGGGGCGTCGGGAGGCCTTGGGTATTTTTAGCCGGTGGTAGGGAGGCTTGGCCCAGAGAGCCCGGCGCAGCAGTCCCGCTGGGACGGATGGGCGTTTGTGAGCGATGGTACCTTTCAGGGGTGCTGGAAATGTGCTTACACATGCCCCTCCTTTAAAAATAAACCCAATTTCTCTACATATACTATAGGCCTATATGTATATGTGAGTGTTGGCCAAACATCGAACTGAAGATGGAGAGTGCAATGTTCAATTAAACAGTCTGTGTTTTAGGCTTCAGATAGAGATAACAAATATAAGGTTTGCATGTGGGCTTATTTGTAGATATATATACGATTATACAGAATATATGTAGGGGTGCTGCATGCCCTTATTTGAGTCTTCAAGTCTATTTATATATATAATCAGGCATATGAGTATAAGGCAGAATGTATACCAATAGAAGAAAGAAAGAAAGAAAGAAAGAAAGGAAGGAAGAAAGGAAGAAAGAAAGAAGAAAGAAAGAGGAATGGAGGCAGAGGGGTTGGGCAAGCAGCAGCAACATCAGACAGAGCGACTCTGCACTTGAATAATTCATAATGGGAGGTGAACACTTCACCCTTTAACACAGACACAAGTCGCCTTGCTTTGCCTGCACTGCGGCCTGCCAACCTTCCCATGCACAGAGCCAGGCTGCAAAGACCAATCTCTCTCCACTTTGTTCACAACTAGATGGGAGATATTACACAAGCATGTGCATGTAACTTTTCTATTATAGCCTCTTCTATTCTTAGGGACTTAGTCCAGATGGAAAGGTCTCCGCTTTACTGATCAAGCCATGTGTTGATTCAAGAGCAGCCTCTCTGACTGACAGCTTCTTTTTACACTCATCCCACATTTTAATTGTGTCTGTGCTGTGGTTGAGGATTACATTTCCATCTGCTGTGAATATATATTTTTTCATACCGTCATTTTTTACTGGAAGTGAGGGGCTATTGAATTCACGTTTGTGCTACACATTAATGGTTGACTTAGCTGTTAAATTATGAGAACATAGACATCAAAATAGGCACCCTGTAGATCTCTGCTCCAATGTTTCATGTTAATATTTCAACATATGCTATGCCAAGCGATAGTAGGTCACTGGCAATTGAAAAAAAAGAGAATTACATTGCTACGTGACAAGTCTCCTAATCTATCTGCAAGGCGCTCATTAGATTTACTGGCTGCCTGATACAGTACACACCATGCATTCCCATCAGTTTATGAAACCTCGCAAGGACATTTTGGCTACCTGTGGCGTGGAGTCTTCTCATAGTCTCAGTTTATCAGGGTCAGTTTATGTGTGTGGGTGTTTCTTGTTGGTGGCCTATAGGTATGAGTTTGTATATTGATTTACCTGTTTCTATCTCTGTTATGTTGTGCTCCATCCTAGACAGGCTGGCTCAGTTTGCTATTAATACTCCTAGTTCCCGTTCAGAGGCACTCCCTGATGGGGCAGGGGCTATATGCTTGGCTGACGCTAGCTTGCTAACCGACTGCGTGTGTGTGTGTGTGTGTGTGTGTGTGTGTGTGTGTGTATGTGTGTGTGTGTGTGTGTGTGTGTGTGTGTGTGTGTGTCTGTGTCTGTGTATGTGTGTGTGCGAGGGAGCGAGAGTGTAAAAGACTGTTTGTGTATGCTCTTATTTTGTTCTTTCTTTGAGTACGCATGTGCGAGAAAATGTTTTGGTGAGCATCTGAAAGAATGTATGCATACAGTATATGTGTGTGTGTGTATGTGTGTTTTAATATACTTTTTATTTTAAGAGTAGATGTGTCCTCATCTACTTGGGACATTTGGGTAAAAATGCCTTTGTTTTATTGTGTGTTTTCTGCTCCAGTTTCTACGATGGGGCGCATCTTTCGGTGTGATTTTGTGTTTTTTGTGACTGTGCACAGTGCTAGTGTTAATGTATGCATTTGTGAGTGTGTTAGTGTGCGTGTGTGGGTGCTGATTTCCCCAGCCAAGTGCAGCTGGAGGGGGCTTTTTTTCCTCCTGCGATATGAGAGCCGTCTAATTTTCTGCTCTCAAATTCCCCCGCTCGGCTCAATTTGAGTGGTGGGCTCGGCTCGTTGAGAAATGTAAATTGGAAGCAATGGCCCTGGATGCTGAGCTGCTATTATCTGACATGAACAGATAGCTTCATTAGACTCTAATAGGAACGTGTCTACTGCCACTCAACTGGCTGAGTGGCTCAGCAGGGATACAGCTCAGGTGAGCCTCAATTCAGTAGCTTTTTGAGTCTGGAATTTGATAATAAGTCTCCTTGTGTGTGTGTGTGTGTGTGTGTGTGTGTGTGTGTGTGTGTGTGTGTGTGTGTGTGTCTTCATTTCTCCGCTTTACCTTTCAGGCTCTTTTTCTTTTGCCACACTGGCTGATAGTTATCAGGCTTGCCTGAAGAAAATTATGATTTCCATCTCAACCTTTATTCTAGTGTGAAACAACAATTAATTCAGGGAGCAGCAAAATCACTTTTCTCTGCATTTTGAGTTGATGCTGCTTTTGAGGAGTACATTTTGTTTGACTAAAACAGTTTCACAGCCCAACAGCAGTCCTTCATGACCCACAAATACTCTATTTGGCTGTCTTTAGAGATGTGTACACTCTTGTTTACTGAAGCTTTGAATGAGAGGGTACAGGGAGATTGTATTCCTCATATTTTCACAGTGAATAGAGTTACAGCTGCAGGGCCTGACTGCACTGCTGCTTCACTTTGTTGTGCATGTATGCGCCCGCTTGGGTAAGTGTGTGGAAGTGTACACTTGTTTGTGTGTGTTGAACTGTGGACTGATTTGCTCTCAGCAGGATGAGGAAGAGGCTGACTCACTTTCAGGCTCAAACTTAAAGGAAGAGACCATTGGAAGGGTGGAACTTTATTGTTCTACCATCTGTTTACTGTAGCTGATTATTAATACTTCCCTTGGTCATGCAGGTCACTTAGTGTGCGTATTATTAATTGCAGCAGCATGTACATTCATGTGTTCCTTTTTGATGGTTGCCAAGTCAAAATGTGGCAGTAAACATAAATTAATTACTTCAGCATGCTTTTAAAGATTTGCACCCAAAAACAGGCTTTAAAAAAAGCAATTTTAGTAAGAAAGTAAACTCATCCTCCTTAAAATGTGCACAAATATGAGTCTTGTTAACCATGGTCTCCATTTTTTACACTTTCACCCACTTATCTGTTCATCTCCCACAAATTAGTATTAGTTTTCTTTGGTCTCTGTTTGGGAAAAAGAATGAAAAGGAATAACATTTAACCTCAACATGTAACTGATTTAAAAGAAATATTGGCAATTTATTTCCATCCGTTTTATTGTAGCATATACAGTTGCTTTCTGTTATTATATTTGAAGTGGATGTCCTCACTAACTGTATTTAGCTATTGGTTCATGATGACCCCAAACAGAATACGCCAAAATGCAGTGACAGTTTGCCTACTGAAGTGGGGAATCCATACAGCAGGCTGCCTTCACATTCCCCACTCCATATGTCATGGCCCATACTGACAGTTGTATTCAATGACAATAATTCACAACACAGTGCATACTAAGAA
Source organism: Cottoperca gobio (assembly GCF_900634415.1). Taxonomy (NCBI): domain Eukaryota; kingdom Metazoa; phylum Chordata; class Actinopteri; order Perciformes; family Bovichtidae; genus Cottoperca; species Cottoperca gobio. Next base: position 11,243,031 of record NC_041375.1, on the reverse strand, counting down.
TAGAAATATGGTAGCTCATTTATTCTGTGCTTAAGGAAGATACTGCATGTTAGATTCAATTTGGCCGACAGGTAAATAAAGGATTTAAATCTGTTTATGCACAAAAGTCACCTGCATTTTGTACTGTGTACTGAATTGGTCTGAGTAGGTGGGCAAAAGATAATAAAAAGTACAATTGCCATAAAGTCACGGCACCAAAATTGCTCTGTGCTGCACCTTAAGTACTAACATAGCTGTAACTTTTGCACCATAACGTTCACCATTTGAAACCCAAAGCGTATCTTGTATCATCATGCTAATGGGGCTCCTCGTCTGATTTGTCATATTGCATCAATTAGACAGATATTTTCCAATTTGTATCTCCGTTTCTCTTTGATATGAATAACATATGTGTGGTGGAAATACATACAATTGTATTAACCTTCATTATAAATGGAGTTATATTTGGGTTTCAGTGCGGCCAATTGCATTTTGGATCACCTTTTAAACTGCAAACCGCATCTTAATTTCATGCAGTTTTTCTTTACCTGGTGACAGTTGAATTACCATGGGTGTGTGTGCGGCTGAGTAGTACGGGGATTACATGGGTCAAAAATGTGACACTTGGAAAATAAACACTTCTTGCTGTGGTTCTTTGATATGTTGGCTCTACTTTAGTTCAAAAAACTTCAGGAGATCTGTGTTGTGATCAGTTTGCCTCGGCCAACTTCTGCTTTGATGTTGGTTACCATTGGATTTGTGTAGCGTGTGTGTGTGTGTGTGTGTGTGTGTGTGTGTGTGTGTGTGTGTGTGTGTGTGTGACAGCTGAGTAAATAATGTCATGATCAGTGCTGGAGGTTGGTAATCCCTCCTGTGGGATTGGATGAAGACTAATTGGGGCTAACAAGGACTAGACATTCATATGTTCTTTTTGTTTTCTCTTCCTCTTCCTCACCACAGTCAACCTGTTAGACTCTAAAGCAAGCCAAGGGGAGTTAGGATGGATTTCCTACCCATCGCATGGGGTGAGTATCCTCTCTCTATACATTTACCCACATAATGTCTGTATATGCTTTAATTTTGGGGGGCATATCCACCAACCTGAACTGGATGTTGGATTGAACCTCACACCACATGAAATCCGGATCTTCAAACTCCTGTGGTTCTTATTATGTTATGTTGACCCAATGAGCCAAGTGCAGATTAACCCACTTTAAAAGAAAAAAACGTTTTTGGTCCATTCTCCATCTCTCAGGTTAAAGGTTAAGCATTCGGAGCTCGCCATATGGTCAAGATGCTTAAGGGAAAATGTACTCTGTGTTTGTGTATTTGACTGTGTGTGTGTTTAAAGAAAGATTAAGGCATTACAGGATTTTAAATTGTAGACATTAAAGCATCCACACAAGAATGTCGATAAGCCTCTTTAGTAAATGTTACATCAACAACAGAGATAGAGTTTTACTGCTGTTGCATGTAAACATTGTATTACCATCGCTGGGATTTCTCTAATCCATTTGTTCGACAAAAACACACCACCTCATTCTGTCTGTCACACATGCTTTAATACAGTTATTTTAACACACATTTTTCAAGTTTGTGAGTGTCATGCGTTAATAAATTAAACAAAAGCAAATTAGGACATTCCTAACTAAAAGTTTGCACTTCTGGATTTGGCCTCTGTTGTATTACTTATGTATGACCCACTGGGTAATTGCAAAAAGTCCACGTATAATCCTATAATCTTATTCTACTACAACAAAACCATATTATTAGATGAGTGAATTGTAAAGCTTTCATAAAAAACAACCAGCAATGTTGCGGCAACATAGTTCCATACTTTTGAAAAAAAAAAGAAATCTTTGCAGTCTCATTTATCAGCCTCTCTCTGCTACCCCTCCAGTGGGCTCTCCTCAGTGTTTATTTGTCTAGCTAGTTAGACTACTGTGCCTTAGGGCTGGCCCACTGACACAGACACACACAGACACCCACATACACACATACATACACATACACATACACACACACACACACACACACACACACACACACACACACACACACACACACACACACATACACAGACACACACAGACACCCACATATACACATACACACATACACATACACACACACACACACACACACACACACATACACACACACACACACACACACACACACACACACACACGTCCTCGTTTTTTCTTTATTAAGTGTTAGAATTACTTCTTGGCAGTGGCTTAAGGTAATCCAGTCATTTGTTCCGTGGAGCTGCCAAACCTTGTTTCCCTCGGCCATATACAGTGATGGTACCTTCAAAACGCTCAGTTTCTTCATGAGGTTGAACCACAATGAAAAAATGACCCAAAAGGAAAAAATTGCAGCAGGCTGTTTAAAAATGCATTTAGTCCAAAGACAATTGCAGGCTACAAAACAATTGCGTGACCGTTTCAAGGGAGAGATTGATGTTGTGTTGATAGAAGTTATTCACGTGTAGGAAAATGCATATACCAATATCAGGGACTTGATCCAGCACTGGACATTGGAATGTGTGACGGAGGTTTTGCAGTGTTCGCATCGAGCTCTGCTTTATTTCAAGTTATTTGCTTTGAACGAGTTCAAAAGAAAAGCATTGTGGTTATACAGTTCATAAAAATGCGGCAGGAATAGAAGCCAATGTCATTCTGAAATGAGAAGGACTCCAGAGAAAAAGAGAGGGGATGGGAGAGGGTCAAAAAGAGAGAGAGAGAGAGAGAGGAGAACAGGAGAGAGGGAAGGACAGCAAAGGATGAGACAGAGACAGAGAGAGAGAGATATTGCTGATGATCAAGTCCTCAAGGTGAATCATCTGTAATTACTCACGTCATCCACTGACTGCGCTCCGATAAGCAGCCTGCCCTGGGAGACTGCTGCTCACAAATGATTTCTCATAATGTGGCAGTGGCACTGAGCCCTCAAACACATGCGCGCACACACACACACACACACACAAACACACAAAACACTCATTCACATTGATGGAGAGGCCGCGGCTATTGGCCTACCGAGACACAACGTGCTCCGGTCAGAACAAATTAAGAGCTTAGCCTCCCCAGGATGTTCACTCCGGAGCCACCGGCAGACTGACAAGTGTGTGTGTGTGTGTGTGTGTGTGTCTGTGTGTGGAGTGCGTGTGATCCAGATATACTGTTATCTGTCTGGGAGGCAGGCTGATTGCTGAGCAGTGTCCAGGGGGCTTAGTCCTTCACAAGACTAAAGAGTGTTAAAGATTACATTCTTGCGTTCTTTGAGAGCATTCTTCAGCAACAAACCAACACCCCAGACACTGGCTGTGCATGCAAAATAGAATTAATGGGCAAATACAAAGTGGGTCAATTTTTCACAGGAACCAACAGGGTGGATACAACTGCATTGCTGTTTTTGCTCAGCTAGTCATTATTTACAATGTTCAGTAAATTTCAACTTAAATCCTTAAAGAAATGCTTGACATCTATAGAAACAAGCCAGCAGTCACAGTGTGTGAACTCTGCATATACTTTCTGGAATAATGAGGAATATTTATCACAGATATTCACATCTCACATTCCAAATGTCCGGTCTGTAAGCAGAGGGTGGGGGGGGGGGGGGGACCATGCACAGTATCATAGCATGGCTTTTTATATTGTTGACTAGGTCCACCACTTCAGTCAGCCAGCTTTTCTATTTTTTATTTTTTTGCTGTCAGAGTACAGATTGCTGTTTCAACTTCTTTAGTCACCCAAGGGCTCTTAAAGCCCCCCATGCACTGTTGCCACCCCATCTGCGAAATCAGCCTGACCAGCATAACACGAACCCCCTACCCCCCAGACAGAGAGAAAGTACAGAGAAAAGCCCATCCATAAACGAGGATTAGTAGTGAGGGCAAGGGACCATAGACGAGTGTTTTAGTAGTTACTTTCATTGTAGTGAGACCAGCTGATGCAAACCCCTCTGACTCACATTACAGCAGTATAACATATTACAAATAATATCAAATACACCCGAAATATGTGGATATTCCCAAAAACGATACAACAATATTAGACCTTAGCATAACTAAAAAGCACAAATAAACAACAACGAAGCAATTGTTCTTTGGAATTGATTGTTTCCAGTATCCTTCATTGTTGCTGATTTGTCCTTGAGCGAAGAATAAACAAGGATTAGTAGTGCTAGGCTTGGAACTGTTAAAAAAACAGGAAGAAGAGAAGGTATGAAGTGTGCATTCAGGTTTCCTTTAGTAAGACCGGCTGATGAAATGTCCTCTGACAGATATGCTGCAGTTGTCGTGTCTGTGACCCCACTGACCTCTATGGAGCCCAAGAGCTGCACACTTGTTGTGAGCCCTCTAGTTTTTTATATTTACCCCTCCCCAGCTGTAGCTGTATAATGGACGGTTGTAAATACACTATATATGAACTCTGCGTCTGACCCCGACCCCGATTTTTATTTTAAACCCCCATTTAGTAATTCCATAAATCTCAACTATGTTATATTATTAAGTGGTATAACATAGTTTTGATAAAACTCCTCTCCATTTTATAAGAATTATATATTTAATTTAATTTAATTAATTTCTTTGAAACCTAGCTCTAATTATTCTACAAATAATTGGTACACTGTAGTTTGTGGCTGTTATTCCCATCCAAAGTCACTTGCTAACAGAGTTACATCGCTAAAATAGATCAAATAGAATAAAATGAAAAAATATTATCAGTTTGCTAACTAAATGTCTGTCGTTGACACCGATTTAAAAAATAAAGCCATTATTGTTAAACCTTGGACAAGAGGACACAACCAGTCTTAGTATAAATGCATTGTTACTCTATACAGATTAATATACTGGCCCATTAACTCCCTTTGACCTGCATTTCTTTGAAGTGGGTGAACTGGTGTGCTGACTCGGTGACTCTTAGACGTGCCTGTTGCCGTAGTTGTAATGTCATGAGCAGATCAAGTTACCATACTCCATTTTACTGTCCCTTTAGCTGCTTCACCTACCTCCAGCACAGATCAGAGAAACCAGGGACGAGATCACACCAAATTGTGCCCTAACTGTGACCATCAGGGGTCGGGGTCAAAGGTCACAAGGACTGGTGTAGGGTCCTAGCGTTGTTATATGTCAATTAGAGGGCAGGGAGAGGAGCGTTATGCCCCCCTGGAGAGCAACAAGGGGGTGGCTGCTCACTTTAGACCTTTTTTATCCTGGTTGACACACAACTGTTCCACACATTCACAGCAGGATTTGTAACTCGTGGCAAGAAGTAGTAGTGGTAAAAATGTTGCCTCTGGATTAGAAAAACAAACTTTGAGCTTAACTTAACTATCGAAATCTGCTCTTACCAGATGTGCTGAATGATGAATCTCACTTGATCATACATTGGAGGCATTCAGAAGCTGGACGCACCCAATATCATCCCCCATAGGTTTTCATAGTCCTAATTGGGATCAGTGGACTAATTGTATTTCTGTAGCCCATACATTTAAAAACGTATGTTTCCTTGCGTTGGACAAACAATTTGTGGACTGTGAAATCAAAATGTTTTTTTCTTATCTTTGTGAGAGTGTTCTCCACCACTCGTAGAATTGTCTCTAATCTAAGAGAAGATCAACATTAGAAAACATTGGTGAACCCCTGAGATTGATGGGTAATAACAATATAAGAACAAAAATAGGAGGACATGTGTTCGTATATCACTCCCTGCAGGCCAGTCGTCATAAACTGTAATCTGGAGTTTTGCCGACTCGTCCAACAAGTTTTGCTGAATTTCCAATAATGTGCCCAGAACATGCTAGAACTCTGATCTTGTCTATAGATCACAGAGCACTCTCCTCTCCAATGCTTTTCTGGATCGGGATAATAATTTTGAGACATTTTCTATTAATTTCCTTCCTCCTTCTTCCTCCTTGTCAAGTGAAGGACCGAAAACAAGCCTTAGCGAACAAACCCAGGGGAGTGATTCAAGGTTGATCATTCCCATGATGTAATGTTTGGGGATTGGGATGAGGATAGCTCCATGTAATAGATGCTATCCTCCAGAGTGGCATCCTCACATCATAGCGGAGGTCTCATTTACTTTGGCGGAGACTTGCTCAAGTCAAGTCATCTTTTCTGGAATAGGATATAGCATGCCTAACACACACACACACACACACACACACACACGCATACATACATACAGACGCATACACACACCTGGGTTTGATTTTGAACCTTGTGTGTGTGTGTGTTTGGGGTTCGGCAAACTTCAGACCCCTGCCAAAGACAGCTTAAAAGCGGAGAGCAATCACTCGCAGTCACTTTAGATTTAGCCCAGTTTGCATCATATTGGTGGACATGAAAGTACATAAAGGGATAAGACATAAATCCCGCAGCTCTCCCAGACATCTGCTTACAAAGACTGAGTATTATGCACATACACACACGTGCACACAGATGGACAGATGCACACAACATGTTCATACGCAGGACAGCAAGTGAAACATAGTTCATGTTCACAAACACACGCACACTTTCTCACTCAATACAGGCACAGTAATGCACATGCACTGTGCCCTCCACCCACAGGCCACTTGTATTGAGTAGCTTACTTTCCAGGGTAACGGGAAATCAAATGTGGCCCAATAAAATGTAACAAGCATTTCCAAACGAGATAGGGTGGACATTTCAGAGTAATACATTTTGGAGAGTTGCCTGTATTATGTTCGCTGACAATGTTTTTTTTTCTCTTTTAAGTAAGTACTATGGTCAAAGTGCAGGGCTTTGGCTCCAGAGCAGCCTGGTGTAATAAACATTATGTTCCCATCCAACAAAACTACATTGTCAATTACGTTTGCTTGTTCATGTCCCGTATGAAACCAGAAGTCAACTGTTGACTTGTATCAATTACGTCTGTAACTTAATAATAAATAATAAACTTACTTATTTTTAGCCAAGCCCTAATCTTCTTTCTAACCCTAACTCAGTAGTTTTGTTGCATTTTTGTTTTGTTTTAATTTACAACTGCGACTGTAATCCAGGAGAAAATAAATGTCCCTCAAAATGTAATTGAGAATGCAGTTTAGTTGTATGGGAACGTCATTTCCCAGACAGGGACCAGACAAAAGACACTTTATTGTCATTATAGGCATACAACAAAATAACGTTTGATAACTTTGAGTAACTAGCCGCAAAAAGAGATTAAGATAAAAATCAAGATAGGAAGAAAGAAAGAAGATAATAAAAAGGGACTGCACAACGAGTTAGGGGTTAGAGGTGTATTAGCAGCAGTTGGGGGGGGGGGGGGGGTGCAGGGTTTGAGGTAATATTTCAGTCCTCAGTCCTCCACAGCTATGGGAGGCTGGGGTGTGATGGAGGCTACAGCTCTGTTTGTTCGGGCTGTGATGGCTCTGTATCTCTTCCCCTATGGAAAAGAGGGACAAACAGACTGTGACCATCAGTTCCCATAATCATCTTTTTCCCATTTTTACCACCCAGACCAAGTCTTTCTGGTCTTTCAGCAGTGCAGCTGGCATACCACACCATGACACAGTAGCAGAAGATACTCTCTATGGTGCCTCTGTAAAGGTTTATTAGGAGCTGACAGTTTGGCCTGTTTGAGTTTGTAGGACCAGGGTTTGCATTTTGAGTTTTACATTTAGTTAGGTTCGCAAACACTTTGGTAAAGGTTAAAAGATTGCGGTTTGGTGCAAATATAGAAATGACTGTATTGAGTACTTTTAGCTACTTTTAGGTATTTACATATTTATGGTGTGTAGGTATGACACATTATTAACCAACAACAATGACGCATCATAATCATAAAACCTTTAGATTCCTGGTTGTGCTGCTCTCAGTCCTAGCAGCACAACATTGTTTAACTATGACTGAAAGTATAAATATAAAGCTGAAGCAGATTAGGATGTTTTCTTTTCATTATGTTCATGTAAGTGCATTGTCTTATCAAACATGATGTCAACACAATCACCAATCATAGTGGCAGCTTTTGTGTTCCCTCTGCTTTATGTTGTGTCAAGGTCTATCACCAAATCTTTTTGCACGTCATCACATCATTATTTCTACACATATTTTGCGTCAAGCTATTAAAATCCTGAGTAAAGTGAGGTGAAATGTTAAGTTTATCTTCATCTCTTTATATTTAGCCCCACTCAGTGTCTACTTTCCCCCTGTTATTGTTAGACCTATAGAGAGCGTGGACTACACTCTGATGAATGAGGTGACGCCAAGGAAAGCATGACAGGGGAGACTAAACACCAATGGAATCTCTCCCCTCAATTTTCCTCTCACTTTATCTCTCCCTCCCTCTTCCTATTGCTTTTTTCCCAGCTCTATCTCTTTTACTTTCTCTACTGTTCCATTCTTTATTCTCTCTCTCTCTCTCTCTCTTAGGGGTGTTTCATTAACTTTACTGTAGGATGAAAAGCAAGTGGCCATCCTTCAGCCTGAGAGCCCCTTGAACACTACACACTCATAGATATGCTTTACATCCACACACCCCACACACACACACAGGCACACAAAAACATGTAATAGAGAACCTAGACTTTCTTAGCTTGTCATTAATTTCTGTGTTCAGGCTGAAAGCACCTGCTGTGTCCGCCTGCTATGGGACTTTAAACACTTCACATGAGCCGTATGTGAATGTATATGTGTGTGTGGGTTTATGTTTCCATTAATGCTTGTGTGAAAGGAGCGATAATTCAGTTTCCACTTACCCAGAAAGCATTTCTCTTTCTCTGTCTCTCTCTCTCTCTCTGAAGAAAGCACTGCTCATTCAGCCATACATCCATTCTGAATCTTCAGGGAATGAAAACAAAATAAAAAAGCATCCATATACACATTTAGACCCATTCGTTCTAATGACTGTAATTTTAACCACAATGAGCCCAGTGTTTCAGGTGTTTGCCTATTCATCATCGCTCCGATTCATTGTTGATTTGCCAGGACAGCGAAGCCAAAGCGCATGATCAATGAGCCTTCCCGCTGTCTCGAATTCAAAAGGAATGACCCCGCTTTCTTTTTCTCCTCTCCTCTCATTGCTTTCTCCCAGTGGAGGGAAAATGTAAGATAGACACGAACGTTCCTGGTATACACTCACATCTATCTATACTTCGTAGCTTCTTTTGTTTCATAGTGGATTCAGCACGTTTCCTTCAGTAGCAGTAGTATTGTGATGCAAATAACCAAGACTTGCAGCTTGAAAGTCCTCACTTGTAGAGAAAAAACATGTTAGTAAAAGGGTGGAAAAAAACACTATAAGATTTTGCTAATATTTAAAAGCAATTAAGCAGCTTCACACAAGTTTAATAGGACTGAGATGGACAAATCACACTTCATGGTTTTTCTCTACGATATTTTCACAGTGCTCTAATCGAGAACATTTGTCTAAGGCAGCAAGTTTGCTTTTAATTAATTTGAGTAATTTACAAGAGATCTGGTAGTGTGATTTTTCACCCTTAAGTGTTTATTAGATGCTTAGTATTCAACAAGAGTGAATCTGAATCTAAATAATTCATTTGTAAATGCTTACAGTCTGGAGATAACTTTTTTTTTTCTCTCTGCTATCTATCCCTCCTTTCTTCTTTCTTCCTCCTTTTCTGACTCCAAATTCCCCTTTTCCTACCCTTTCCTCTTCAACTATGCTCCAATGTTTTTGTTCCTATTTTCTTCTCTTTTGACCTCAAACCCTATTTTATTTCTATCCCCTTGCTCTCTGACTCCCTTATTTTTCCTTTTATATTCTCACATCTTTGAACCTAATCTTTTTCATCACTTTATCTGTGATGAAAATATAAATACCTTTCCTTATAAATCTGCTTTCTCCACTTACCCTCTTTGTCTTTTTACCTTAAATGCGCCCCCTTTTTTCTCTTGCATGTGGTTCTTTCACTCTCGTTTGTTGCTCCTTCTCGTCTTCTTCTGTTTCTCTCTTCCACCTCTTCTTCTCTCCATCTTTTTTTCAGTGGGAGGAGATCAGTGGGGTGGATGAGCACTACACTCCCATCAGGACCTTCCAGGTCTGCAATGTGATGGAGTACAGCCAGAATAACTGGCTTCGCACCAATTGGATCCCTCGCCAGTCGGCTCAGAAGATATACGTGGAGCTGAAGTTTACCCTGAGGGACTGCAACTCCATCCCGCTGGTGTTGGGCACCTGCAAGGAGACCTTCAACCTCCTCTACCAGGACACAGATGATGACCAAGGCAGCCATTTCAGAGAACACCTGTTTACTAAGATTGACACCATTGCCGCCGATGAGAGTTTCACTCAAATGGACCTCGGAGATCGTATTCTCAAGCTGAATACTGAGGTGCGTGAGGTGGGTCCCATGACCAAGAAGGGCTTCTACCTGGCGTTCCAGGACGTGGGCGCCTGCGTAGCTTTAGTTTCAGTAAGGGTATACTTCAAGAAGTGCCCGTACATTGTGAGGAATCTGGCCTCCTTCCCTGATACGATCCCCATGGACTCCCAGTCTCTGGTGGAGGTCAAAGGCCAATGTGTCAATCACTCCAAAGAGGAGGAGCCTCCGCGAATGTACTGCAGCACAGAGGGGGAGTGGCTTGTGCCTATTGGGAAGTGTCTATGTAATCCGGGGTACGAGGAGAGAAGCAACACCTGCCAAAGTAAGACAGCTTTTCATTCATGCATTTTATTCCTCAGTTGTCTCATACTTTCTTTGTCGTTTATTCTGTCATTGTTTAAAATACTGTGAGATACAATGCAAAGTTTGCCAACGCTGCAAAGTTTTGAAGTGTTTAATGAGAAGACCTTCACACTTCATGTCTGTCAGCTCAGAACCTTTGTGTCTTTTATTTGTGCCCAACCTATACATGTGTTTAAGTTGTATGTGTATGTGCATTCTGTACCTTCAATAGAACCCAAGAATCCCACAGCATTGCTAGACAGTGTGCATGTGTGTAATGTGCAGCATGCAGTAGTTCAATAGTAATCTTCTGTGTGACACATCATTAGCTATGGGAAGATCTTAACCAGAGTAGCAGGGATGGGACCGATAACCCAGAAGAAAGGAGTGGGATGGAGTGGATGGTGAATAATGGAATAGTTGCGGTGATGGTTGCGGGTGTTGGTGGAGTCATGAGTGGGTAGACATTGGAGTCTGGAGATACTTGATCTCACCCCAAAGTCTGTTGTCGCCTTGGAGGTGCTTCAAAAAGCCAAAAAGTATATGTCTGGCTGCCTGACGTTGCCTTTCATTTTCAGACTGTCTGCAACATCATCATCACACATGCTTTGGAGGGCGACAGATTTGAGTTCTTGCCAGTTAGTTATTAGAAAGAATCAAAATGTCTCCATGATAGAAGTTACTTATGAACTTTTTGGCACGTTTTGACACGTCGCTCTGTGAAGGACCTATTATCTTAGGGTTTTACTAGCAGATGCAGCTGTTTTCCAGACAACTTGTTTATTGACTGTAATTGTCCTTTAACTGTCCTTTTTCCACTTCATGTCACTTTATTTCACCTTAACTACTTAGACATTAAGTACATGTTGCCCCTTGGCAACTTGTATAGCCCCTCTGGGATCAAGCAACCAGTGGGTTCAAAGGTTAAGTGTCACAATGAGCTTTTCATCTCAGCACATAACATCCCAATGGGATTAGAATTAACAGTGTAATGGGTTATAATCTTCCCAAAAGTATGTTTTTTTTAACCTTTTCTTTATAAAGGGTTGCATGTATGCACACAGACATAAGATAACAAAATAACTTAACAAATTTAATTAAAAATTACATTTCCTGTGTGGCTTCTGCGACCAGCGTAACAGCTTTTATCATCAATTACAGTTGTCGTACTTCATCAGTGTTTCAATGCAACAAGATGTTTTGCATCTGTGCAGTAGCTCATCCAGTGCAGCAGTTCCATAAAATGTGTTTTCATAGTGTCCCGTGGCTCAGAAGAAAGTATTGCTTTAAATACATTTTATATATAAGAGCACATATTATATTTAAATACTATGGTACACAATGTAAAATAACAATAGTGGTATATACTTGCTTACTTCATAATTCAGTTTACATTTCTGTAGATTATGTTTGACCGTGTCAAAGAGAAAACTGCTGAGACAGAAGCTCAAGCTGCATGTGCACTGAATCTCCACCTTCTCTTTGTTGTGGCTAGATGTGCTCCTCTTTTCTCAGTTCCAGCAAGCTCCTAACCCTGCTTAAGAAGCCATACGCTATTTGAAAGCAGCCACCTCTGCACTGCGGCTGTTCCACAATGTCTTTAAAGTAAAAAGAAAAAAGTGTTTGAGGTTTTAAGAAAAATCAGCTTGTTTTTAGCTCTTTCAGTCCTTGCCATTGTAGTTGGCCCTAAATGCTCCCATGTTCATCAACTCTCTCCTCTCCAAAGCCATACCCAGTGTTAATTAAAGATCAAAGGCAGTCTCCAGGTCAAGTCCCTGCTGTCAGGGCCAAGGGAAGCTCTTTTTCTGGGTGTGTGGACTGCAGACGAGCCTGTCTCACTCTCCAGATGCAAGGAAACTTTGTCGCAGCTGCCAGAACCTTACATGTGCAAAAACTACATTTTAAAGAGATTGGGGGAGAGGTAAAATTGTAGGCAAAAATTAAAAACAAAAACCGCTACTATTAACTTCTCAACCTTATATTTTTCCTTGAAGAGGGTTATTGAAAACCTTAAAAGTCATTAGAAGAGCTCTTAATTGAAAGTGTCCCATGTCTACATATCATTTCTAAAATCTTTATCAAATTGATATGAATTAAAAGGAAAAGGAAACTATTTTGTTATATCATTTCATACAAAATGTTGGCCACAAATTTTCCCTCAAATTTGAAAGGACAACAGTATGATACAAGAATAGGGCATTATGTAGACAAAAGGCAGACCCCGCCCCCCTCTGTACCACCCTCCTTTCACTTCCTGCCTCTCTGTGAATTGTGTGAATGTTTGGATGTATTTGACAATCTCTTATTAGTTTCAGAGAGGTCTAATGGACTCTAATAAGGTCTTATGTTACCCTGGAGTGGGACAGCTGCACCAACAGGCCCCCACAGCCCCCGCGTACAGCCGTCGGGGGCCCCAAGTGCGCAGCTCGCTGTCCAGGCCCTCTGTGTTAACAGATGGATGAGTGCATGCAGATTAGGTCACCGTACAGACAGATAGCGAGAAAGATGAAAAACATAATTACAGTGCTACAGCCAGATAAAACAGAACGAAACAGATGTATAAACCATGTTTTTTTTTAAGTATTTACATGTCACAGACACAAATTGGGCCCCAAACCCACTTTTGACCCCATGAGTCAATAGACAAGTTTGCTAATTTATTTTTAAATCGGTTATACATATGAAAAAATATATTCTATAATTGGATACATTACCCTAAATAGTTGTTTCTCTAAAGCAAACAAACAAAATTAAATTCAGCAAAGACCACAAATGAATAATCTAGTAATGAAATAATCAGGCTGTCAGGCAACAGCAGTTAGGTAGATTTAAGACCCAGAGTTAAGTGTTTGTATCGGGTGTTGTTGGCTCTGACTGTTCGTAATCAGATGAGGATGGAGCACCTTCGCTGAATATTTCATGCTTTCTTTTCTCCGACCGAAACGCCTCGAAGCAGCATCTTTTGTTTACCTAAGTCTCTGCTCCATGAGTGTGTGTGTCTGTGAGTGAGAGAGGAAGCGAGAGAGAGTGTGAGAGCAGTTGCTTTTGTTTACACAGACTCCAAAGTGTGTTTAAGGGCTTTAATAGAATACACTCCAGTATTAGACTGTCATTATCTTGCTTGGCTGTGTATGTGTGTGTGTGTGTGTGTGTGTTTTTTGTGTATTTGTGTGTTTAGCCAGAAATGTTTGTGAAAGCGAGGATGTTTTTTCAGTGGCGCCTTCAAAAGAACACATGAATTCTGTCTGGCTTTCACAATGGGACTCACAACGTGTGTGAGCTGTCGTTATGAGAGTGTGTGTGCATGTTTTTGTGTGTGTGGCTGCCTTACATATTTCACAGGATGCAGTCTATATTGGTGTGAGCATATTTTGATATTTCACCATCCTTATCAGAGCAGATGTCATCGGATCTTTTGTTAGGGATAAACGCGGTGAGTGGATATGGCGTTTTTCAGACTTTACGAGGTGAATGGACGCATCAGTCATCGTCTGGATTACTGTATGTTTTGTGAGCAGGCTTCAGCCTTTCCACAGAGAATGTGAGGCCAGATCTAATCTTGCTAAGTCAGTCTTTTATCTGTCATTAGAACAGACTGGAGCAGGTGAACTGACTCCTATCTACCAATAGTGTGAAATTCCTGCAACCCTAATTTGATCCTAAAACAGCAAACGGATGTCTGTCTGTCGAGTTTGAGTGTGCGTGTGAGTGTGTGTGTGTGAGTGTGAGTGTGTGTGTTGCAAAAGCAAGCAGCTGTTCTCCTGTACGTTGCAGAGAGACCCAGGTTTACATTCTTACTGGATTTATCAAGACACACAATCCTCAAACTTGCCAGTACCATAATGCTTATTTTAATTACACATATACAGCAATCAGTACACAGACACAGGGGCACATATACTGAAGCACACTGAAGCTTAAGTTTCTGTTTTTTCATGGATTACTTACCATTTGTTATTATAAGTGGAAGAGGAGAGAAAAGCTTAAAGTTAAAGTGATTTTGACAAGTTTTAAGACACTATACATATTACTATGATTAGGATAATTTTGCACTTTTGGTACATGTTCTAAAATGATTTGTTTTCAATGACTGCAAAGTTCTCAGTATTTCCAAATGACAAGGCCATTCTCTCCTTGTTTACTTCCTTTCCTTTTCCCCTCTCGCTGTTCACCCTTGTGGTTGATGATCTTGGCTGCTGGTTCAAAGCCTGCCGTCCATCTCCTGTCGAATGTTTTATATCACTCTCCACTCTCTCGCTTAAGTGATTTAGCTGCTGCCTTCTCGCACACACATACTTGGCTTTCAAACAGACACGTTAGACATCTTTCATTTGCTTTGTCACGCAAAACCTACATCAACCTGACCAATGAAATGCTCAAGCTCGGGTCTCCCATATGATTCAATATCCATTTTATCATATAACTTGAAGCAAAGCTGTATTCAGCTTCTACGGCGATTGAAATGATTCCCTGTAATGTCATTTGGGTTGATGGAACTGCCATTGAGTTTCTTTCTCTATTTTATCTTATTGTTTTGGTTTGCTGGTCCCTAGGGTTGACGCAACATGGTGGAGATCAAGTGCGGCTGGGGAAGAATCTCATTTAGCTTGCAAAAAGGGAACCCACATACTTTCAAGAGTGGCCAGACCACCCCAGAGCTACAATACTAGTAAATATTGAACTTAGAGTCATCACGTAGTGAGATAGAATACACCAAAGGGATGCCAGTGTTGCTGTGTCTCTGGTAGATGTGTCATTGTGAGATAGTTTTGAGCCTGTCTACCCCCTAGTGATCAGAAATCTTCTAATGCAACTTATAAAAGAAACTGCTCAATCCAACCTTTGATTTTTTTAAATATTAATTTGTCAACGGTGTTTTTAGTTTGACCCCCTGTGTTTGACAGTCCTACCCAACTCAATGCTATCGTTTTGGCTTTTGTTTCTGTATTTACATATTTATTGATCAAATACCCATTTAGGCCAATTACTGTAATACATATAAGCAGAGGTGATCCAGCAGCACTGTAGAAGTCACACGGTTACTCTTACGTTTTCCTTCTTATTCTTCTCATCACCCACATTATTTTTTGTTCTGTGTTTTTTTGTTTATTTTTCTGCCAGACTGTTGAGGCTGAGTGCTTAGAATCCATGGAGCTATTGGCTCTCCTCTGGTCCCTTGGAAGGACTCTATTTGTTTGTGTTGGCCGTTACATAACTGCCCAGCTCTCCATAAGAACATATCAGTTCACAGACACACACACACACACACACACACACACACACACACACACACACACACACACACAGACATATTTCCTAAATTCTACTGACAGTATTTCTAATGGAGCAACATCACAGACTCTTTTCACGTCTTCTTTTTTTTTTTGCCAAATATGTTTTTTTATTATCATATTTGTTTCTCTGTGTGTGTAGTCTTTATTTATCCAGTTCACTGAGTCTTCTGAGCCGTTGTTACTTTTTCCAGCGGCCTCCTTCACATAACAAAGTTGCACACATTCACAATGGGAGCTGCACAATAGTATAACAATAGACTGTTACTGTTGGGCGTTCAGTTCCTTGTTAAGGGGCACCTCTGTAGGCGTTGTTGAGAGCGGGTGTTACTCATATACTTCCGCCACACACATTTTCAAAGCCAATCCAGACAATCACATCACTTCATGCTGTCCTGCGTGTGTTTGGGTGAATGAAGTGTTATACTGTACATAGCTCTGCTCTAACACTAGTGTTCCATTGCATCAGAATCCTCCTCTCTTGTCAGTTTAACTTAGTGTGGAGGCTTTCTTTGCCGCAGCCTTTTGGCAGAGCGCTGCATGGCATTCTGCCTTTTTGGAGAGAAAAAGGAGAGGCTGGAAGAAAGGAAAAGGCTTGGAACGAGCGTTCTAGTGAGAAAGGTCTTGAATCATCATGTTATCACTACACTATACAACAGTTGCTGGATGTAAAAGTACAGCCATCTTTTTTGTATTCCTGAAATCACAGTGTCTCATCCCAACTAGCAGAGGCGAATATGCTTTCGCAACTGAGCGCTCTCTCCAGAGAAAGTTGATGGCAGAAAATGTATGGGAATATCTTTTTGGGAGTACACACCTCTGACATTCCCCTCGTCACCTCAAGTTGCATTGGATTTTTCTCTGTTTACCCCATTTTATTCACTTTTAATAACTATGTGGCTTAATATAGGGCAAAAGGGAATCCATGCACTCAAGGTGCGCATTGCAGTAATGTTGACTGTTTAGAAGTGCATCCTCAGTTCAAGCTGATTTATTTGTGTTAATTTTTTATATCATACTGTTTCCATCTCTGCTCAAATGTTTTGTCCCTCCAGTAATGTTTGACTTTTTGCAGATCTTCCATAACCTTGATGTACAAGATTTTTTTTTTTTAGCTAATTAAAGCATGTCGAGAGCCTGCAGCAATCATACTAACCCACTCCCACAACTCAGCAGCTGGGAGGGAAATCTGACTGGAGAGAGAGAGAGAGAGAGAGAGAGAGAGAGAGACAGAGAGAGAGAGAGAGAGAGAAGAGAGAGAGAGAGAGAGAGAGAGAGACAGAGAGAGAGAGAGAGAGAGAGAGAGAGAGAGAGAGAGAGAGAGAGAGAGAGAGAGAGAGCTGCAGGAATGAGTCCTAAAACCGAGTTAAGCGTGTGAAATTAAACTACAAGTTAAAAGCTTAGTGACGTTGAAGTCATGTGACCGTGGTCGTTTATAATTTAACTTTAGCTTTTTACTCCTGCCGATAGCATTAGCACTTCAAAAATCATAAAAGTGGTGTGCATCTGTGAAACTTTTGTTGCCACAACACAAATGTCCTGCAATAATCCAAAATCCAATAGAAATCTTATTGGCTTTTTGTCAAAGGAACCAGGGCGATGCTAACTTCCGGGTTGGCCTACAAAAATATATCATCCCTGCAGCACTCTATACTTTATGGTGTATACACATCCGTGTGTGTGTGTGTGTGTGTGTGCGTGTGTGAGAGAGAGAGTGCCTTCAAGCATGAGAGACGGAGAGGAGGAGGACATATCTATTACTGTGTATGCAGATTGAAAGACTGCATGAGCAAATGCCTTGTCTCAGTGTCTCAGTCACTCTTAAATCAATGCCCACTTCTGTATCTCCGTGTGCACGCATATAGTGTTCTGATGCAGCGTTTGTATGTGTGTGTGTGTTCTTTGAGTGTGTTTCTGGCTAGCAGCGCCTTAGAGGAGGCTGTAGCCAAAGATGCAGGAAAGGTTTGTTCATTTGGGGTATTATTGCCTGTTTGCTTTTCTCTTTATGGGTCTTCCAGTGCGGGCTGGGGGTGACGGGTGAGCCCATCACCCCAAGGCCCTGGTACTGTTAGGACTTCAAAGCTGTTGGTAACCACAGGCTCAGGAATTCAACTTAACACACACAGACAAATACACCCACATGCACGCACATACCCACACAAAACCAGGCCTGTAACAGAAATGGAGGGATAAATAGATGGGGTGTTTATTTGTTGGTGAGGCCCCTGCTAGTTGACAAGACCACTTCACAGTGGTCAGTCTTTGTTTGTGTGTGTGTGTGTGTGTGTGTGTGTGTGTGTGTGTGTGTGTGTGTGTGTGTGTGTGTGTCTGTGTGTGTGTGTTTATTTGTTTTTTTCTGTGTATACAGTACACAGAGACATGGTGTGCCCGAAGTACACTAATGCAAAAAATTAAGAAAAAGGAAAGAACTCACATATCATTTATCTGTATATGTGGATATGTTCATGCGTGTACTTCTGGACATTTGACATTGATGGACGATCACTGTGGGACTTCTGACATTACTAGAGTTTGAGTACATGTGTGTGAGCGTGTCAGTCGAGGGACAGGCGAGGACAGAGGGATGGACACCGCGGGAAACGTCCTGTTTGACAGACACAGTGGATGTTTGGATACACATGTAATGTAACAGGGGAGGGAAATGGGGGACTAGGGCAGGGGAGTCGTTCCATCATTCCTGATAGATGAGAGGGAGCAAGCTGGAGAGGGAGGTGGGAGAGGGCGAGGGGAGGGGGGTTAAAGGCAAAAGAGAAAAAAGGCGAACTGTCACTGGGATATAGACCCCTGCTGGAAACTGTTTGGCGCAGAGCGCCTGTTTTGTGATTTGTGACGTTAGCGCTATCAATTCAACATCCACAGAGGCTGACATGTCTGCTTTTTTATTTATTATTTTTTGCTCCACTAATCCTTTGCCTTAGTGCATTGCTCTCAAATGTTCCAGTAAATTGGCTGATGAACAGAGTTTCCACCACCACTTGAAGACACACAGGTCCCAAGATGAAATAACCATCAGAGCCATTTACAAAAGCCAATAAAGATTTAGCTTTTCTTTGTCACTTGTTAATGCATTAGGGATTTAAGTCATCACTGAGGCTCATCCTTCTCAGTTTTATATTTATTTTGCATAAAAACAGATAACCCATTACAAAACTGCTTTTGAAATATTGATTGTAAAAACATTATTTGTAGGGCGAACAGCTTCATTATATTTTTTTTGCAACTACGAGACTTTTGCGGGTCTACAGTATAATTAGCAGCTCATTTGCATTTTCCCTTTTTTTTTCTCCACACTTTCCATAACCACTTTCTACTCCTTCCAGTGTTTCACTTCACTTCTCTCTATCTTTCATCATGTGCATTGCTGTGATGTCCACCAGGGGATTGAGTTTAAATGAGCAAATTAGAGGGCCATAGAACGCAGACATAACATGTGAAATAACCTCGTCATACAGTAATACTACTGCTCTTACTCGTAATACGAATAAGCAAAACAATATATATTTAACGTAAACTTATATGACATTCTGTATAACTCGTGAGTCAAATCGGCCTATTACTGTAAATCTATCATGTGTGATGTCTGCTGTCCTTGGTGCTGAAGATGCCCTGAGCTGCAACCTCAGACACATCTAGGGGCTGGGGCTGTCAAGTGTCTCACTCATCTAAACACATCCTGTGGGCATGCACTGTATAGTGACAGTGCATGTAGCTGTCAGAAGCATCATCTCATTGTACAGCTGCGATGCGTTCAGTGAAGAGAGGATTCTCAGTGTCATTTCAGTTTGAAAAACCCAGGCGTCACCACATAAATGTCTGTCTTCCAGCAGCTGCCTGATCTCGCTGTGCTGCTACATCACAGATGTCAGCATAACAACCTTTCCGTTTCAACAAACACTACACTCTTTAATGGCAGCCAAGCAAAGGAAAGCAATGTCTGTTTTTACACTTGTGAGCGTCAGGGCACAGCATGGAAGTCTTGTGGTAATTCTGCAGCGAGGCCTTAGCCAGATTCTATACAGACAGAAGTCATTGATGTACTGACACATTAGAACTGTTTCCTTCATCTGTCCAAGAACTCAGAATTCTGCATTGACAGAACAAACACTCTGCTTGGACTTTGATTGATATGCAACACATAATTTAGCATTGGAGCAGTCACCCACAAACGTAACATGCTGAGGTATTCACTTTGTTCCAGGAGGAGTGTAGAGTGACTTTTCATGCACATATAATACAGTATTTGTATTTTTTCCACATATTGTTTTGACCAGCCAAGAACCCACTAGGGCGAAAAACAAGTTAGTAATACTGGTTAGTCATGTTCAAAGACAAAGACATAGAGATAGCACCATATACAAAATATCAATGTATATATTTGTATTTCGTAGGTCTCAATAAGCTTCAAAAACTTTGAATGTAAAAAGAAGAAAACTAATCTTATTCAACTGAACCATGGTTTACCCTTAGCTGCTTTTTATTATTTTTTAAAGTATGTTTATTTCCTCATACCTGTGTCTGCTTTTCTGTTGTTGACCTTGCTATGGTAACCTTGGTGTTTTTTATGGTTTGTGTCTTCCATCTTAATCAGGTCTGCAGGAAGTGAGGCTTCAGAGCTCCTCTGGAATCTGTTTGGGCTTGTGTGTGTGTGTGTGTGTGTGTGTGTGTGTGTGTGTGTGTGTGTGTGTGTGTGTGTGTGTGTGTGTGTGTGTGTGTGTGTGTGTGTGTGTGCTAGAGAGATGGAAAGAGAGAATACGTTGCACGACATATGTCTGACAGACATGTCTGTCAATATATACAGGTCATTAGTAAACCAGAAGTGAGCAGAGGTGAGGAAAGGAAGGCAAAGTGCTTACCACAGCAGGAACAGCTTCTCACACATAGAAACACACACACACACACACACACACACACGCGCACACACACACAAACACCCACATGAGATCCTGAAATGTGCTTTAACTTGTTCAGTGCATTCTTTTAAATTTGTCAAAACAAACCTTCCTCGAAAATTCGTATATTAAAATGTCATCCTGTCTACATTCATCCATCAAGACATCAATTTCCAGAGTTTGCCAACTGCATGTACACTCTGCTCCGGCTCAGCCCTGGGGTGAACTAGCCAGTTGTCAGCAGTGTTGCCCTTTTTGGCCCAGAGCAGGCTGCAAAGGATCAAAGAAACCTGGTCACAACCAAGTTTTAAAAATCTTGCATTTTCAAGGATTGGAATGAAAGGGTGTGAAACGTCTGCACTTAAGCTTTTCAGGTCCAGTCACAGGTCCCGAGGTTGTCAAATGTCTATTGCACTCTTTTGATGCCCACTTTGACTGAGCTTCCCGAAGTGTACTGTAGGAGATTCTCTGGCGGTGTCTGTTTGGACTTGTAGTAGTATATGGCTTTACGTTACTTTTGTGTGTGTTGGGAGTCAGGCTGTGGCCAAGATGTTATATAATTTAACAGATCTGGACTTGCAGTTCTCATGAATGTAAATGTATTTGAGGCTGATACGATGCTTCTCTACAGGAAAGAAGGTGGACTGCTCAACCTGGAACCAGGATTTTGTTGGTTAAAGAGACAATGTGAGCACCCGTTTGTTCCAGTGCCTATATTGGGAATTGGTAAAGAAAGTGTTGAGCCACAAAAGTACTTTACAGGTCAATTCTTGTTATAACCATCAAATATGACCTCAGCTTGAGCTTGTGCCTGGGAAAACGACACTGTGGAGACAAGTAGCTGGAGTGACCTTTCTTTTTATGGTTGCTGGCTTCACTCTCAGGGACAGAGCTCCATGAAGAGAACTCTGGAGTAATAGGCACAAGGTACAAATGACTGGGAGGGCAGATCCATAACATAGGGACACCTACTTCAACTGTAAAAACTCAATGTATCTCTTCTGGCTTGGGGGCACTGGACACAAACATATTTCCCGTGAATTATGCGGAACTTTAACTTCTTTAACTACGTGAACAGAAACGAAGAAATGAAGAAACCCTTCTCAACATAACTTCTTTCTCAGCCAATGCCCCTGTTGAAGAGTCCCTGATGTCCCAGAAAGTCCTTTCCCTGTAAAATGATCCATAGACTCAGACTACATGCATCCTTGACTCTCCCTACTCCCACATTTGATAGAGATAAAGGAAAAGGTCTCTGCACTCATTTATTGGATACACTAGACATCCCAAACCATTTGCAGGAAGCAGAGTGGTGACATTTTACCTTCAGACATGGCGGTTGACTTAGAAATGGAGTCAGATGGAATGACATGCCCTCTGGTGTGCGTATGTGTGTGACTGTGTGCATCTGTTAGAGGGAAGGGAGTTATTTGCGTGTGAGATATGTACTAGTGTTGTGTATGCATATGAGTGTGTGTCAGTTTGTGTGTGCTGATTAAAAGCGGTCAGGCCTCAGTGATCAGGCCTTTAGCTGTCCCTGCACTCTGAATGCCAAACACAACAGAGCATGCCCAGAGCAGCCAAGCATGGAGACTGCAACGCTAGACCACACTGGGCAACCTTAACGGTCTGCAGCTGTGTCAATGTGTGTGAGTGTCTTTTCCCACTTCTGTGTTTGCCTTTTTGTCCTTCTTTGACCATATCAAGAAATCTAGATAAGAACCATTTGTATTGAATAAACGAGTGTTCATCTCCCAAATGCCAATTCCCACTTTATTGACTGTGTGTGTAATTGTATATATTGCTTCAAATGTCTTCTTCATTAGCTGCCATCCTTGCTCAGCCACAATGTATGCAAATCAAATAATGCAATTCCTTTGCATTTAAGAAAAATGCAATTTGCACAAGATTTTGATGAAATAAATGTGTCTTGATATTAAGAAGCATTGAGCAAAATGTGACAAAGGAAGTGACCACATTTAAAAAATATATATTTTGAATGAATATCATGAATGTGCAGATAAATTATCGATTTTGAACAATTCTTTATAAATCCATATGTATTTGTAATCTGGTTGGACAATACATGATCTTTCTGTATGGTTGCATTGTCTATGTGTTTCTCCATACAAACATCTTATGAGGTTTTATATTTTAATCTGTTTTAGAGTGTGTTTAAATGTTGCTTTACCACGAGTTAGACACAAACCTACCTTAGTTTTCTACAGTACATATCACACAAAATGTAATTTATTATTGTGACTGTATTTTAAATCTGTCACTTCATACTTTCCTAGTTTTACAATGATAATGGACTCAGTGTCCTCCCTCAGTGTCCTCCCTCAGATTTCTGTCCCAGAACTAAATGCTCAAGTAAATGTGGGTCTCAATAGTGAAGTTAAAGATAATGGGTATGAAATAAAGTTAAAGTCTTAGTAGCTGTGTTCATGATATCAATGAGTTGTTTACGGTACAGGGACAAGCCATACAGCTCATTCTAAGTTAGCACCACGATCTTAGTACCATTGGATTTACCAGTACCTCCACAGTGTGTCAACAAGTGTTTGCGCTGCCAAAAATGTTTAACGCTACTGCCATCAAACTAGAGGCCTCTCTCTCTGTCTTTGTCCAAAGTCTCTCTTCTTGAAAAGGCTGGAATAAAGTGTCACTTATACCAGGATAAAGGATCCAACCTTTAAAGGTTGAGGGATACTGTGGAGATGAGCACTGACCTTTCTTACAAATTACACACAGTAACTCATACATTCTCTCTTTCAGGCACAGACATACACACAAATATGTAAAAGTTAGAAGCGGTGTGAGGACAAACAGAAAAAATGGCAGAGAGCAGTGTCCAACAAGATTACTGTACTCATCATCCACAGATTTCCCACCTCCTCCAATTTATTTCCTTTCATCTTTCCCTGTTCAAATGGATGGCACCAGGCATTTGTCAAGGTGAAGGTAGCACGGCCCATGCTTAGCGATACAACCGACCGATTTTTCCATTTCTTCCACTCTGCTAGTCTTTTGCTATTAAGTGTTCAATTTCAGCACCTTGAGGTGATACTAAAGTGCACCGCCTCAAGGAATGTTAGAAGAATCTCACTGATTAATGCAAAGGCCTCTGCCCTGACTCCTGCGTGAGTCCCTGCTTTTCTGACTGCTTTGTATTATTGTTGATGCAAACAGCTATATTGATATGTGGGGGCTGATACTAGTATTTCATCAAAACTTGGAAATCAGTTTCTCTACCGCTGATATCATATATTGTGTATTCAATCCTCACACAATACATAGATATGAAAGCAATCTGAATCACTTATATTTTGACGAGTGAAAATGGGTATAATAAAATAATTGAAAAATTAGTTCTTGGGCGATTGCAAATTCCAGATTAAGAGGCTTCATGTGCACTACTGGTTCTTGTGTGTGTGCGTCGGTGTGTGTGTGTGTGTGTGTGTGTGTGTGTGTGTGTGTGTGTGTGTGTGTGTGTGTGTGTGTGTGTGTGTGTGTGTGGGTTGGTGATGACAGCTCAGTGCCAGGGGTGATTGAGTTGTGTGGTATTGATGAGACCCAAATTATACTGAGCTTTAGCCAATTAATCTATCGATTTACATGTAAATGGCTCCTGAAAGGTTACTGGCTGTGGCTACCATCTGCATGTACTTACCATGCTAATGTTGTGCTGAGTGACACAGTCAACACACATGCAGAAATGTAAGGGTTGAGAGATGGAAAGCATAGGAGAGAGAGACTTGACTGCTTGATCATTAAAAAATTGCACTGCATATCATTAAGGGGAAAATGAGGTGTTAATTATAGTGCTCTAACCACGGGAGTGGACACCTTTTAATTATGAAGCAAACAACCTTAATCTCATGTGTCAATCTCCACCAACAACCCTGCACTTATTATTTTGAAGATAGATTCTGATTTTAAGAAAGACAATGCTCTCTATCTTGCTCCTCATTGAGAATTATACATATGTGTGGGAAACATCTTCAGCAGCCCAAATAGGTCTTGTTTTTACTCCTAATAATTACTTTGTATGCATATGTGTCTGCCAGCATTGAGTCTTAGAAGCTAAACATGTTTATTAAATGTGTATCACACTGGCCTTAAGAAGAAGGAAGACTGTAACTATATGTAGACTATAAACTACTTTCACTTGAGGAAGTGAGCAACTGATAAATGATGTGTTTGGTTCTAACAGAGAGCTGGAAAGTTGTTCATTGTAGCACTCTTACACTGCATTCAGGTTTTACAGTAATTTGTCCACTCCATATGCAACGAAGAATGGCGTTCTGCTATCAGCCAGCTAACTGACTGGTTTTCAGTCTTAATTACCAGTGGGCTCAGTTTAACTGAGATACTCAGTAAATTGTCCCCAGGTGGGAAAAGAATAGGATATCTTCCTTTCACATAGTCGCAGTTGAGATAATTATGGTGGTGTGTGTGTGTGTGTGTGTGTGTGTGTGTGTGTGTGTGTGTGTGTGTGTGTGTGTGTGTGTGTGTGTGTGTGTGTGTGTGTGTGTGTGTGTGAATATGGTGCTACAAGGAGCTTGGTTAGCTTTGTCTACTTTGTATGTGTGTGTATGTTTGTACATTCAGGCAAGGCGAGACTAGAATTGGCACATGCTAAAACATGCAACTTCCAAAGCCAACAGTTCTGTTAAGTGAGATGTGCTGTGTTATAATGATGCCATCTATCACTCCCTTCATCTCTTCATTCCTTTATCCCCAAACTCCTCCATCACCGTCTCTGTGGCCTCATTAATTTAGGCTGGACTATTTATGGGCCTATAAAAACAATAAGGAAAGAGAAGAAGGGTTTCACTGGCACGACAGACGTTTACAGAGCATGGGAAAGATGAGGAGGCCTGTTGAGTTAGATGAAGCATACCACATCACTTTCAGTTAATTGCACTAGATTCTTAACATCTGGTGAGATGTTTTCATATATGTTATTTGACATATCACTGCTAATCCGTACGATATTTCAGAACGTATGCTGATGATTTGAGATTAGAATTTATTGATTTATTGAAATATAGTAATATAGGAAACTATAGCACAATGTGGTCATCATAAATTGCTTGTACTAAACAAAAAGGTTATATGGATTTATATAGGTCAAAGATTAGATTCCTATATTTTTGGTCAATATGGTAATTTTAGCATAAAACCTTCACAATAATAATCCAGGTAAAGAGATGGCAGAATAAAGCAGAAACGTTATGATATGGTATCTTCTTACCTTCAAAGCAGTCTGGCACACAATGTAATTGTAATTGTAAACAGCAATGTATTAAATCCTTGAAAATGTTATGACCAAATTCAACAATCAAACTAATGTAAAGTGTTGAAAGGAATATAGTTTAACCTTTATTTAAATAACAATGTAACTTTATTCTCAATGGTTTATGGTCGGGGGTGTCAGGAAAGATGAATGAAATGAATGAAGAAAGGTCCCGAGGTCTTTCTATCTTATATTACTTGTATCGTAGTTACACTGTATTTATGTTGAAAAATAGAATTTGTAGAACCTTTCCATGTCCTCGCCTAAAATGTTGATCTCTGCATTTGTGACTCATCAGACGTGCTACTTACATAAGGTGACAATCACACTGGATGTGTTTTTCACCACTTGAGTTATCCACCCAGCATGTGTCACCTCTGAGCAGAAAAATGCTCTATATTACTGCAGCTTTTACTATCCAATGGGAAAAGCAAATAACGCTTTGGTGTGCCTCACTTTTATATCCATACTTTATTCATCTTATATTAGTGTTATTTTTGTGGGGTACGCTTGTCAGTTAGCTATGTTTGATTAGAAGTACAGCAGGCCACTCATGGCCTTGCTGTGAGCGACTATACAGCTATTGGTCTCCATGACCTGGTGCCTATTGGACATTACTTTCTTCAATGTGTGTCCTACAGAGTGTTGAGCCTCAAGGACTTCGGAACGCAGTGCTTTTCTCAACCGGTGAACTATAGTAACCTGTGGCTGATGTCAATGAAGAGTATGTAACAGACACTATAGACTGGTCTATATGGGGTTGTAACGTGCTGCTGTTGGCTCCTTCAAGGCTTAAAACGCGGGGCCACATGAGGCTGCATGGAGCTCAATGGGAGGCCACTGACACATATTGTCCATCAAATTCAATGGAAGGCTAGATTTGAGTATGAGATGTACAGGTATTTATTAAATGGATCATTAGGTTTTACTGTAGTTGCCATTTTACCAATTATTTTTGTATTTCGCGAGGGAGACCGGAGATCGTCATCATGAGAAAACGAAAGGTTTTATACAATGTATATAAAATAAGTCAGCCATCTAAAAAGAGAGCCAGGTGAAGTGTGCCCATACATGTTTGATGAGCTGGACAGAGTCTGTAAAGATTGTGAGCTCTGTGCATCTTTCATATGTTTGCTTACATGTAACCGCGTTGTACATCTGCCTGCAATGAGAACCCTTCACCAGGTTTCTTTTTAATGATGGACTGCTCTGGTGGCTGTTATTGGGGAGAGTGGGGGTTATCACCATGCTGCAGAGTGAAATACCATGTGTGCGCCCAGCAGGAGAACATTCCTTCTGGCCCCATGATTTCCTCAGGTCATTCATGCAGTCCTCATCCCCACTGTAATGGCATTGTCCTGGGGCTCAGCCGCCACTGCCAGGCCCCCCACGCCTCAGCCTTTGGCCTCCCTGACAGCACTGCCCTTCAGCTGCCTGTCAACCAAACCAAGCCTGGGGTGGTTGATGGGAGAGTGGGAGGGGTCAAGAGGCTGGGGCTAACTTTACATTCAGGTCATTTGCTACAAACAATTCTTTAAGTATGAAGTAAAATATTACCTTCATCAGTGTAGATGAAAGCTGAATTTGTCAAAGCGTGTAGTGCAATATATTAATCTTGTACTTTATATCCAATGGATGTTCAAGATGAAAGATTTCACCTGGTAGAAGAGAAAAGATGAACCCAGTTGCATTCAACCATGAAATGGTTGAAAATGATTAACTGTTGTGTTCAACAGGAACTTCACTTTTGAGTACCAGCAAGCTTTTCACACCTGGAGAGCTGAGAGCACGTTTTAACATTCACATCGCCTTACACCTAAAGTCAGTATACATCCGTCTGAGATTTCTATAGTTACATGGTAATCACATTACAAAACAACACTTCCTTCTAGAATTTGCTTAACTAAATGAGGATTTTGCCTCTTTTTCACTTTATTTTCTTTTACAAAGAGATACATTGATGAGGCTGTGCAGGCCAAGCATAGGAGCACAGTAGCCAGTGCCTGTTGAAAGTGAATTTGCTGCATTGACTAAGTGGATGTATGGAAAGAAAGCAGAGGAGGAGGGACGGCATCCGTCACTACTCAATTCAACAAAGAGTATGCATTTTTTTCTCAAAGCTTCTCCCTCTTTTTTCCTCTTTCTCTCTGCATTCTGTGCATGTTAAAGGGGCTGTTCATCATTATTCAAGGACGGAGCTGATTAAAGGTGATTAAGCCCTGCCTGATGCATCACGCTCTCCTTTCAGCCTGTCACTGGCCCCAGTATTAAGGGGGACACCAGCGTATATATGTGTGTCTATGTGTGTAAGACAGAAAGAGTATCCATCCAGTTTTGTGGTTTTCCATGTATTTGCCATCACAGTAATTGCAAATAATTTCTCAAATGGAATGAAACATTACACTTGGCTCCTTAATAATGCTCTTTAATACTAAAATAATACACAAAAGCATTCAAATTTTGATTGGAACTGAAATGGGCCGTGGCAGACTCTTTGGCAAATCTATGATGAATGTCTACTTTCTCCCTTGATGAATGGCGGCAGTGAGAGTCTTTCTTGCTCTCGCCATTCCTCATAAGATTAACTTAAAGTAACGCTAACCAATGAAGCCAAAACAAAAGGATAGTTTTCCTGAACTAGAAGTTAATTGATTGGTTTTGCAGATGTCCTATTATTTTTGACAAATAGTCAGTTAAACAGCCACATAAACTGTTAGCCTTTCAACTGACTATATATACCGTGGGAAAAGAAGAACTTGACTA
Organism: Cottoperca gobio; assembly: GCF_900634415.1. Classification (NCBI taxonomy): domain Eukaryota; kingdom Metazoa; phylum Chordata; class Actinopteri; order Perciformes; family Bovichtidae; genus Cottoperca; species Cottoperca gobio. Next base: position 11,214,124 of record NC_041375.1, on the reverse strand, counting down.
TAATATTGTGATAATAAGAATGAATTTTAAATGATGAAACTGAAATAAGAATTGAAAAGTACGTTTGCACAATGTGACTCACTAACCCTAACCCGGGTAACGCTTCTGAAGCAGCACTTAGACCATCATTGGACACTATAACTCTCCAGCTTTTTAAGACGGGGTGAGGCAGGTTTCATTGCAGATTTTACAGAGTGTTGAGTTAAGTTTCACTAGCTGTGGTCAGGGAGAAAGCTGTGGATGATACAGACTGGCCAGTATCTGATTTCTATTAAAAGGCCAATATCATCTTGACAATGTGAGTCAGCTTTGGTTTCTGCTGCCCAAAGTGCATCTTTGATTGATGGTCAGATGTATGTGTGTGTGTGTGTGTGTGTGTGTGTGTGTGTGCGTGTGTGTGTGTGTGCGTGTGTGTGTGTGTGTGTGTGTGTGTGTGTGTGTGTGTGTGTGTTTGTGAGTGTATATTGTATGTGTACCAATGCTGGCATGGCACAGAGGCACTCTGAAAGCTTTGTATTTAACTCAGTTTGTATTGCTGCCTCAGTTGTCAATAAATAATAGCTCTATCGGTATGACTAACTCCGTAAATACACAAATCCTGCTTTACAAGATCCAAGAATGGTAATAGGACAAGGCAATGTTTGAGGCGAACAGTTCTCAATGCTTGAGCTCGAGCGTATCATTTTGGGCACAGTATGAGCAAAAAAAGATATAGCATTCTGTATCTGCACATAACAGCAACTGTAAGCATTGCTTTGGGAGGATAATGACTAGAATCTGCTAATCTAATTTATGTTTCCTACTTCGATGAGCTGGGGCTCCACAGACTCCCACTAACGTTAGCTCTGCAGGGTGCCACGCAGGAAATACACTTCTGCTGAACCTGCACTTCTCCAAGTGTCTCAACCCCACCACCACACACCCACTCCACTGCACCCCTAGGGCACAAACTCACAGAAAGGAAAGTTTAGAAAGTCATGACTGAGTCAATCCTGAGCAAAGGTAATACATGACTGTGATAGTCCGGGGACTTTTACATTTGCTGTATTTTGACTTTCCATTGCCAAACTAAACCAAATGATTTCTATATATTTGTACCATACATTTGTAGTATTATCTCGGTTTGTTTGACTTTTCTTCTTTTTCACACCCTCATATGTGTTATATGTTTTTTGTGTTATATTAACTGTTATATAAGAGCAACTTTAAATTGGCCTCTAGCGCATTAGTCTAATGGATCTCCATAGGATCCATCGTGGTGTGACTGTGAACACTATCCAGACTCGTGTAATCAGTGATAACTCACTGCTGCACACACACTATTCACACACAAATGTGGGATTCTGTGCTTGTGACTTTAGTGTATGTCTACACATATGTTTGATTTGATTGGGGCGGGTGTGCATTTCTGTGAACATATGGATGATATGATATACATACAAGCAAAGAAAAATAAAACATATTAATTAGCACAACAATAAGATTTGCACACTTGTGCAAACACATGTGTTTGATTGTATGCGTTCCAATGGCATACGTTGCAGCAGCTGAGGATGATGGGAGAGGGAGAGGACGAGCCAGAAGAGAGGTGGGGAGGGGGTAAGGCGAGAGTCTTGATGTGTAGTTGGATCGTGCCAGGATGTCTGGCTCTGTCTGTAGTTCACCTGCGCTGGTCTGTCACTCACACACACACACACACACACACACACACACACACACACACACACACACACACACACACACACATTCACACTGGGAGAAAGGGGAGCACACATGCATGCAATAACACACACACACACACACACTTCCAAGGGCATAGCATGTATACATACATTCTCTTTTTGTCTGGCTCTGCCTCGATCACACACACATACACATGCATACCTTACACCTAAATCTCAAGATTTTGATTTATAGTGAGGGTTATCTCTCTCTCTGTGACCCAGTAACCGCTACCCCTGCGTAACCCCCCCCCCCCTCTCTCTCTTAGCAGTAACACATGGTGGGACACCCTGTGGTGAGGTGTGTCAGTTGAGGAGTGATTTAGCGTTGCTCTGCCCCAACCACTGCTGAGACACCTGCCCCTGGAATCCTGCTGCACACACATGCACACACACACACACACACACACACACACACACACACACACACACACATATATTTCTATGGATACACACAGATGTATGCATTTGTACATGTGCACATAGCAGACACACATTCACATAGTTCCGCACTACCATAACCTCCTAATTCGTATATAGTCCCTATTGCCTGAGGAGACCCCATTTTGCTATTTCCGAGAAGCATTGCATCACAGCTCAAAGTGGATCATGGACTAAGAAGTTGAGTTATGAAATCATGAATTTTCTCTAGCCACTAAAATCTTTCTAGAGGGATCCAATGCATGTTAGGACTGGACACTGTCCCAGCATGCATTTGGTTCACACCCCTGAGCATTCACCACCACAAACTACTACTGATCAAACTTTCAGTAGAATCCAATCCAAAACATAGAACTCATATTATTAGCTATTACTGTATAGACCCAAAATGCATCACATTGTAGCCAAAGCAAATCCCAGAACTTTGGAAAAGATAGATATTCTGTAGACCATCAATTACTGCAAAATCAGCTTCTTTAAGTTTTGTGTAGCAAAGACTCTCCAACAGGCCAGACTGAGTTAAGGGTGTTTGATTTAAGTCTTTTTTAATGTATAGAGTCGTGTTAAAACAGCTGAGCGTGAGCCACCTTGTGACATCTTCTAAAAGACAATTAACGTAGAAATATCTGACTACTGTAGGAAAACAGCACAATCTATTTCCCTTAAAGATACATGACTACATGTATTCAACATGATTTTATAGAAAAGCACCTTCTAGTCTTTCTTGTTCTGCAGCTAAATGAAGTCTCTTCCATGGTAACACATTGAATACATTCTTTCCAGCAGATATGCTTTTCAATGACACCAGTATAATACAATTAGTGGCTGCTGTTCCAATAACAAATAATTATTCACAAATGCTCACTTGGATGAATGTGTCATTCACGCTCTTGGTCAGGGATGTTTGTTTCAAATGTAGCTTCCATGTTTGTTTGGTTGCTTTTATTAAATTAATGTAATTTCAATGATAAGAAAAAAACAAAACAACCAAAACCATAAGATCAAATTCAGGCATATTAAGTCACACATCGACTTCTGTGACTTCCTGTGTCTCGCTCTTGTTTAAAATTCTCTTAGAATGTCACAGGTTAAGAGCGTCACCAGGGAACATAATAAGCCATCCAATGAGATAGGTCTAATTTGAATGCTGATCACTGCAAGTGGATGGGGCTGCAACATTGGCATGAAGCTGTGAATGTGATTATTATTTTGTGATACGAAACCTTGATCAAATTGCCTCTCATTTTATCCCCTGCGGCATGCAAGAGAATCCCATTAGCCACCTCGAGCATGGGCTACACAGCGAAATTCTCAGACCTTAAGAAACAGATTCTGACCTTCCCGCTTCTGTCAGAGATTCATAGAGTGTTTGCTTTCAAGGTGAGAGCTAATGAGATACATGTGAAATATTTGGTTGGGTGTGAGTTAATCAGATAAGGTAAGGTGTACTATTTTGGAATATGATGCAATATGGTTGTGAAAGTGGTTTAAAATGAATATTTTGAGAAAATCACTTTATGTTGAAGAACCATTTTTATTTTCTTTGTATTATATAATTCCACCTGTGCCCCTCTGATCACAGCTGCACACGTTGCTGTTCTCTATTTAATCCTGTACTGGTTGCCCCAACACATGCGTTCCTTATATGCTTTTTAAAATCTAGAAATACACCATTACAATGCATGAACTAAAAAGCAACAGTGGAAACTAACAGTGGTTAAAATCGTTATGGATCATATCCCTGTTTTTACGATCGTTTATATTGTCTCCCGTAGCAACAGATGCAAACCAGATGTTGGAATTTTAGACTGCAGCGCACCAGTGCTGCCGTTATTTTCTTCAGAATGAAATCATCTACAGTCCACACGATATTCGACAAGAAATCCAACAATAAGATTTGTTTGTCAGATTTGAATAACAGACAGCACATCCTGCGGTAATCCCCTAACGATGTTTCTAGGTAAGGTACTAGAAAACAGAAAACAGCCAGGAGTTATCAATTTAAACAGATGTTTCTATTTTCCTTCAGTTTCAAATTCATCCCAGCATCCGTTCTTCAGTGTGGGTAGTGCAGATCCCACTGAGAGTAACACGGTGGGCAATATGAAAGCCAGACTGTCATGTTTTCTGAAGTGCGAAGAGCCTGGGGGCTATTTAACATATGGTAGCAGCCACGTACTGAGGCTTGTGTGTAGGTGTCCATCAGCTTATGCATATACGTGTGTGTTTGTGTGTGTGTGTGTGTGTGTGTGTGTGTGTGTGTGTGTGTGTGTGTGTGTCCTTCAGCCGTCCTCAGGTGTTCCAGCAGTGAAAGTGGTCTTCCCTAGTGGGCTTTACTACAGTTCTCTAACCAGACCTAAGCAGGCAGTGTAGCTTCCCCCCGACTGGGGCTCAATGTCAGCAACCATATGGACGCCTATTTATCTGAACTACATTAGACACTAGAGGGACCTCAAACTGGAGTTAGAACACAAGTCATATCTATAAGAGATGAAATTGATGAGTTTATTCACAAAAGATCCAACATAAAGATGCACCGTATATCAAGTGACGTGTTTCATATGCTTATATGCAACATCTTTAAAATTTAAATGAAAATAATGGAGAAATGTATGAATATACTGATTTCCATCATCGCTAAAACTCAATAAAACCTGAATGTATTAAAACACATTTAATAATATTAGAGGTTTAAAATAGTGTAGTTGTTTGCATTTGTCTTGCATCACTGGGATAATAAAAGTGCGTCAACTCAATTTCTTTGTTTAAGTCTTGCCGACTGAGCACATTGAGTGAAGTGGGTCACCATCACTTTGTGTGTGTGTATGTGTTTGTGTGTGTGTGTATGTGTTTGTGTGTGTGTGTGTGTGTGTGTGTGTGTGTGTGTGTGTGTCCAGCAGCATTTTAGATGGCCTATTTTCTCTTCAAGTAGAGAGCGTGTCCTCTCTGGCACTGGTCAATAAAACTGTCCTGGGGCACAACAAGCGGGTCTGGCTCTCTCTCTCTCTCTGGCTCTCTCTCTGGCTCTCTCTCTGGCTCTCTCTCTCTCTCTCTCTCTCTCTCTCTCTCTCTCTCTCTCTCTGGCTCTCTCTCTGGCTCTCTCTCTGGCTCTCTCTCTCTCTCTCTCTCTCTCTCTCTCTCTCTCTGCTCTCTCTCTCTGGCTCTCTCTCTGGCTCTCTCTCTCTCTCTGGCTCTCTCTCTGGCTCTCTCTCTGGCTCTCTCTCTCTCTCTCTCTCTCTCTCTCTCTCTCTCTCTCTCTCTCTCTCTCACACACACACACACACACAAACACACACATATTCACTTGTTGTTGAAAGATGCATATGGAATTGGAATAATTACCGGGAGCTTTTCTATTTGTTTACCATCCCCCCTCCTATTTTTTCCCCTCTCTCCCTCTTTCCTCACCCTTTTATCTTTTATTTCCCTATCTATGCATCTGTCAAACCTTCAGTCAGAATTAGAGTGTACTGTTAGAATGTGATGTTATGGGACTTATAAAAGAAAGTAGATGCCGTGTAATGGATTACTTACATATAATAACGTCACAATATAAATTTATTTCAGTAACAATACTTGTATAAATCACTTACTTGCCAATGGAAAACCAAGCATAGGATGAAAATATGTCCACGTCCACGTTGCCATATCATTATGGAAATGGTGACATGGTTGCCATCGGCTACTATTGTCACTCATGGGATTACGCTACAATGGCCTGTCCTGCTCTAAATCACCAAGATGACGACAGCTAGTGTGTTTGTGTGCTTAGTGTACATGGCTGGTTATCAGTTGCATTCAAAGCAGCACAATAGTCCTGTAAAGGATGAGTGGAGGCACATGGGTTTAAGGGCGGTGAGGTTGTGCAGTGCATGTTTCCAAGGAGCGGAACAGTGGAATGTGTGTGTGTGTGTGTGTGTGTGTGTGTGTGTGTGTGTGTGTGTGTGTGTGTGTGTGTGTGTGTGTTTGGGAAAGTGTGAGGGCATTAGGAGGTCAGTGCCATCTTTAAACACAACACAATACATGCATATACACACAGATATGGACACACACTAGTGTGTTGGCTTTGGGAAATGTTAACAGTGGTAGTAGTACTGTGTGATGGATTAAGACAAATAGGTTTATTGTTGGGGTGTGTGCAGAGTTAGTGTGGGAATATGCTAATATGCTGTCGTCTTTCTGATTAGGGTTTCCCACTCTCTCTTCCTCTCTATCCCTCTGCTCTCAGCCGCCATCATCCTATCTTTCTTCTCCATCGCCCCATTTATCACACACACACAGTTCTGGTTAACAAAGTGATCAATATTTAACTTGAACAGTAATGAGGATGGATGAATTTGTGTTTATGCGTGCGGTAAAGTTCGGGTAGCAGTTGAATTAACATCACCTCAGTGTGTGTGTCTGGAGAGTGTGTTTGTGCTGGTTTGTCCTGGATTTTCTTACTGACCTGGTTGATCTCTGAAGTGTGGAGGGTGTAGGAAACAGTTATTGCGTCCTTAATAGATACAGCAGGGAGTTGATCCATGCCTCTGCGTGTGTGGGGCTTGTACAGTACTTGCCCTATCTTGCCCCAGTTTATTGTCCTTCAACCAACAGCAGCTTTCCACACACACATACACACACACACACACACACACACACACACACACACACACACACATACATGCTTTTTTAATAAAAGCTGCTGTTTCTCTCTCATGCTCCATTTATTTAGTTTAAAGGAAAGTCACCACATGATGCTTCCATACTGTCATAATGAAATGAAATACCTTAAATACAGACACAGTAGTACTTTTTAAAGTGATTAATATTAATATTATTGTTAATAATAATGAAATGAATGTGGAAACTTGTCTTTTTACATATGGATGTATGGATAATTGTAATGGTACATTCTAAAACATTCTCATCGTTTCCTCACTGTTTTTAAAATCCATGAAGTAGTTTATATAGTTAAAAAGAAACTTGAGATGTTAACTGAGTTTTATTAGATTCATGGGTCCCAGAATGATACCACGGTGCAGAAACTCAGCAAACAATTATAGTCTAATAGACATCTGATGTGTTGATTCTGCTAATTTCCCCTTTTGTGAACATAAAAGAGAGAAGGAGGAAACTAAGAGAGAAGGTCTGTTACCAGTCTTTTTATCAAAAGGATAGACTGAAATAAGATGGCCAGTATTTGTTACTTTAAAATGTAATTTAGAGCAGGCAGCACACATTGGCTAAACTGCTTCTTTGATGATTACATAACAATAATCACTAACATACTCCTCATCTACTGGAAATAATTGTGTTTTTAATGTTGAACAGTAATTATGTTTTTGGACAATGAAAGGGGAAAGATGTTGCTTAAATCATAAAAACCTTGAGACACACACACACACACACACACACACACACACACACACACACACACACACACACACATACAACACAATAATTGGTCTGTTAGTATGATAATGTTCTTGTGTGGCTTGGTGTTTTTACTTACAAACACGTGTTTCCTTTCTGCTTTCCTGTCTGCAACAATACATGTAATGCAGACCTTCCTCACCTTGAATTTATTCCTCCTCCTCCACCTCTATTTCACCTCCTCACATCCTCCCCCTCTACCTCCCCTTCATCTTCCTCTACTTCCTTTCGTCCTCCTCTTATCCTTCTCATCAGGCTGCTTTATTATGCAAATCAGTGTTGGATCAGATGACTTAATTAAGCTTTACCGTGCCAGATTGTGCTAGCGCTCGCACACACACTTGAAACACACATAAACACATACACATGGTAACTTGCTTTCACACAGACAGAAACTGCTGGTGGTTGTGTGGTATAATGATTAGTATTCTGGACTCACACACACACACACACACACACACACACACACACACACACACACACACACACACACACACACACACACACACACACACGCACACACACACACAGTGCATCTAGGCAGCAGAAGAGTCTCTTTGAGTGTGTTTAGATAAACAGACTTGAATAGTGGGGTCTCTCCAGGCCATTAACCTGCAGTTAGCATCAAAAACTCTGATCTGGCTCTCCACATCACTGCAGCCAATTGCTTCATTTCTATTGCTGCTGAAAATGCAGCGTATGAGGTCATGGCAATTATATAACTGAAAAGTCAAGGTCAGAAATTGATCTGGTGGTTCATATTTTGATGCTCTGGGAAAGTTAGATGATCACTGTTGCTAGTTTTGCATCACAGAGCTGGTTTATTGCTAGTTTTAGCAAGAATAGAAACATTGAGTCAAAATCAAACAGAGAATGTTAATGTTTTTCCATATTGTTAAATCTTTTGCAACATCATTATATAGATTTGAACTGCTTGGATGAAAATGAAAAATCTCCATAAGCATTCACTATTGTATTTACTAAAAGTGTGCAATAAATTGATTAGGCAAGTCCATTTCCAAATGTGTCAGTGATGAGCTCATTTAGTGCTCGAAGTATCTGAGATTACTGACTTACTGTGCCCATTTCATACTACTCCAAATAGAAGGGTTGTATTTGAACAGTTACTGGGACTTACACACATGCAGATTTCTAACAATTCAACAAAGAAACCAATACATACTGCTTATGTTACTGCTATATCCCACCTGATCCCTCCTCTAACTCATGCTGTGCCAGCGCAGCACTGAAACGATGGTAATATAAAAATCATCAGCAATTGCAACCTTAAGAGCTGAGAGCCCATTACAGGTCTTTGTTATATTCTGATTAGATTTGGCAGCTCTCATCAGATCTACTTACATTAAAGGTTTGGTTTGGACACTTAATGTGTCCTCTAGTTGATGGATACTGGCTCTGGGAAATTGCAGACGTAAAGAATCACTTCTCTGCTCAGATTGGCAAGCAGCAGCACGTTGACCCGCCAAACTGACGTATAAATAAACTCCAATATGTTCCCAAGGTGATCGTCATTGCAAATGACACAATAATTGAACATAAGAGAGATGGAATGTGTAGTAATGTGCCCCAAGACACAACCTATCAATTTTACTGATTGCTGTCATTTATATTTCTGACAGAAATTAGTTAATTTTATTGGGTTACGGACATATTAGCTTCAACAAATTGATTGTTTTGAGCTTAATGGATGACTGCATCACTTTTCTGTTTGAGAGAATTGGTATATTCGGTATATCAATGTGTCTGTGACAGACCTATGTGCTTGTTATTAAGGCTCTCTCAGGGTTAAGTCTTCTAGGATTTAATATGGTACTACAGATAACAATATTTATGTATTGTAGCTGCTCGTAACTAAAGTTATTTTGGCAAAATTAAGTGTCTTTACAATTTAAAAAATATGTCATAAATCCTTGCTACAGCATTCAACACATCAACTCTCCTTTGACATTCAGAGAGATGGTAATACGATCAACTGCATTGTTGAAAATGTAGCTATGCTTGCATTTTTACGTACTTTCTCATCAGTCAACAATGTGACTGTGTTATGCCATGATGCACTATTTTTAAACAATGGCACAATTATTGTTGGAAATTTCCCACCAAAATGTACCATGGTTTCATAAAAGACTTTGACCTTTTCCAGATTTGTGCAGCTTGTTATTGGTTGGCCCAAGGGGAATTTCATGGCAGGGGGCGAGATGTTTACTGTTGCCATGTTTCCAGTAACATCACAAGTGGCTCCGGATAAGACCGCCAGCCAAATGCCTAAACTGTCAAAGTAAATAACTTTTCCATTTCAAAGAGAGCTATTCCAATTAAGTACAGAAAGCAAAAGAGCAAAAGAAAGAGCAGGGAAAGCCACAGAAAAGAACTGGAGGAGGGTGGGCAGGATGAAGAGGAGGTGGAGACGGAAGAAGATGGAAGGGGAGGAGAGAGGGAGGGAAAATCATCGGGATCTTGTCAGATTGAAAACGAAAAGAGGCGGAGGTGGAATGGAAACAGGGAATCAATTGTTAGGTTGCCGTTTTGCTCTGGCTGCAGCTAGACTGAACCTTGAAGTGTGCGTGAGAGAGAAAGGAAGAAAGATGAAGAGCAAAACTGAAGCTTCGGTTCGGCCGACGTAAAGATATGGGTCAAGAGAGGCGTTACTTCCCCTGCGTGACAATAATCAATTTACAAGTTACCAGTGAGGTCAAGGTCAACATGACACAAGTCTTGTGAGAAGTTGTTGGGTGCTAACTTGGTCATGTTTTTCTGATGTATCCCTGGTCACATGGTGATTTAGCTGCCAATTACCAACAGATTCCATTTGAAAACAACTTTTTGTAAATTGTAAAATATCTTCGCTTTAGAATCAAAAATGTATACCATGAATTCTCTTTGTTGTCTTGTAAAGTCTTTGAAATCGGTCCCATTCAAAAGATGCATAGTAACCAAATCTGTTCTCTCCAAGGTCAGGTTAGGTTGTCAACATGTAGTAAAAAAGCGGGAGTGCATGTGACCACTAGACCATCCAGCAGTCACGTTAATTATTGATGCTGGTGTCCCATGACCTAGACTATTGATTGAGCAAATTGCAGCCCCAGTTATTTTACAATCACACTATCATGTGGCTGTTGCAGCTGTATGTGTGTGTACATGTGTGCCTGTGTGTAAATGTTAGTGTGTACCGCTCTTTAAAAGTGAATGAATGGATCGTGTTTCAGCCGTCATTATGTGGAAAGTAGCAAGACATTGTGTTATACCCCTGTGTGTGTGTGAGAGTATTTGCAATAATTTCAACTTGAATGCATGTTTGTGTGTTTGTTTGTGTGTGTGTGTGTGTGTGTATGTGTGTGTGTGTGTGTGTGTGTAAGTGTGTGTGTGTGTGTGAGGGGGGTGTTTGTGTGTGTGGAAGATGCGTGTGTTTCACAAACAACTACTTACAATGATACAGTGATACAGTCCTTTCATGCTGTTCCTGCTGCTGTTATTGATTTGAAAATAAATAAAAGATAACCTTCATATTTTTCTTTTCTGCAAACATTTAATTTTCTCTCTATGTTAAGGCAGGGATGATCATGTGAAATGTGTGTGTCTGTACGTGTTATTTTCACATATTTAAATTAATCACACATACTCATGTCATGTCATCTGAAGAGGTGCTGCGTTTCCTCTCCCGGGGCACACACACACACACACACACACACACACACACACACACACACACACACACACACACACACACATACACACACACTACCTTATGCTGTATCATACTATCCAGTCATGCCCCTGCACACACTGCTGGTGAATGTCAGTGTAACACAACTCGGTTCTCTTTTAGATGAGTAGTTAACCTCCTGCGAGTCAAATCTGATTTTACCATCAGCCTCTGTCAGAGCTAGACAGGCAGACACACAGGGAAGAAACAGGGCCTTTATTATTCTTTTCCAACTCTTATAAAAATATTTTTAGGGTTTGCGGTCAAGAAAATACAACATATTACTATACTGTCATATGAATACCTCATATCGTAAGTGCAGCTTTGGTTATTGATTTTTACATTGAAAGTTTATGGAATCCTCTCAGTGCCTAATAAGTTTTACAGCTGTGTTAGTCACTGAAAAGTTCCCGTATATTTTTTACTTTCAAGTGGAAATGAGGCTGTTTTTTTTACGTTCCTGGAGCGTTGACTTGTCAGAGTGATTTGTCCAAGTCTAGTAAGATGTTAAGTTCCTCCAGCAGTTACAGAGGGCCATACTTAAACAATACTACCGGTGATATTCTATATTTTACTCAATAATAACAATGATGATCCAACTAAGAAGTGTTTTTGGTGTAGCTAAAAAAGTATAGCACATTCCTCTGTACTTCTAAAATATATTACAGTAACTTCACATTAGTGAGCCACACAATTCCCGAAGGGGAAATGTTCCTTCATTACAATGGACATAAGCTCTGTAGTTTGATTATAGTCAGTCCTGCAAACTCCTAGCACCACAAATATGCACTAATGCTCAAAATGTTGCTCACAATCAACAGTTGAAAGTAGCCCTCAACATACGCACTGTTTACTACTGTGTGATTAATGTTTGCTAAAAACTACAATGCACAGCAGTTAAAGGAAATTACCTTGCATTTTTTAAATTAAAGGATATATTTGTGACCCATCTTGACATTGAAAATTACAAATGTATAAAGCACACGGCTATATATTTTGAGATATATAAATGTCGATTTGTTTTAATCTGTTATTCTAGCAGAACAAGAAAAAAACACATTATCCACAATGATTTCATAAAAATTACTTTGGACGTCTGAATATGAAAACTAAAGAATTATTAGCAACAACTTTCCCAGTGAATATAAATAGCCCCATAATTGATTAGTTTCTAATCCGCGGTGAGATCTATGCCAGGATTTCATACACAAAGGTACATACGGTAACTAAATGGAAACAGATCCAGCTGGACTCGAGCCCAGTGGTTTAACTGTCCAATGAATATAGTGAAGGGATCTTTGTTTGGTGTTATCCAGGGGTGAACTGTCAGGGGCATGTGTGCTCTGTCAAAGGTTGTTTATGGATAGAGGGATCAAATCTCAGTCTGCCACTGTTATGAGATTAATTCATTCTAACTTTTGTCTGTTCAAACACACTTCTGTTTTATGTTCTTTGTGCATTTCTGCTGACCCTGCGTCTATCTTGCAGCTTCTCTTACCTGATTGGCTGGGGTTGCTAGCTGTCATGTCTAATTTCCTGGTGTGTCGTCCAATCAGGGTGGTCTGTTTTGTGTGTGTCAGCAAGTGTTGTGGTTGTCATTTCATCAGTATGATTATATTGGGCTGTTAAAACCCGCTTCACATTGTATTACTCTCTCTCACACACTCGCACACATGCACACATACAGTACACACACACACAGTAAAGGGGAGGTAGAGAAGTGTTTAGTGCAGCATGGGACCTTGGGGTGCCATGTCAGTGATGAATATGGCAGTAGTAGTATCAGCAGTGTTGGCTTTTGCAGAAGTGTGTTGTCCCCCACTGGGAACTGTCAGACCGGTTCTGCTGAGCCCACACATTCTGCTGGCTCCCGTCTGTTGGGGCAAGCCATTTTTTTTAATCGTGTGTGTGTGTGTGCATGTGTGTGTGCGCGTGAGAGAGACAGAGAAAGAGAGAGTTTGTCTGTGTATGCGTGCAACAGTATCAAGTTTCCATTTTAATAAAAAGTAGGTGATTGGTTAATTATTTATCAATACTAGCCTGCTTGTCTGTGGGAAGTCTTTTTGCAATGTATCTTTTTTTTATAAAACGACCACGCAGTTCACCAAACCGGATGTTTGTTTATTTTAAACACTCTTTTTCAAAAATATTTGATGCTTTTCAAACACAAAAGCGGTCTCATGAATTCCTGCCATATTTGTAAAATACCAGCCAAATGCTACTTTGATCCTGTGTTTTTTTAATTTGCCGTTACTGTGTACCTACATCTTGTTCTTGGAAGTACAGTACTGTTGGTATTCAACCTTTCTGTCTACGGGCAGTACAATAGTCTTTACCATCATGGAGATAGGCTTTTTGTAGGCTTCAATGCTTTGTATCCGATCATCAAGTCTAGATAAAATTACAATGTTTTCAACATGAGATAGAGGAGAACAAAAGAGAATACAAAAAAGCATGGTGGAACTAAATTGATAGAGAAAGGAGAGAGAAAAAAAACATAAGGCAAAGTTATGTTTGATCTTCCTTCCTACACAGACACAGAAGCACACGTACACTTACACATGCAATATACTTTGCGCAGGTGGAGTGTCACCCTACTTGCACAGATTGCAACAGATTTGTGGTGAGTAGGTAGGAGTTGAAAGAGCTGCTGAGTGCAGATTTAACACCACCGATATTTAAAGAGAACAGTCCTTTTATCTGAGGGGACAATTTGCATTATTCATGTTGTGCCTTCTGAGAGATGAAGAGAGTGGGAAATAGAGACAAAGCAGATAATTATTGTTTTTTTACCGGCAGTCAATGGGTTCTTGTTACATTTTCATTGAGTCCGCTTCTTGCAGTGTGTGTGTGTGTGTGGTGTGTGTGTGTGCGTGCGTGTGCGTGCGTGTGTGTGTGTGCGTGTGCGTGTGTGTGTGTGTGTGTGTGTGTCAGTGTTTTAAATAATCCCTATCTTTCACTTCTTACTTGCTGTAGGTGCTTCGGCAAAGTAAGGCAGCTATTAGATCGCTATTGATGTGCTGGTTCAGCATGACACTCATGCATCTGCCTGTGTTCTTTTGTGTCCAGTGTGCAGGGCGGGCTTCTACAAATCGACGCTTGGAAATATGGAGTGTTCAAAGTGTCCGCCTCATAGTGTCTCTCACCACGAGGGGTCGCTACACTGTGGCTGTGAGAAAAACTACTTCCGTGCTGAAGGAGACCCTGCGTCTATGGCCTGTACCCGTAAGTGTGCTTTTAAATTTCCGTTAGCATAACAGAAACATTTGGCGCAATTTGATATATCATATGAGGGGTCAGTGGCATCCTGATATAATGCAGGTTCCTCCCTTTCCACAGCCACTCATGTTATTTTTCTATCAGATAGCCCAGAGACCAGAGGAGACCTCCAATGTGGTGTGGGAGGATTTTTCTCATTAGCCCATAAAACATGCAATGAACCCTGTCTTAACTTTGCCTTGAAGAGACGCTGAAACCCATTCATTTGGATGTCATTGAGTTTTAGTGCCCTATGATGCTGAAAATGCTTTCATATATATTGTTTTACACATAGCTTGTTCTGGTTCTGATGGAAACAGTCCAACTGTGTCTCATTTGTAGTAGTTCTTACGGATAATCCAATTTAAGATTGTTTCCCAATTCAACAGTAAAAATAGCTTACTAATAGACAAAGAGCGTTCCCTAAAATTCCTTATTTATTCAAAGGTCACCAAAGCTATGATTGCCCAAGAACATGTTATCACCTTTTCAGGTTCCTACATGATTCTCCTTTGTCTCTCTCTGATGCAAATGCACTGCAGATGCCTCCTGCAAGCCTTCCAAAATGCATTCCCCATAAAACTATAAATCCCTGCATTCCCTGATGTCAGGTTATGGATATATCCGTTACTAAATGGGCTAGGAAGAAAAAAATAAAGGCTTGCACCGTGCGGAGAACAGTAGAACATGCAAATTGACGCCCACAGCCATAGACAGAATTGTAATTAGAAAGACAGTCACGACAGGTCCCTGTTGTGATTATCTCAATGCCATCTTGTCAACTAGGCACATTTCACCTCATTGGGACAGATTGAGCGACGTGAAGGCTGCGAATGAATAGATGAGTTTTTAAGAGATAATGATCATGATTATACTGTTCGCGGTGGGATAGAGGTTCTTTAGAGTTGACTCTGTACATTTGAAAATGTTGGCAAAAAGATGAGAATACTGAACTCTAAAAAAGAAACCTGAAAAAAGGAAATACTAAAAATAAATATTTTCAACCGTATGGTATTTCCTGCTGTATTCAACATGGGACGTTTGTGTAACAGCTGTCGTAACAGTGTATAAGGTATTGTGTGTCTAGTCCCAAGAATTCAGTTCCACCAATTAAAAATGCATCAATGCACGTCCCACAGTAACTTATCCAAATTAAGACCAACATGCACAAAATGTGCTGGTCCGCATCTCTGAGCATCACCATCGCTGTAACTTGCCTAAAGACACGGTCAAGTCCCTTTTTCTTATATTATAGTGATCTCTAGTGATAAGTTGAAGGCTGGAAAGAGCCTAAAGAGAATTGCCAATACATAAATGTCTCTGTGAGGGATCGGAGATTACACACACATCCTCAGTTCTTACGCTCCATAATTCATGTCACATGTTGATCCCGATGTCAATGTATTATTTTGACTTTTGGAATTAGTATATGATTGCCTGCATATGTACATGTGCATGCCTGTGCAGGTAATATCTTGTTTGAATTACAGGTCCAGTTTGATGCAGTCAGGGGAATTAGCTGTATGGGTGAGCCAGAGGACTGTCAGGGTCGGATTAGTATAGTAAAGAAAATACAGTCTCACTTTTACGAATACACAGAGTAGGCCAATATATACATACTTAATAGTGGATACTGTTAATGACAGTATGCATTAATGAGCTGTTTTCTCTGAGGAGTCAGTGAAAGGAGTAATAGTCTTCACAGAAAGTTTGAGAAATCATTTGGTGTTTATTGCTTGACTAGAATTGCCTTGAAAGTTTGCGCTGATCTCAATGGTTAAGGAATATTTCCCAATTACTGTGAGATGCGCTGCCTGTTTATACTTTAAATCAAATGTGCCTCATCAAATTTCATTTTGATGATATCAACAGGATGTCTAACTCTTTGCATTTGTTGATTTCTGCGAGGCTGAGGAGGATGCTTTGATACAAAATCATACAAAATGACAAATTGTGTACTTACCATATGTTTGAATGGTATTTGTATCCGTCATAGCCTAATGCAAGAGCCTATTACAAAGTTTGCCCCTCCAGTGTGACTTAATTGTCTGATAAACTACTTAAATGTTCAATTAGAAACTGCTTGTGATAGATCATTCAGTCCAGGAGTCATGTTGACATGATTTCTTACATCATTAAACATGTTTTAAGAAATCTTCAATTTAGATTTGAGAGACTTCCAGATACTCTGATGTGATTTTCTGATTTTCTAAACAGAACAACTGTTTCTTCTGAAATTTCTGTTGCACATTACAGTCAAAGACTTTAGTGCAGATTACCAAAAAAGGAGCCATGCATAGTAAGTCAAACAAACCAAACAAAGCATTTTATCTCAAGGCACAATTCACTAAGCCGCCCCTTATTTGGCAGTTTTGTTTTGTTCTCCATGTAATTACAGGCATAGCGTTGAGATACAAATCTGGAAATATTCAGAGAGATCTGTTTGTAATAAGACAGTTTTACTTTTATATATCAGAGTTTGACAGTCAGTTTTTTGTGTAATAGGCTGTGTCGTGCCCTTTTTCTTCTTTTACTGATCCAAAAAGAGGGAAACTGATACATTTTGTAGTACAAACACAGACTCATATCAACTCAACCCTGATATTAACGTAATTAAACTACAATTCACAAAGGTTGTGTATATATTATGCAGCATTCATTCCACTTTTCTAGAGTGAAAATCTCCAAGAGGGTACACTTATTTTGCACTTTAAAGACCCCATTAAAAAGTCCAGTTTCTTCTTGAAAAACTCACTTCCTGGGAAAACAGCGTACTTTTAATGGACACAAACTTCAATCAATAAAACCATTACGATGTAAAGAAAAACCCTGCCCCTTTCTTTTTTTGAATAATCCCATTAGTTTACAGTTTAGAATAGCCTTCAATAATTGACCCTGCAGATGACTGCTGCTAAATCTAATTCCATCTAATGTCGGTCTGCTGCTTGAAGTTGGTACTATTTTCCACCTCTTCTTTCTTTTCTCTCTTCTCTTTCCTCTTCTACTAATTACCTTTCTTATTACATTTTTTCTTCGCAATTTCAAACATTTCCCTTTTCCCTTTTCCCATAATTACCATCCTCCTTTTCCCACCTCATCTTCTTCTCTTCACTGTCTACCAGGGCCCCCTTCAGCTCCTCGAAATGTCATCTCGTCCATCAACGAGACTTCGGTTATCCTGGACTGGAGCTGGCCGGAGGACGCTGGCGGGCGCAGGGACGTCACCTTCACTGTCCTCTGCAAACGCTGCCGTGGTGGGGCCGCTAACGGCAGTAACGGTGGCAACCTGCGTTGCGAGCCTTGCCGAAGCAATGTTCACTTTCTGCCAAGAGCCACGGGCCTCCACAATACCACGGTGACGGTGGGGGACCTGCTAGCCCACACTAACTACACCTTTGAGATTGAAGCGCTGAACGGCGTGTCATCGCTGGCACCCAAGATGAGGCAGTACGCCGCCGTCACCATCACCACCAACCAAGCTGGTGAGATGTCACAACAGATGGATAGATGGATGAAGGCATGCACTCAGATAATCCGACAGAAATGCTCTAAAACAATCATTTTAAATTCTATCAAAGCCCCACCAGGAGATTGTACTGATAGCTGCACTAAAGTTGAAGGTGCACAGATAACACAGATATAAGATGGCTCCTTGAGTTAAAAACCTTTTTAGATGAAAATCTCAAACTTGCAATATTAAGATTGGCTTTAATTTTAGACCAAGAGTTTTAGGCGTTAAGGTTTACACCGCAAGAATCCAGACACCATTTATATATATGGATGTATGGTCCTAATGCATCAAGAAACTGTCATTTTTAATTTCACAGTGTGTAAAACCACAAGTGTAGAAATAAATTAGAATATAGCTAGCTAAAACATGGATAATATGCAAGTACATCTCTCTAAACTGCAGTCTTTCTCCCTCTAAATACCTTCATCATATAATACACGAGCCTACAGTCGATGTGCTCCAAACATATGCACTCCAACCATCAGCCCTGGACATTTACAAGGCGATCCCAGGCCGCTATTCTCCTGTTTAACGACCGGGATCGAATGTTTTCCTTCTTTGCAAAAAAATGTTTCATCCTTTTAAAAGTCAGTCTTAACTTGAGGATGGGCACCTAAAAGTCCCATCAATCTTTTATACAAATATCTCTCCACACATCCACTCCTTAGATGAATACGAAGTCAAAGCGAAGTGGTGTAGTGAAATTCCAAGAGTAAAATAAATCTAGCTGCAGTCGAAAGCGCCAAACCTCAGAAATCCCTGACTCTAGCAAGGAATGCGCAAAGGTCTGGCTATACTACATCCATTTATTCTCTTCCCGCTCCCTTCACTGTTCTCTTACACAGTTTGCCTTTGTGTTTGGTAATGTTTTTGTGTCAGCGGTTCAGCGTTTTGTTTTGCTTTCGGTTTTCCTCTCAATCATTATCTCTCTCTTCATCTGGACACAGGATCCTGTATTTCTACCTGTCACTTTCCAAACCCAACCTACACCCTGCTATTCTCTTCTTCTTGTCGGGCTGTTTTTGTTCCAAACCTTGGAAGGTGGTTTTTCTAAATTGTCATCTAGCGAGGTCAGACACTCCATCACATCGTTGATGATAGGCAGATGGCAAGAGCTATGCATTTAAACTGAGTAGTAGGAGTAGGTATATTGTGAAGCATTGTGCTTTGAGCCCCTTCAGTGAAGCAGGAGAGTGCAGTCCTTCAGGATATGTCACATTTTCTCAAATCAAGGCAATGATTAAGATCAGCAAGATTTTTCTTTCTGTGATTAGTAGGTATAAAGCTTCAATTTAAGATTGTTCAAGTGTGCCAACATACACATACACACACACTGTAAGGATATATTCACTCAATCATACATACAGTATGTAAACTCTCTAGACACATATTGGTGAGGTAAATATGCAAATTTGAAAGGTTGAGTGTACACACAATACATATACTGAAAAGTGTCTGTTATGTTTGCTCTGTGTTGTCACAACTTGATTGTATTAGAAGTGACAAGGTCCAGCCATGACCTCTTTAAAGTGACAAGGCAGGGATGAGAGGTGCATATAGATTGAGAGTGCTTGTTCAAATACAGTACGTGCACATGTATCGAGGCTGCAGATAAATCAGGACTCACATCATATGTTGCTATGAGGGGAAAGGGAACTGGGGATTAAAAGCTAAACATTTGATGTAAAGGCAATCCAACAGAAAAAAACTAAAAGCTGTAGCAAAGCTTTGGAGTCTTTTATTAGTAACCATTATAATTTGTCTAATACATTAGATTTGAAGAGGATTTATCAACACTAAGAGGGCCGCGTGTGCTCTGAATGTTGAAAACCATCTTTAATGTTTGAGCGATCATCAGAAGAGATGAATCTCATCTTTCCATATCATAGATTAAGCTCAAAAACACACACCTTACCACCATACCCACCTTCACCACACACCCACACAGCCCCCCCCCCCCCCCCCTCTAAGAAATATATCAGCCTGCAGCTGCACACTCTCCATCAACCCTGAGAGTTTACAAGGATTAGGTATGTCACTGTGCTAGCCCCCCCCGTCAGCGTACACTTTCTCTCACATAAACACACACACACACACACACACACACACACACACACACACACACACACACACACACACACACACACACGTACAGATGCCAAAGCTGTTAAAAACTGGATTAAGTATTTCACTGGGAAGGAGTTGTGTGTCCTGGCTTTGCTTTCAAGATGCTGTCAGGTAGCTCTCCTCCTTCGACATGCTTTGCCCTCCACTCATTGTCTTAACTATGCGAACAACAGAGTAAGAGAGTAGAGTAGTCTAATATCAACAGTCTGAACTGCAGCTGAACTTGGCCGAGTGGCAACTCATCTTTGTGTCATGTATTCCTACAAAGTTTGAATGTGGAAAAGATCCATTGCTGTGCATGTCCAAGAGAATGTGCAAACACAACACTATGATTAAAAGATGAGAATGCAGAAAGACAGAGATTACAAGCAAACACAAAACAAGGAGAGATGTATAGGTCAATATCACACTTTAGCAATGCTTTTATGCCATTGGACAGAATATTTTTTATTGAATTCCATATTTGTGCAAATAAACTACTCCCGATAGTCCACCAGTATTGTATTGAATAAATAGATGTGTTTCAACAGCTGTGTCGTGTCCCTTGCATCACAGGTGAATGATGCTGATGGCCAGTTTTTAAGGCCATTATGGGCCTGGTATGCTGTATCAGTTTTACGGTTATACCACAGACAGAAACAGAGAGTGACAGCTAATTAAGTACTTGGCAATGGACATGCTAAGAAAGAGAGCAAGAGAGAGGGGGAAGCAACAAGAAGGGAAAGGAGGAGGAAAGGAACTTGAAGCTGCCTCCAAGCAGCCCAGACACAGTAAATCATTACCACCATAAACCACAGAGCCAATAAAAAGCACAGCCTCACCCCGCTATCAGAACCAGAGGGAGAGGAGGAGAGGAGGAGCAGGGGGTATAGAAACAGATTCTTCCCATCTGGATTCATTACAGAAGAAAAAATAACTTCCCGCGGAAATACACACGAGTATATGAACGGAAAGACACACACACACACACACACACACATACACACATACACACACTCTGCAGTCATATAATCACAATCAAGAAAGGCTTGAACATTTCAAAGACAAACATGTTTTTTCCTGTGGTCTAATAAAATTAAAAGTCGATGCTTCAGATGCCGTGCTGGCCCTGGAGCTGCCTGGCAATTAGAGAGCAGTAAAAAAGGGAAATGAGAAAGGGAGTGAAGAGGAGAAAGAGTGAACGAGGGAGGGATGCAGGGCTTGATAGAGGGAGGGATGTGCTGAATTACTAGTTGTGTGTCCATGTGAATTCCCCGAGGCAAGGCGATGCATGGGTGAAGGATTGGCGAGGAGGACTGGCGAGAGAGAAAGCGTCGCACCAAAAGGGACAGGGACAGCAGTGAGAGATTGCTTTAGGGTTTCAAATGAGTTTTAGGGAAATGCAGAGTAACAATCAACGCTACACTAAACGCTAAAGGACAAACCATTGTACTGCATTGTATATGCAACATAAGCAGGAACTAATCTGAAAGTTAATGAATGATTGAATGGGAGTTTGATATTCTCTTCAGCTCCAGAGACACTTAACATGGTAACAAAACATAGCCTTGTTTTTCTTCATTTTGATGATATTACCCAGTGATTCCTCCCAGAATCATACCTTTCAAAGCTTTTACTTGAGTTATACTGTAATCAACTATGACAAATTGTATATTTGTTGTGAGAAGATTCGAGAAGAAAATATATAAATACTTCAAGGTTATGTTTCATCTGATTCGTCTTATGCTGCCACTACCAGTATTAAAAACAGTATAAAACTCCGCAATCGTGATTCATGTTAATTTTATTTAAATAGTGAAATGCATAACGTTTTGTTTGGATGAGTTAAAGCTGAATCCTCTGACCTAAGCACTATCTACTGCCTCGCTCTCACAGAGGTGAAATGCACATCACTGATCTCAGTATCATATTTCTTTGAGCCTGTATATGTGTATGTGCGTATCTGCACCAGTGTTTGCATTAGTGTCGTCTCGTTCCACCCACCATCCCTGCGCCATAGGCTTTAATGCGGCCCCACTCGGCAGAAAACTGAATTAGGCTAACAGGAACCATAGACAATTGCCAGGATGAAACATCGGGGGACTGAACTTCCACTGAACCTCACTATGAAGGAACTCACTCTCTCTCTTTCACTCTGTCTTTCTGTCTCCCACCCAGCTCCCTCCCCGGTAACAGTGATCAGAAAGGAGAAGACATCTCGAAACAGTGTCTCCCTGTCCTGGCAGCAGCCAGAAAGACCCAACGGCATTATCCTCGACTATGAGATCAAATACTACGAAAAGGTTGGTGCAGAATATATCCCTGTTAATGCTTTTCCTGGTGTGCCTTTGAGCAAGGCAGCATCATAAACGTAACCTTTTAAAGGCATAGTTCAACACTTTGGAAAATACACTTTTTTTGTATTCTTGCCGAGAGTTTGATGAGAAGATTGATGCCAGCGTGATATCTGTCTGGTAAGTATAACGCTTCAGCTTGCATATATCATATAATGTGTTAATTCGTGAACTTTAGAGTTGCTAGTGGGTGGATTTTGTTTTATTTGGACAGAGTCAGGCTAGCTGTTTCACCCAGATGGCAAACCATTTATTCCTATAAAATTTACTTACTTGGCGCAGACTTCCTCCAACTGCAGCGTTTTTGGGCCCATTGAGCATGCTCACTATGGTCCTTCTCCAGGCATGCCATAGAGGGCAGACACTGTCAAGACTTCCTCTGGCCAAGCCGTCTGACTCCCTGCACACATGAATGGGATGAATAAAAACATATATTCTAGACTTTCCAAATGTTATTGGATCTAGTCAAGTCATTTTAGGGTGTATGTGATGCTCAGAAAAAATATATATTCACTGTTATACAACTGATCCTTTACTAATGATTGTGCATGGGAACAATGCTTCAGAAGTTGCAATACTGAGTGTGTTCAATACCCAAAATGGCCTCACAGCCCAGAGCTGCTCCTTGGTTTCCTGTCTTTCTGCTTTGCTAAACTAACACAGCGGTACATTTATCAGATAGATACGAGAATGGTATCAGTCTTTTCATCAAACTCCTGGCAATGAAAGTGAATACATGAATTTCCAAAATGACAAACTATTGCTTTAAGTTTAGTGTATGCTGGATTGATTTCCATGTCTTGTATATATATGGAGCCCTAAAGTCACATTACAAAACTTAGAAAATAAGTTTTGAAATAATTTAATCTGGTTTCCCTAAGGGTTAAAATATTTGGCATGAAATTGATTTTTGCCCAGTATCTCTAACTATAACAAGCCAAAAACGTTTTGTTCTCATCCTGCTTCCACCCCGCCATTATCTTCTTTTACTTTACCTCTAATGTATCTTCTTCTACTTTGTCTTTCCCTCTTTATTTTTCTGCTTCCTACTCTTCCCCTCCTCCCTTTATGTTTACCTCTCATCTCCTTATTTCATCTCTCCCTCTATTTCTCATCCTGTCCTCCTCTCCTCTCCTCTCCTCTCCTTAATGGAGACAAGTTTTATGGCAGACAATAAATGCATCTGTGGGGTTGCTCATTCCTCTGTGAGGGAAATTAGTGCAGAACGAATTACACAGGCTTTCAGCACCAATGCTGTGATATAGCCGTGGATGCAAGTTTAATCACTCTGGCAGATTCAGCGTGAATGTGTGTGTGTGTGTGTGTGTGTGTATGTCCCAGATCACAGTTTGCTTGAATGCCAACAGTGGCCCCTAATCTCTTGATTAGTAGGGCGACAGAAGCTGTTTCCTCTCTAAACTCTGTTCCCTGCTCAGCCATCCTTACCTAAGATGTTAAAGACGGAAAACATCGAGAGGAAAAGTTAATGACTGATACTGGGGTCAGAGCTCATTGCAGGTCTAAGTCTTCGCTACGCTTTTTCAATCGCTCAAACATTACAAATGCATATTCATTAAAAGAAGATAGTGGAAAGAATGAAAGGGTGGAGTATAAGGAAAAGTCTGTGTGACAGAGTTGTGTAATGAGAAATCTCTTGGCCTTTGGGCTTATCCCTGTTAATCACATCATCTCTCAGGAATTACGGGAGACGCTCAGGGACAGACACACAAACACACAAGTTCCCAGAGGATTCTCCACAGCGCCCATACATACCCAGGGATTTCAAATCCCAGACAAAAGGCTCTTCCATGCAGAAGAGCCAACTGGGACAACCAGGAGAGACCCCCATAATAACCCAGGATAGAGGCCTCTTCTGGTGGCAGGCAGAGGGACACTGAGGGCCTTCAGCATGCCAAGGATCAAGGCCGTAAGAGGACAAGAGTTGGGGCACAAATTCCCCACACCAAGACCACACCATGAGTCACTTATGAGACAGAAAGAGGCTTTTAGAGACACATACTCAGACACACGCATATATAATTGCATGAACACATAAACAGGATGGTGACACAAAAACAGACCGAGAGAGCTTTTAGCAAGAAGATGTTCAGATTTGCAGCACCAGCCAGACTTTCTGCTTTTATGTGTTTGTGGTTTCCTCTGTCTTTATTTAAACCAGTTTAAAAATGACATACACAGTGTACATTATCATGTAATCCAATAGCAATATTCCGATGACTTTAGCTTGTCCTGGAAAAGTGAACATTTCGCCAACAACCACACAACATCATTCAATGCAAAAAAATGTCTGTGTAGTAGATGAATGAAACCAATGGCCAACAAGGAAAGCCATTGCAGTTATGTTTTCTTTGTGGGGTCTTAAAGGGGCATTTTTAAATTTGGGATATTTCATTTGTATAGTTTAGGGCTTTTCTAGTGTGAGCTCTACAGTGTGAGGCAGGAATCAAATATTAATGTCACAAAACAAAATTTAGTGTGTAAAGTCTAAGTGCTGATTGGACTTATCATGCTTAAAGAAAATAACCAGTTCCGAGCAACATTTCCTCCCAACTGATAAAAACATGGACTTAATAATCCTCCATGTGCATCCGATGGATAATTTACTGTAGCACATACATTATGTTGACTCATTAGACGCTAAAGTCGCATAAATAATATTCAATGTACATGGCATCTGTTGTTTCTGAAGTTCCCTGAAATATATACTTGTTGGAGGACAACTGGAATTATTGAATTTCCACTGCAAGGTTTTTAGCTTAAAGGGAAACTTTGAAGGAAGAAAAATGAGATGGTGGTTGGAACTGATGCACTGACAGATCCTACAAATACTGATACCAAAAGAGAATAATATCATAAACTCTCTGTTGAGTAGCTACAACTAAATTTATGTTACTGCATCCTGTGATAAAGCTCGAATAAAGCCAAGACATATAAACACAGTACTGATGACAGATATGATGTGGGAGTTGCTTTAGGAATAATATTAAGTAATACAGTTAAGTTAAGGCTAGTATATCTATACAAATCACTCAAGAAAGGTGGATATGTGAAGAGTTTCATGATATTAGGTAATGACATGGTTCATACGAAGGAAACCCTTGCAGCTCATTACTTTAAATCAACCTAACAGTCTTTTTCCCCGGTCTTTGCCCGCACTGCTCTCTCTGCCAACACATACCACTGTGTCACACGGTCGTGAAACCAGGGGCCCAAAGTTTCCAAAGTGTTGTTCCCGAATCATGCATCCTATATATTTGAATTCTTAGGGAATGTTTTTGTGATATTCTTGGGAATTCCCAACCGGTAAACTTCCCAGAAGAAGAGAGATGTTTCATATTTAGAAATCCCAGGCTAACTGCGTGATCTTCTTGTCGCTTTAACCGGCTAAAGGGGCGCTCTACAGCCAATAAAGCTTTTTCAAGTGCACTTTGTCGCGCTAGAATTTGTGGGAATACACTTCGCTGATTGTTTTTGCATGTTTTATCATTGCAATCTAAAAAGCAGAGAGAGAGCTTTCTATCCACTTTAATTTGGGCTGTTTATTTAGTCTTAGATGGAAGGAATGCTGGCTGAAACACTGTATTTACAAGACTTCTGCTGTACATCTCCTGTTTTTGGGTCTGTAGGAGTTTGCATCTATGTGTGTGTGTGTGTGTGTGTGTTATACAGGCTATAATTTGCTACAGCTTTGTTTAGATTGTCAAAGCAGAAAGCAGCACAGAGGCCGTATTAAATTCTAGCATTGCTCTGGTGACACACTCACACACTTACACACGCACACACACACACACACACACACACACACACACACACACACACACACATGGATAGTTCACAATCACACAATTTGTCGGGCTGCAGTAAAGATAGGTGTCAGACCTGAGTTTCTGTCTCTGTCTCCACACACACACACACACACACACACACACACACACACACACACACACACACACACACACACACACACACATACACACACACGTTTACACACACAAAGGTGTTTGTGGCATTCTTGTGTGTGATTTTCAGGGGATCACATGCTGTCCTGAACATGGAACGGTGACAAGCTGCGAGTAGATTTATAGTTGTGATGAAGAGTTGTCCCAGTGCAGGTCTGGTGTATCAGTTACCTCACACATATAGCAGTTTAAAAAGCTTTGTGCGCTATAAAACTCTGATCCACTCCATTAATTGGCCTGCAGTTTCTTTTGGACGCTGCTTGTGCGTGTGTGTGTGTGAATGTCTACTTGTTTTTATGCTGTTGCCCGTACCAATGAGTGCCTCTTTGTAACTAGGTCTATAAAATAAGGATTTGACTATGCCTGCAAAACGATTTGGCCTTGGATGATTTTTATAGGCTTGGCTATGTTGCAAAACATGTAGCTCATTTTGAGGATTGTTGAAGTCATCTCTAATAGGTTGTAATTTAGATTTAAGATAGGACTACTCCAATTTTCCCCCTATTTAGCAGTTTGTTTCATAGCATCAAATTAGTTCTATAATCATGTGATTGCAAGCCTTTCCGCAGCACAGATTACTTCAGCAATGTTCACCCTGGACAATTCAAACGTGCTATGAGGCATGGACAGAGAAAATAATGTAATGCAAAATGTTGTTGAAGAAATAATTTAGCTTTTATTTTATTATAGTAAAGCAAAAAAGCAAATTGTTTTCATACTTGTGATAAATTATGTTGTCCTCTCCTGATAGTGAACATTAGGATGAAAAAATACACTTTAATCCCATTTATTATGACTTTTATTTAATAATAATAGAGTCAAATTAAATAAACCAAAAAGTAAAAGGATAAATATTATTGCATCTATCATATTTTATGCATGTTATAAATTAGTGTACAGTAGTAAATGGGAAACACACTAAAAGGCAAATTATTCTGTGTTTCACATTAACTCAATACATTTTCATGAACATTTTCTTCTTTCTTTTCACTAATTATCTTTGATTGATAGATATTTTTTTGTTTCACCTATCAAATGTATATATTTCCCAACAGCTGTTTAATTACATAAGTAACACTTGACGATGACGGAGAATACTACGGCACAAAACAAATGACTAACAAAAACCTAACTATGAAAATATCTCTGCACAAAGCCAAAATAAAAAAGGGCTACTTTCTATCTGTTCTCTTCTTCATCTCCCTCCTGTTTTTTCATCTTTTCTCCACCATTTGTCTTCCTTCCACATCTGGAAACAATATGCTGCATGCAGCCCTGGTGTGTAAATCCTCCAGTTGTTTATCAGTGGAGATCAGTAGGAGAGAAGTCATAAAATAAGAAGGATATAATTCATCAGATTGGAAAGAAAGCTGCCAAACTGTCTGGGAAATGTGTGGGTGTGTGCATGTGTGTGTTCATGCATATAATGCTTACTGTGTATTGTATTCATTAACAGTTCGAACCCAGACTAAACTGTAGTATTTTTAAAATATTTAAAAAAATGCAACTGTCTCATCAATAATTCCTTTCTCTGTCCTTCTCTTCTTTTGTTCGGTTTGTCTTCAGGAGGAGCAGGAGACCAGCTACACCATCCTTCGTGCTCGGGGTTGTAATGTGACTCTAAATGGTCTGAAGCCCAACACCGCCTACCTGCTGCAGATCAGAGCTCGCACAGCTGCCGGATATGGAGCCACCAGCCCCAGTTTCCAGTTTGAGACTAGCCCTGACTGTAAGTTCAGCTCAGAATAGTATAGTATAGTTTTATAGTAATTATTTTACTGCTGAAGTTTAATATATGGTTACTATACTGTCCTATCATAAGAAATAACTTATAGTGAATAGTGACATTATTGAGCCATTCTTACTGGCTATTTTTATGTCCTGGGTTTCAGGAGCTGTAGTGTTGAATTATCCCTGAAAGATAATTGATATGTGTATTTTAACGAGAGTCATAAAATAAAGTTTAACACTGCTCATTAACTGTTGCTCTCTGTCTTTCAGCAGCCTTCTCCATATCCAGTGAGAACAGCCAGGTTGTTCTGATTGCCATTTCCTCCGCCGTGGCAATCATCCTGCTCACTGTGCTGCTCTACGTCCTGATTGGCAGGTCTGTCGGCCAGTTATTTGATTTGATTCTTGAGTGTTCACTGCTCCGATCACAGCAGTCCTTTTGCTCTCTCCCTTCAGTGGTACCTGCATTTTGATTGTATATGTATTTTTCAAAAAGACTGCATACTATATTTAGATGTTTCAGCAAAAGTTTTCTTCTGTTTCTCCTCTCTAATTATTTTACCATACACTGTAAGAGCAGCAGCAGCAACAGCATAGTATATAGGTGTGTGTGTATATAAGAGAAAACTAAGAATTGTGTGTGAGCATGTGTGTGTGTGTGTGTGTGGGGTGGGGGTGGGGGGCTAGAATTGGCAGTCAGTACTGTTCAGAGAGAGTATAAATCCATGGCTCATTATAAGACTTACTGATCCTCTCTTGGTTTATAAGAGCTGGGATTACACACACACACACACACACACACACACACACACACACACACACACACACACACACACACAAACCCGCACACAGCTCTCGCTAGTCTCTAGGCTGGGCCAACGGGTGAAGTCTTATTGGAAGATGTGGCACTACTTATGACCTTTCTCTGTTTGGTTTGGCAGGTTTTGTTGCCACAGCAAATCCAAACATCCTGATGAGAAACGACTGCACTTTGGCAATGGCCACTGTAAGTACTGCAACCTGTTCTTGTGAGTTTTTGACTGGTTTTCATCTATTCTCTCAGAACTTAACTATTCACCGAATAGAATCACAGCTAGCTAGTTCAATTATAGATAGTTTGATAGTTACAATCGGGGAGATGTTTTTCTCACAGCGTTTTGACAAACAGTGGTTCTTTCGGAGCAGCTATTCCAGAGCTTGAAGTGGTTTCCCCTTTAATTCGGTTCAGACGGTTTCCTGGCCAATTTACGAACAAATCCTGGAAGCTTCATTTGGATAAAAAACAAGATTAGAATGCGCTCTTAGACAGCTAGAGTAAGAACTGAGGCTATTAAACTAGGCCTAAACTATCTTTAATTATGGAGTTTACTCCAGAGAAAGTCTATTCCATTGATATATTTTTGACTAGTGACAGAAAAGTCTGACTCACGGTTTATAAATTGACATTTTCCGTATGAAAAATATCCAAAGTAACAACCTCTGATGTGAGCCAACGCAGATGGACTGCAGGTTTAAATTAACTCCTGGTTTTTTGCTCCCTCTCTGTTGCTTGCTTCCTTTATTTATATACAATATGTTATTTATTAGGAATACTCCTCCCTTTAACCTTGACCCAGGTATTGGCCCCCACGGCTGTCCACTACATCATGAATAGTTTAGATGGGTCAGATGTAGAGCATACATTTCTCCACAGGGACTAATAAAGTACAACTTTATTAGTGTGGTTGTACTGTATTACTTAAAGGATAGCTTCACATTATATTTTCAAGTCTGTCATAAAACATATGCTCACATGCACATATGCAAGTCCTCCTTTCTGTGCAAAAGTTAGGATTATTGTTATAAATGAAACCCTATCAGGGGGAAATACAAAGAGGTATTTTTGAAAATGTTGAGAAATTCTTTATAAGTTGATTTGTTTGTTTGTATCACAAACCGGCTGTATGCATCATGGATCGGAGGTATGACATATCGTTAAATTTAGCAGAATCTGTAGCCACTTTTATTCTAACACATAATTTGATTGTGTGTGTTTCAAAACTCAATTATTGAGAGCATGAAGACTACATCATCTTCAATGTTTTGGTATTGTCGCCCAGTGTTCGGTGTAGACATATCATCAATTATCTTCAATATGTTTTGAGTGTGTTCTTTCATATTAAAGCCAAACACGAGCAAGGTGATATGTCCTTACAAAGCCGTTAAAATGTTCCGAGGACATATGGATGTACGGACACACACAGAGTTTTTAAACAGTCAATAACTGATGCAACCTGCTCTCTCCTGCTGCAGTGCGTCTGCCGGGTATCAGGACCTATGTGGACCCCCACACGTATGAGGATCCGAGCCAGGCTGTGCACGAGTTTGCAAAGGAGCTGGATGCCTCCTGCATTGCAATCGACAAAGTGGTGGGAGCAGGTAAGAATGGACAAAAGGAAAATGCTTGACCACATTTTGCTGCATACACAAACACCATACAGGTTATTTCAACCAAGCAAAGTCAAACTAATACTAAACCTACATTGCAAAATTACAAAACTAAAGCTATTGCTAAACTGAATAAAGTATGGGGCAAAAATGTAATTTACATGGGCTCAGATCACCGGTTTGCTTGGGTCATAAAAGGGAATGTGTATCAGTGCGGAAAACAGATGCTGAAAACTCTAAATCTACATCAAAAAGTGTAAAAATAGAAAGTACCTTAAGAGAAATAAATGGTTTCTTCTTTTCCTAGACGTCTTCTTTCCCACTCTCACCTCACAGTAACTTCACTTTCTCAATCTTTTTCACGCTCTATTTTAATGACAAAGACACACCAAGTCCTCAACCACATATAGAGGTGCATGCAGAGTTCCCATATATCTACATTTTCAGAGCAGCGGGTTAGTTTAACTGTGTGTCATATACTGCACAGCTGGGAATGAGAAAGCATTTAAAGCCTCAGCTTGAAGTCCTTTTTTTCCAGCCCTCCTCTATGATGGAGGGAGAGATGGTGAATTCAAAGTTTTTCCGCTCACCTGGTTAATTTCTACCTCTCCTCTTTCATCTGTTTTCTCTTCATTTCATTCTTTCTTCACATTTTCCACAGGCAATTGTCTGATGCTCTAATTCTGAACCAAGTGTAATGATCGCAACAGTAAAACAAGCTTCCTCTCCTCTCCTTGTGTACTCCCTGATAACTTGAGCAGGAGTGCAGACGGGAGGGTGATGCATTGTGATTCATGTCGAGTGCAGGCAGAGTAGATGGAAAGTAAAGCACACGGCACATAACAACAGGCCGGTCTCCAGAGTCCCTCCAGCCCTCCACACTGTAAAGCTGTCAGGATGGCCTGAGAGTCTAATACCTGACTCCACACTGGACTACGCTAAACTCCACAATGCATTCTTCATAGTACAAAGCAGACACAAAGCATATGAATATCTAGGGCTGCAATGATACACTGGTAAATATTGGCCTATTTATTGGAAATCAGATATGGACAAGTCAGTGTTATCCACCTCTGGTATCAAGTGTTTGTGTTTGTATTCATTGTCGAATGCATCAATGCTACACTGATTTTATTTGGGAATCCCTTCTCAATATTTGCTTCTAAACTGACATTTGGATTTTACACAATTAATCCTTAATTACAGGCCAATTACACAGAGGTGGTGGAGAGTTACTAAGTGTATTTACTTGGTATTGCATTAGTTGGTTGTTGTGCATATCAACTGCTTTTTCTGAGTACTTTACTTTTTGTACTTTATGTATATTTGCATGCTAATACTCTTGTACTTTTACTTTACTTGACTTTATTTTGTAACAGAGCATTTCTTCACTGTGGTATCACTTCTTTAGGACTTTGTCCAGCTCTCTACATTTACATTTCATTTAATTGTACAGGCATATAAAAAGAGATTATAATTAATGGACAATATTGTATTGGTGATATAAGAATGAATCCGCTGTGTGTTCCTCCCTCTAAAACCAATATCAGTTGAACCCTAATACCCTCACGCACAGTTGAGTTCACACTGAAGTAGGCTACACTACAGTATACTATACATTTTTAATGTGCACAGTGCATAGCAGAGACAAAGTATTTATTTTAGTCTCCACGCTCACATGAAGTTCAACATCCCATTGTGCAATACGTCTAGTTTGTTTATCTATGCTGGAAAGCAACTGTGAAATCATGTTCAAGGGTTATAATATCTTAATTTACAAAAAAACATTAGGTGTCACTTGGGGCACACTGTATTTGGATAGTCCAATGCTGAACTTAGCTTGAAAATAACACATTTGTTCATTGAAACCTTTAATACAAAATGATGATTATTGTGTTAGCATTCGGCAACGTCTGCTCCCTTGAGATTCTGACACTAATTGCTTTTGGGACACACTGTGTTGTTGCTATGTGAGTGCTAGTGCTAGTTCTACAGTGATTAAAATACCAATGTGATCACAGTAGTTGTAACCAGTACATCAGTAGGCATATCTTAGAATATGGACAGAGAATCCTATATACATGTTGTAAAAGCATGAAACCCTCTATAAGAAAACCCCATGAGTAATAGAAAGTGTTGGAACGCAACTATTAAAGGGAGTGTGACTTCAGATCTCTAAATCTATTGTAACACAAGTAAATGGGAAGTGATCACCAGAGGTGAACATTAAAGCTTAAGCCATGATGTAAACATTTTCGTCCAGAAGCTTGAATACAGGCGCCCACCTGTGTGATTATTACGTATATATATATAAGCACTCTGAACAATACACGACATACCTCTTTGTTCTTCATTCCTGCCTCGATCCCCATCTGTACCTATTAAAGATGTTAACAAGACTCTGATCTTCTTGCCAATCTATGATTGTGTGTTAAAAGACAGAACACATGCTCTGCTCTTCTTACATGGGTCAGACTTTAACATCAAAGAGGGATACCTTGCTCTACTCAGAGCAGGAAAGGGGTGAGCGTCCCTAATCAAGCCTTATTAGAACAAGATCTTCTTTCTCAGAGTGACCACATGAAAAAGGTGCCTCGGCCTGGCTGGTCCGTCCACTGCTGAGGGCCAGAAAAACAGGCATGCATTTGGTATTTAGACAGGGTGTAATTAGTCTGGCTTAAGTTCTTCCAGACCCCTTCAAGTCCAATGTTTGACCCATGCTCTCTGATCCAGCGCTGCTCTGGGAAATGATTGCACTAGACTCTGAAAGAGATGTGCACATGTCTTAGCTCTGACATCACCTTACATGAGCACATTCAATATTCATATACATTATGGGGTAAAACACAGTCACACAGAAATACACACACACAGACACACACATTCCACTCATCTTCTACAGTCCAGCCAAATCCCCGTCACCAGCTGTGACATGGCTGGCTGCCTTTGAAGTGGCCAGCCTGCCTACAGGGCTTACAGTACCTGGTGAAACTCACAAAACACACACACACAGGCATGGGCTGATGTAAACACACACACATCCCCTCACCAGCAAGGAATGCTAATTCATCTCTCCCAGAGTGGATGTTGAGTCATGTTTTGTTTTAATACGATACTGGAGGAAAGTTGAAAGATCACTATGAGTTGTTATTTGGACTGTGGATTCGGGTGGATCAGTTTCAAAGTTTATTACAGCACATGGTGTCATTACTATAATTAGTGGTCATAACACATAATTATGCAATGATCTCTCTCCAAAGTCAATAAATACTTTCCCTGATTAATGGGAGTTAAGTAATGACAGGGGTAATCATCAAGATCCTCTTTGAACAGCATCTTTGACTCTAAGCGGTTGTTGCATCTGTTGAAATCGTATGACACCTCAAACAACAGTGAAACTGCATTTCTAATTCAGTGCACAAGAACCGCACGTACAGTACTTCTGCTTCATGCTAAGCTTCTTAGCAATGCTCTCAATGTTGAAGCTGACCTAACCATGAATTAAGTCACACACACTCAGAGGTTTCCAGACAAGGCAGCTAGTTCAGTTACCCAGTAACTGCAACAAATGGACAAATATTTGGACCATTTCTTAGAGATACATGGTCATAAAGTATTTCCATATTTGTATCATCATAAGACAAATCAAACTCATAGCATTACATTTGAATCACAGTGCTTTATAAACAGTAACAGTAGGATAGTAAGTACTCAGAGAACTGTTATCCTGACTTTTATATGTTTGAGAAAAAAATAAAAATAAATGTTGCATCTTCCGTTTATCTGTAGGTGAGTTTGGCGAGGTGTGCAGTGGTCGCCTGAAGCTGCCCAGCAAGAAGGAGATCTGTGTGGCCATCAAGACTCTTAAAGGAGGATACACAGACAAGCAGAGGCGGGACTTCCTCGCTGAGGCGTCAATCATGGGACAGTTTGACCACCCGAACATCATCAGGCTGGAGGGGGTGGTAACACGCAGTAAGTGCTTCATGACTTAAATGCTCATTGTAGGAAATTCAATTTGTGAAAATCTAATCAATTAAGGTTTTACTTAAAGTTCCTCTAAGTGATCCAGTTATGGTCAAGATGTGTGTATTCTCTTAAAAATGTAATATTAATTTTATAAATTGTAATTGTTGAGATTTTGGCAATTGGAAGAAAATGCTTAACAAATAGTTTGAGCACAAGAGCAGAGCAGAATAGAGTCAAATAAAATAGGGTGGTTTAAAAGAGAAGGGAGATATTATTTACATTCACATTCCATCACAGATTTGAAATCCAGAGAGTCTTTTTACCGATTCCAGATTTGCAATTGTCTTTGACAAATGGCTCTAAAGTGGCCGACACTTCTGTGGAGTTTTATTGAGTTGCCTTGGTGTAAATCTCTGCAGATCAATGTGCTCTGATCAAAGCCTGTGTCCAAAGCGAGCATATATCCATAAATCCATATCTCTGACTCGCTCCCCTCTGGGCCTCTTTATAAGACTATCATTAGCACACAGAAGGCCTCTTTAAAAAGGAATGACTGCAGAAAAAAGGAAATAATGAGTCTGAACTTTGTCGCTGAAAAACGGGCCTGGCCTCTATCTCTCCCTGCGGCACCAGGCTTGTTAAGTAGTTCTGCCAGCCTGCTTATTCTAGAGAGTAGAATAAAATACATTGAGAACTTCTCTTATTTTATTGTCTCCGATTTTGGAGTCCTCTTATTCTGTCTCATTTGTTCTTCTTTTGTTGTGCAATCTCGGTGCCTTTGTTGCTCCCTACCTCTTAAATGATTTTAAATTCAGTGAATTCTTTTACATCTTCTAATCAAAAAGAGCATCGCCAATTATTAAAAATGTAATGTGCAAACAGCAACGTGCAGAACATTCAAACCATAATGTGTTAATGGATTAATGGTCCTTCTTTTTCTTGTCACACCTTTTGTCAATAAATACCAAAATATTTTTTAAAGACACACAAAGAAAAAATGACTGATTTGTAAGGAAAGCACATTAACTGACAACTTCAGCTTTGTTTGTACCTTCTTATTATTCAGCTTTGAACACAGCACATGAAAGTGAAGGTTGTTTGTGTGTGTAATTCCTCATCATTGAGACTGTTTGCGTAATACATCTTACAGTGCACCACTCTTCCTATTAATGTCCAGCCTTTGAAAAATGCTGCAATAACACAAGACTGTGGTTTTGTGTGTGTGTGTGTGTGTGTGTGTGTGTGTGTGTGTGTGTGTGTGTGTGTGTGAGAGAGTGTGAGTGTGAGTGTGTGTGTAGGTGTGTGTGTGTGTGTGTGTGTGTGTGTGTGTGTGTGTGAGAGAGTGTGAGTGTGAGGGTGTGTGTAGGTGTGTGTGTGTGTGTGTGTGTGTGTGTGTGTGTGCGTGTGTGTGTATACATGGCATTTGGAGGGATACCCTAAACACATGTGCGTGAGCTGGAGCAGCATAAGTGCAGGGCATAGTTTTAGGAGGGCCATTTGATATGCTCTTACACACACCTACACACACACACACACACACACACACACACACACACACACACACACACAGACACACACACACAAACTGCCGTAGGGTGATTTATTAAGCTGCTCCTGTTAATTCTTAATAATCCTGAGACTTTCACACCCCATTTACCTTGCTGCTGCTTTTGGCTGATCCACAGGCTGCATTTTTGCAGTTGCGCCCACACACGCACACACACACACTCACACACACACACACACACACGCACACACACACACACACACACACACACACACACACACACACACACACACACACACACACACACTGGTGTTCACAGAATAAAGGGGCTTTGGGGCCTTTATCTTTGCTGCCAATGTTGAAAATAGAGAGAAAGAGGGAAGGGAAGAGGGCGGGTGTGTGTGTTCCCATCTGAGACTATAAAAGCCGTCCGCTGGTAAACGGAGTGATCCATCACAGCCTTTTAGGGACAGGGAGTGGGTGGAGGGGGTTTTACTGTAGCTGTGCCTGTGTTTGAATGATGAGAGATTGTTTACTGTAATTTTAAGAGAAAGTGTTGCAACTAATTTAGACTTTAGAAGTTAATTCTCTTTTTCTACAGAGGGAAAAAAAAGCAGAAAAGTGTGTGTCATAGTGAAAACTTACATGAGGGGGAAATTGAGAAGGAAAAAATGTTTGTTTAAATTAAGGTATACTATATGATTCATGATGATGATCACAAACTGGAAGTCATAGTTTATTTTTTTTAATCTCTACGACCCTAACTTAACTCAAGCACACCCTCTGTCTTGGCTCATTTACTTCAAGCTGTTTGTTGGGCCAAATAGGATTTTTTCTGATTGACTCATAGGGGCATTTTGATTTGTAATCCACACCAGATCTGCTTTGATTTAATTAAAGATATTGAGTCAGACGACTTACATCATTACTTTACTAATTTGTTTTATTTTTCTTCCATTGAGAGTAAAATAATAGTTTTTTTAAACAAGCAATTCTATCACCACTCAGCCTGTCATCCCCGAAAAAAAGTCTGTGTCTCGCCAGATGTGGGGAGGGTTTGCATTAATAAATGCAAGAGGGATAGAAGGAATAGGGAAGTATGGGGTGACGGGGATGGGGAAAGAGAGGCAGGGATGATAGAGGACAGGTAGGTTAATGAAAGGGGGCAGGGGGAGGAGGGGGGAGGGCACATTAATCAGAATAAAATGGAGAAGAAGCATACGGCCGGTAGTGAAACAGGGAGAACAAAGCCATCTGGGACACAAACAAGTCCTGACACCGACTGTTCCTTTAACAATGGCTGATTTAAAGGTTTCTTAAAGAGTTTTTCTTTTTCCCCCCGTAATAAACTTTGTGTTGGCCGTAGTCTGATCAGGTACAGATGATATCAGGCGGGGTGGATTTACAACCAGATCTTCCACAGAAATAAAGATGTCACACTTTGACAGCTGACCTGCTGGGGCCCTAAAACTATGACTAGGATCATTTTATTCTGATGTGTGTGTGTGTGTGTGTGTGTGTGTGTGTGTGTGTGTGTGTGTGTGTGTGTGTGTGTGTTTGACAGACAGAGAAGAGCTCAACCTGGTCCCTATCAGGGCTGATGTACGTCTGCTTTAAGTCAAGCTACAGCCCTCCCTGTTGACTCCTTATGACTTTGCCAGTTTCAGAGAATAAATCTGAAAATAATATAATGTTTTGTGTTTGACGGAATGTTTGGCAAGGTAGTTCTGTTGTCTGCTGCACACACAAGTCATTGCTCTCATTCTAATATGTGAGTGATACAACTGATATGATGTAACCAAATCATGAATCCTCCCCTTCTGTCACAGGTAAACCCGTCATGATTGTCACAGAATACATGGAGAACGGATCACTGGACAGTTTCTTGAGAGTGAGTATTAACATGGACAAACACACACACACACACACAGACACACACACACACACATACACACACACACACGCTGAACTGTGACAATTTACAAAATCAGGTGTTAAAAACTCTGAAAAGTCAATCAATTTACCCTAAAAGTGCAGGGCTCTATGAGTATGAGAGTAGGAATAACATATGTGTGATGATTAACCTTCTGCTTTTAGAATGTTTTTCAGCAGAGATTAAATCTTTCTTTCTGGACCCTAACATAAATCGCATGAAGGATATCTCATGTCATGTTACTTTCACTCAGCAAAAATTTTGCATTCAGTATTATTATTCTGGAAGTAATCACATTGGTCCACCAGTTTTCAGGCTTCTCGATAGATTCCAGTAAATACTGTACCTGAGAATGGATGGTTTTAGCAGTTCTGACTGTTTCAGCTACATTTTCCATACAGGGCTTATCAAATGACATGGTTTTATGAACTGTATCCCAGCTGCTCTTCTGGCCAAGATGGAATTTGATTCTCGCCATGCCTCTGTCTCTTAAAGAGGAACTGACCTGCCTCACTGAAAATAGCCACAGCACAAAAGCAAAGCCTCAACACTGGCATGAAAGCATGTGTACTGATGCCTGTTTTAGCCCTTTTCCACATGTGTCTGCACAGTATCCAGACACATGAAGGAGGAGTAGCTGTTGTTTCCTGACATTTTCCCAGAGTTCTGCACTTCATCATTGCAAATGTGTCATATGTGCATACACACAGACATGGAAATGCATATGCACTGTAGCTTATGTCTGTGTTCTGAATTTGCAAAGCTTTGAAGTGACTAAGCCAGGTGGTCTGGCCTCTAATTGCTCGAGACGAAATGGGAGGTGAGGTGGACCCAGTTGGTTTTCAAAGGAAAACACACTCATCTTACACTCATCTTGCAAATGACGTGCACTTTGACAATCACGGAGCAAACCAGTGCGTGTGTAAAGCAATGGATGGAATTGCGAGTGAACGCAGCCAAACTACTCGCTCTAAAATTATAAATGTGGCCGAGTTCAAACCCTCAGCAAAAACTACTATGGATAAATAGCAGACAGAGAGATAGAAAGATAGATAGACAGATGTATTTGGTGGATGATCTTAGACCCTTCTCATGTCTCCCTTGTTTATATGTATTTGCCATTCAGACATACAGGCTTACCCAAAAACACTTGCCAGTGTAAACCAGTATAAACACTCCCGCTTGCCAATGCAAACAGAAAAAACAATAGTTTTCTTTGTATCTCATTCAGTCTGTTTGAATGCTGCATCTAACCACTTTGCTAAACATTATTTTATCTTAAAACATCCATTTGAGATCTTAAGGATTTTAATGCTTTTAAATACCATTGTGCCCACATTTTATAACTTTGAATTTAACTGTATGTATTGTACTGTGCATTTAATGCATATTGTATGTTATATGTATAAGTGAAAGCATTTTAACAACTCAGTGTTTCCCTCAAAGAGGAATAGCATTGAAGTACTATATACTCTTGGACATAGTCATGTTTTTTGAAGAATTCAACAAAAATCAGGTCAGTCAACTCAAGATAAAGAGCTCTCATCGGTCATCACATTGGCCTTTTTAATGAATATTCTTTTCTTTCTTCCTTTCTTTTAGAAACACGACGCCCAGTTTACAGGCATCCAGTTGGTTGGCATGCTGCGTGGCATCGCCTCGGGCATGAAGTATCTGTCAGACATGGGCTACGTTCACCGAGACCTGGCAGCTCGAAACATCCTGGTCAACAGCAACCTGGTGTGTAAAGTGTCAGACTTTGGCCTGTCCAGAGTCCTGGAGGACGACCCGGAGGCTGCGTACACCACCAGGGTGAGCTGGAGCACAGACACAATCCAAGGACATAAATGACAGATGAACAAATATGTTGGGCACTGTTCTGGGGCACATCATTTTTTTCTAGGAACATGTTACCTAAAATGAAATGTTATTACAACTCCCTGAACGCAACAATGATACGTGGTACTCTATACGTTAGCTCTAAATTGGCTACAACATCTTTTGCTCTATTTTAAATAAGAATAATCAAATTACTCTCCAGCAAGAATGATCAGAAAAACAAACAGCATTGATGTTCAATGTTGTTATTCTGAAATGGGCTCCACATTTACACCACAGTCCTGTCCTGCTGTCTCTCTCTCACACACACACACACACACACACACACACACACACACACACACACACATATACTCACAAACACACATACATACACATGTTTTATATTCAGGTATACTCAGCAAACCGACACACACACACTCTTCCATTGTCTTACCATGCCAAGGGGGAAGAACACATAAATAAAAGCAGAGTTGTGATGAGACCAACATAAATCCACAGAGCTTTAACTTCCTGTATCACAATACAGCAATGCCAAACACACACCAAGTGGGAAGGTCATAGAGAGGGCCACTCCAAACACCATGAACCCTGAAGGGACACATTACATTGATAAGGAACTCTGTGTGTGTGTGTGTGTGTGTGTGTGTGTGTGTGTGTGTGTGTGTGTGTGTGTGTGTGTGTGTGTGTGTGTGTGTGTGTGTGTGTGTGTGTGTGTGTGTTGTGTGTGTGTGTGCGTGTGTGTTGTGTGTGTGTGTGTGTGTGGTCAAATGCTTTCCAACATTCAAACCAATATTTTATCTGTGTTCCAAAAGTGAATTTAGTTGTTTACTTTCATGTTGTAATTAAAAATGGTACGTGCCAAGGAAACAGTTTGAGACATTGAAAATCCTATTTTTACTTTTTCTTGCGTATTGTCTCCTTCCATATTTATTACTTCAACTTACTGTCTCAGACGACGTTTGCTTTGCAGCTTTGGCCCAACTCTCTTAACTTTTAAGATGATGTCACTATAAAAATTAAGGAACAACAACAGGTTGGGTATCAATTGGTTTGATTTACATGAATGGATTTCTACCTAGCAGCTTCACTGAACTGTGTTTTCTAAGTGCCTTAGTGTTAGAAATCTTCTTAGGATATTTCTTGCAAAACAATTAAATATAATGTTTATGTAAGGAAATATTAACATCTTACGTATGTCACAAAATGAAACATTATCAGCAGACACACCCCACTTCAGGCATTCATGTGTACATTTTGTGTGTGTGTGGTCATTTTCATCCTGAGATTCTGTGGTCTAGGCCATGCGTGCAGCCCCGTTAAACACAGTATAATTTGCTGGCTGAGAATTGCTTGTCAAATAAACAGTCAGTTTGCCATTTACTTTTCTCCCAGAAATACATAATCTGAAATAATAAAACAGAATAATAAACTCTCCAAAGCTACAGTAACTGACAACGCTCTACACGTGCATGTATATTTCCATCCAGCCCTCACTGGAAGTTTCTTCTTCTTCTTATTTTTTCTTTACTTCTCTAGCCTCGGCTTCTAAGGCAAAATCTCTAGTTTTACTTTGTTTCTGTGTTTCTGTGCATGTTAGTTTAGCTTGTGTGTAGTATTCATACATCTTGCACTTTAACCTGGGGGAGCAGGTGGGTACAGAGTGAGTTTAAGAGCTGTGTGTGCGTGTGTGTGTGTGTGTGTGTGTGTGTGTGTGCGTGTGTGTTATTATGTTTGTGATTCTGTGTTGTTTCTTTGTGTGAAACTATTTGTGTGATTGTGTGTTTTTGATGTCTCATACCTTCCCACAGTGTTTCTTTACTGAAAGTATAAGATTGTTTTTTCGAGAGGGCAGTGTGTGTGTGTGTGTGTGACAGCAGCGGGCAAGAGCTCAGTGACTTGGCGGATGTCTCTGTTAGCTTTGGCTGCCATAGGCCTCCTTTCCTCAGCTCTATTTTCATCATTTGTCCTGCTTCTTAGCTAGAATGACAAATGCAGCAGACACTACACTGAGAGGGTATGCAGGAAACGTTAGATTAGGGTTTGATTAATACGTATTTTCTTTCATTCTTTCTCGGTTGAGGCCAATTATTTTTGATTAAAACTGAAAATGACCATACATTTGTTGTTACAATAAGGTTCAGTGTGTATATGATTACTATCAAATCCAATCTTTTAGAAAAATCATATCTCTTGCCGGAATGTTTAAGCTTACAAGTGTGGAGGAGCTAATTGATCAATGTGAAATTCAAAATCTCCTTTGAAGGTTTCACTGCAGATTCCTTTTACGGTTGAGATCAGCATGCTCAGTCCAAACTACTGAGCCCATTGGGTTTGATTTCAGAACAGCTCATAACATTGTTTAAATGTTTCAGGACTTGTAGGCCTTGGCATGTGACATAAACCTATTACACACAATATTAAATCCTGTATGCATCATTCAGTATTAACTTGCAGTCATTTTGTATTTTGTATGCCATCACATTTATATCATAAAACTGACAATTACACATGTCTAACAGTCCATTAACCAAAATGAATTAGCAGAACAACCAGCCAAAGTTATTAGTTAACTAAATGACTTGATCCTTCTTTTACTCTTCGTCTCTCAGGGAGGTAAGATCCCTATCCGGTGGACAGCTCCAGAGGCAATCGCCTACAGGAAGTTCACATCAGCCAGTGATGCTTGGAGTTATGGCATTGTGCTCTGGGAAGTGATGTCATATGGGGAACGGCCATACTGGGAGATGTCCAATCAGGATGTAAGTACTGCCATGTTTCCAAGTTCCTTTAGCAGGGGCGTCTTTGTCCTACTGATGAGAAGTAAGTGAAGCTAACAACAACTGATTTAGATGAGATGTTAAGGGAGGGAGATAAGGGAATCTAGTCCCACAGATGGACTTGTGCTGTTGAGCAAATCTCATCTGTCATTACTCAAATCTTGTATTTTCCTCCCTACATCTAGGTAATAAAGGCTGTAGATGAAGGATACCGCCTCCCCCCACCCATGGACTGCCCGGCTACCCTCTATCAGCTGATGTTGGACTGCTGGCAGAAAGAGAGGAACAACCGGCCTAAGTTTGAACAGATCGTCAGCATCCTGGATAAACTCATCCGTAACCCTGGTAGCCTCAAAATCACAGCCAACACCACATCCAGGTATCAGAAGGATGTTGCACCTTTATTTGTTTTCATTGTTGGGGTTTTTGTGTGCAACAGTACTAATTTCCTGCAGGTGGAGGTACTTTGAATCACATCATTTAAAAAAGCAAGTAGATGAAGCCTAAAATGTGGCTGTTGTTTTCCTAGCTGCTTCTTTCTCCTGCATTGGTTCATGTACCTTGTGCTTGGCTTCTTTTTTGGGACCACCTTTCTCTCCCAGGGGGGGTCGTGGGGAACCAAGTCAAACCATGTACAGTTGTCAATTCTGAACACAGGCAATGGGGCTGCGGCAGACGGCAGCGGTATTATGGAGATGTCAAAGCTCATAACATTGACTAATGATTTCTTAAGAAAGTGAAAATAGGTCCCTTGGAGTTTGCATGTAATTTCCCTGATTGGCTTTTAACACCAGGCGAGCACAGGCTGGCCGACAGAGGCGGCGGCAGTGATTTATGAGAACTGTGTGTGTATGAGTGTGTGTGTGTGTGTGAGAGTGTGGTGGCGGCAGTTGCGCAGCGGGAGCAGCAGGAGCAGCTGCACTCAGCTCCACACACCTCGTTTGTCTCAGGGCTGTCCTGGCTGCCTAATGGAGCACCCCCTCCTCCTCGAAGCCCAGACCAAAGCCTGGGACCTGAGCAGAGCATCTGGAGGCTTCAGGGGTGGGACCTGGTCAGAGTTTACTGTCCCTGCATGTGGATGGAGAGGGACTAGGTCAGTGGGCCAAGGTTGGCTGTCAGAGACTAATTACAGGCCAACAGGAGCCCAGTCAGGGTTAGAGGTCACTGTCTATTCGATTGGCTTTACAGGGTGTCTAAAACATATTACATCACAGGTTATTCTGTGTTCAAACTAAAAAATGTGCTTATTTATGTTCAACAAAACATTATAATGGTTGCAAACAAAATACAAAAATACAACTAGTACTTCTAAATACATGCCAATCAACATACAAGTGCAATGGTCAGTAATGCACTGCAACATATGTAATGGGTTTGAGGTTTACATATAACACTTTTTCCCCAAGGCAAAATTAATAATAACAAGCCTCTGTGAACCACATCTAATGTATTACTCCTCTCTGTAACTCAATTTCATACAAACTCTGTCTGGAGAATAAGGATATTTGGTTGATTTTCAGTAGTTAGGGCCGGGCTGGAAATGGGGTTGGAGTTGAAACAAGAGCTCACCCATTCCCTGATGAGGGGCTTGGGAGAAAGCAACTGAGACTAGGGCCGGGAGCTGCAGATGGAACTGAGTTGAGATCTATGTTGGTGTGGATTTTGGCTAGTAGGGTAAGTTTGGGACTGGGAATGGAAATGGAAAAAGGGTTTCTTTTGGTGAAAGGAAACCACTATAGGGTACTAAATAATGCAGATACGCAAGTAAAGATATACAGATATAAAAAGGCAGATAATAGGGCGACACCATCCATCAGTTGAGTAAATCAAAAATGTGCTCGTTGAGAAAACTGGAGGGTTACAAGATTAGTAATAGGCATTGCAGTTACATAGCCACCAGAGCAATAACTTAAAATGAGATTTACCTTTAATATGTTGAAATGTAAGCTAATTTAAAAAACTAAAACGCTGGCTAGTCATACAAATCAAGAGTTCAAAGTAAGATTTATGCGTGTTTGACTGGAATTAAATCAAAATGTCACACTTGAATCAATGTAGGTTAATAGCTTCCTTCAGACCACCTGAGTAGTATTGATTAAAGCTACATCACATCCATCAAATCAAACCGAGGCAGAGGATACCAAATGGCCACATATCAAAATTAAAATGCAAAGGCTTCAAATTAGGCCTTTGCATTACATCAGTCAAACATCTCCTATAGACACCCTGGGAATTGTCCCAGTAGCAC
Organism: Cottoperca gobio; assembly: GCF_900634415.1. Taxonomy (NCBI): domain Eukaryota; kingdom Metazoa; phylum Chordata; class Actinopteri; order Perciformes; family Bovichtidae; genus Cottoperca; species Cottoperca gobio. The sequence goes on along the minus strand of NC_041375.1, from coordinate 11,169,180 downwards.
AGTGAGATGTGAATCCCTCCCACTCTGCCCTGCCCACATGTATCTGTTCAAGCTCTTCTCCTCATTCACCTCGCTCCTCCCTTAAAAGCTCCAAAAACAAGAGACTACACAGGCCTGGTTATTAAGAGGTCAAAAGAATGAAAGATAGAGAAGAATAGAGGAATGGAAATGAAACGAGAATGGAGGTAGACTTTATTCTCTCTCCGGTATTTACATTTCCTTCTGTTCGAGTGAATGTTTTCCCGCGTTCTTATATGGTGTTAAGTCCGGGAGGGGTTTTAAACCTCCCTCTGCCATCAGACAGCTGCTTTCTTTTCTCTTTCTTTCCCCTTCATAGCATCCCTCTGTTTCTCTGTTACCTCTCCAATCATCTTGTCTCTTGAGCTGCCGTGAGATGTTGCTGAAAATGTAACAACAAAGGAAACAAAGACAATGATAAGGGAGGGGAAACAAGGTCATTTGCAGTTTATCTCTCAGAGGAGACAGGAGAGGGGGAAAGAAAGACGAGGATGAAGGCGAGGATGAGATCAGAGGAGAAAAAGAAGAAAAGTGGTACAGGAAAGGAGAGGAGAGGAGACAATCAATAATCCTTCAAAAAAGCTGAACACTCTTATCCTGACAGCCAGAAAGTTTGAATCTTTAGACATTTTCGATACAGCTACGTTTTTGTACCAACTTTTTTCAGCAAATGTGTATTGGGAAGTCAGTCATAACCATGACAGTCATTTATTTTTAAATCAAATGATTGATTTTTTTTTTTAAGTAACCATCATTCCTTTTTTTTTTTCATAGAAAATGGTTACAGTCAACTGAGATTCACACACTTCCTTATTTCCCCCTCATGCAAACCACCCCCACCTTCTACGCCCTGATTCTCCTTTTTCTACAAACCAGTCTCTCCAGGGGGTCCTGGGGGGCCCACAGCATTTTGACAGGCCTCTGATCTGGCAGGAAAAGACTCAATCATTGGAACAACACCCACTCATCTGCCTCAAGTGCATCTTTTTTTCTCCCCTTTTTCCTGTCTCTGTTTGAGTTGTCATCTTTCTTTTCTTCTCTCTAGATACAGCTTATTATGGTGTTTTTTGTCTATGTTGGCAGCTGGATGATTTTCTATTGTAACATTCTTATGATTGTATATTGCCTCAGCATGCAAGGTATAGAGAAAATGTTTAGTTCACCAGTGCAACGAGCTACCAAAACAACAGGAAGAACTAACATGTTAGAATCACTTACAATGAATTAATTAATCTGAATACATTTAAATGTACTATGATTCACAATCAGAGCACACATACATGTTAAGTTTAACAAATGAGAGCATGTGTGGCAATACGAACTTCCTCAATATTTATATGTTTCATTGTGAAATATGATGATCAAATAAACATTGTGAAAAGTTGTCTGCAGTGTAGAGGACACTCAACCACTTTAAAGCTAAACACAGTATTTATTTTAGATAAGAAATAGTTAATAAATGATACATTCATTCCCAAAAGAGTTGAGGAAGTGCTTATTTATAATTTATAATAATAATGATAAATGTTCATACATTCCTTTGAATTCCCATGCCCCTTTGAAAATAATGCTTCCTTATGGAATAACACCTTCCTAATTCACTGACTGTAGCCTTGCCTTGGATAATATTTCCTAGATTCTCACACACAGTGGCTCAACACCTCCCTGCCAATCCAATCAGTCCAGTCAGATGGAGGTTGACTTCCTGGTATTCTCCTAAGTTTATTTACAAGGCCATGAATAGTATTCCCTGTGGGAGAACTACTCTTTTTCTGTCCTGTCCTGTTCTCAAGACTCTATTCCCTCTATTCACTGTGTGTGTGTGTGTGTGTGTGTGTGTGTGTGTGTGTGTGTGTGTGTGTGTGTGTGTGTGTGTGTGTGTGTGTGTGTGTGTGTGTGTGCGTGTGCCTGTCTTGATGCAGGTGCCTTTGTCTACTCAACCCGTTATTTGCCTATTGATCGTTATGATTTGAGTCCCAGTTTGACTCGGTTTCCCATTTCCTGCCTTTTTGTGATCTGCTTTCACAACAGCAAACTGAACTGAATTTGTATAAGACACAGCATCAGTAATCTCTCTCTGTCTTTCTTACTCTCTTGTCCTTCTTCCCCCGTCTTCGGCAAGCATCCATCAGAGCGAGTCAGAACAGAGCCTGCAGCCATTCCTTCACCCTCTACTGTTGAATGAGCACTCTAAAGCCCAATGCGGTGCATTTAATTTGATTTGATCCAATTGAAACCATCAAATCTAATCAAATCTAATGTTGTGTTTTGCAGCATGGTACATGTACTGCAGGAAACGGTAATGACATTAGACAGAAACTGATGCCGCTTTTGTTAGTAATCTTGTTCTTGAATATGTTAAATACATTATGGAAATATTTTGTATGACGGTTTGATTTCCCCCTTGTATCCAAAGCCCACAGGCACTGTGCAGGTTTACTGTATGCAGCAGACACATATGGCCAGGCTGTGTGTGCATGGCTGTGTGTGTGCGTGTGTGTGTGTGGGGGTGTGTGTGCGTGTGTGTGGGGGTGTGTGTGTGTGGTTGGCTCCCCGATGAGTGCTGCTTAATCAGATCAAGACGTCTGGTTTACATTTAGTTCAGTATAGGTATGCAAGCAAAGAATGTGTAGTGATAAAGAATGCTTGATAAAATATGAATATATAATTACTTCCAAATGAACACAATTTCTTCCTCAAACATCTTATACCTCTGTAATGCTATATAATAGATGTTTTAACACAAAACAATTAACAAAACTAACATAGAAAAGTTTGATGTCAGTGTAAGTGCAGAAGTGTTTTGGATATCTGACTGTGATCTGTGCAACCCTGGAGCCCATCTGGACACTTGTTACTTAGTGTTATCAGTGCACGTTGGGCTGGATGAGTGGGTCCAAAAACACCAGACTCCATGTCCATGTCCTGTGTGAAACCAGAATTTATTTATTTGTCACGTCACTTCCGTAGTTATTTTAACCAAAATGTTTACATATTTGAAACGTAACTTTGTCACTCCCGTAATTATTTGAAATCAAACCTAAATCTCCTCCTAAACCTAACCAAGCAGTTCCCTGTGATGACTACAGTTTATTTTTAGAAGATAACAACGTATGAGGATACGTTGTGAGTGATACGATCAGAGCTTGTTTGTATAATACCAACTTAATCCACATCATAATATACCCCTTCTGCAGGAGCTGATGATCTGGGTGAGGCTAATGCCATTTTGTTTCTAAAATGATGCTATTAACACTTTTACGTATCTGAGCATGTTACAGGTCATTACCCTAGGAAAACTTTGTATTCATTGTCCATTAATCTTTTTATGTTACTCCTTCTTCTGTGTCTCCTCAGGCCAGCCAACTTGTTGTTGGACAGGAGCAGTTCAGAGGTTCCCTCGATGGGGACGCTGGGTGACTGGATGGATGGAATGAGGACGTTACCCTGCAAAGAGGCCTTCTCTGGGGTCAGCTACAGCTCCTGTGACACCCTGGCCAAGACCTCCACCGAGTAAGACAACCGCACACACAGACTCACACACCAAGCTACTCATGCCTATTCATGTCAGCAATGTTTACAGGGTCCCAGCACCCGTGGCAAGGCCCAGAAATTTGAATAGGGAATTAAAAACGCACACACACACACATACTCTTGTTCTCACAAAGTAAAGAAAGCTATAGAGCCCTTACTAAAGGTGTCCAGATGAGTCATGGTAATTCATAATGACAGGCCTTTAGCCACGCTCTCGATGTTGCAAGTATGACCACAGAGAGAGAAGGTGAGAGCATAAAAAGAGAGAGACGAGTGGAGAAACAGAAACATAAAAAGGGAGAGAAAGAGAGAGGAGTTCCGTAAGGGAGGGAGGAGAGGAGAGAAACTTTTGAGGGAGAGAATGAGATTTGACAAGATAAAAGAGGGGCCTTTGAAAGAGAAAAACCTGTCAAATAGGTATGCATGGTACTCTCTATACTGTGAATTATTACAATGCACAGAAAAGATCAAGCTTGTCAGAAAACAATTTGGAAGCCAAATCTAACGCAGTCACATTAGGAGAGCACACCAGAGCTGCTGTATGCTCTCTTTAGGTCGAGTATGTTGACCTGTGTCACACTGAACATACAGTATGACAAAAGCAAGTTGAGTAATTGTTCCGTCAATCCACAGTTATGTGGTCATATCTTCTAAAGTGTTTTTTTTTTTTTAAGTTATTCCACTAAGATATCTATAACATAATGATGTGAGGTGTTACAGATACTGAACATATTATCTCCAAAGTGTCCAGTGTCATCATATTTATTTAGTTGTTCTTATGATACCTGCTCCTGGCCAATAATTCATGATTAATACATTCATGTTTATGTTGAGGCAACTTTGATTTCTTTGGTTTTTTCAACTACCATGTGATTGTTGTTTTTGGTTTAATATTGAAGTCAACACTGACATTAGGCACGAGACGAATCCAGCAATTATTAATCCTCCTAAACATATTTGGCCAAGCAAATTCTTTGTAAACAAATGTTTTTTGTTAGAGGTTGAGCGTGTATGTTTCTGTACTACTAGGAACTTTAGGTGGGAACTGATCTAAGAGGGTATTTGTCACACCACCGGGTTTAGTAAATCAATGCCCCTGGATAAAGGAGAGTTAGTACCAGAGACACAGATTATAGGGCTTGCACTGCTGACAGGATCCTCTGGCTGACAAAAGGTTCTGAGATAGTGGATCCTGTTCTGGACAGAGTCCTGTTAATGTCAGATTGAAATAAGAAAGAAATTCTGAATCCCAAAAACAGGGAAAATAGGCTGGGAGCTTACACTGATGAACAAGCCACCGTTAGATTTACAGGTCAAAGGGCAAAACTACTTGGAAAAAGAAAGGACAGCTGACAAGTCTGAGTGCTGAAATTATTTTTTTTCTTCTCAGCCTTTCTCTCTTTGTGCCTCACTCTGTTGGCCTGCTGCTGGCTTAATTGATGTGGAATGTGATGGGGTAAATAATTGGACATTTCTAATCATTGTGATCAAAGCAGCCATTCACTGACGTGATGGCAGCAGCGGGGTCGGTTTGGTGGTCTGTAGTGACTAGTGCTGTAGTGAGTTGTAACTGCTTTCAATAACTTACCAAACTGGCTAGTCAGTCAGCCATGTTGGTCTTAATATTTTAGAAAGAAGCGGTGCGTGATGTGTGCCCTTTTGAATAATGATATATTGTGGAGTTGATGTCACTAGTTGGCCAGTAGGGGCCTTTTAAAGTACTGTACTATGAAGAGGATAACAATTTAAAACTTCCCACATTGGCAGCTATGGATTGCAATTTTCTGTAACTGAAATGTATTACAACTTAATGTCCTACAAATATTAGAGGGCTACTATAGTATAAAGGAAGGTGTGAAGTGATGCTTTATACCAGAGACACCAATGGAACAAGAGGCAATGTGTGGCTTTTTTTTGGTGATAATAATAACAATTATATTGTATTGATATCCTCTCTCATTCTTTCTCACCTTATGTTGTTCTGTTGTAGCTCTGTTCTGTTTCTCTGTGTCTTTTCTCTGGGGTACCATACAAAATAAATATTGTTTTCATTTATTCAATGAACATGTTTAATCAATAAAAAGTTATCTTCGGTCAACATATTATAAAACAAAAGAGCTTACACTGCAGACTGGGTAGAACCCCCCATTGTGTATTGACAATATACTGTAAATCTCAGATTAACCGCACGATAGTAACCTCCTACCAAATAAATCATATTGGTCCATTTTTTCTGTAGCTAGATGCTCAATTGGATCACCACAGTATTAATCCACTGAAGGCTGAGGATAAGACACTCAAGGCTAGCTTAGCTACAAGTCTAGAAGCCTTGGCGGAGACTATTCATTGCTCAGTATAGATTGCTCTATTGATTTGTACAGTCTTAATCTAGTCCTTGATATTCAGCACAAGGCTTGGCAATGCTCTGACCTCTGAGGAACAGTAATCATACTTGGCTGCAGTGTGCTGACTCATCTGCTGGAGTAATTGAAGTCCTTTTTAGAGATGGGAAGGAATGGATTGACGAGGAAATACCGCATCATTTGGACTCTGTTCTTTATCTAGACAGACTGCATGAAAAGTTAATTTCAGGAATTTGATTGAGGAATTTATGAATTTGACCTAAACTGCTCGACAAAATGAAAGCAATCTGAAGTGATAAAACACTGTGTTGTAGAACCACATATGGGACAGGGTAGTCTATATACAGGACAGACCCATCCACCCTTCTTGGCAACTCAAAACATGTGTCAGCCTTCTAGTCAAATTTTTTAAATGTAATACCTTTATGCTATTTTTCTTTTGCATACTTTAATAACAATAACATATTGATACATACTTTAAAATGTGTACACTAAAGGCTTTAATCTAAAGGACAATGACTTATATCCATGGGTTTTCTTTTTTTATTATGAAGTGAAGTGGTTAACATTGGTTGGTTTCTATTCAACACCATTTGTAACTTTCAACTACAATGAATAAAACATACCCTGCAGAGGTTTTACTCTGGGAGCATGGGGATTGCTGGGTTGACACTGTGATAGACTGTATAAAAAAAACGTTCAACTGTTCTCATGTGATGGTGTGTAAGAATGATTTATAATCATACCACATGTGTTTCATGTTGCAGTGGTTCAATGTAGTCTTATTTAATCACTGCCTGTTCTTAAGGAGATCCATGTGGCTTTCCTGACATAAGCAAAGAATGGCTAAAATTGGGAAAAGGTTCATTTACATTAATTGCTACTCTACAACAATGCATCACAAGTTAAAGAACAACTTTACTGTACATGACTCAATGAAAGTATAATGTGTTGCAATTTAAAACAGTTGTGAGTTCATTACCTGGTGTGTCTTATTGTGTTTGCTTTTCAAATGCCATTGCACTCTTGGACAAGTTTAAGGGTAGAATATCCTTTTGGTCTCACTCCATAGTTAAAAAAAACAAATATATAAATATAAATATAAAACATGGGATTTTCTGCATATTGTGAGATCATAAAATGTTTGCCAGTGTTAGTATCAGTTCAGGGCATCTTCTTTTTCTGACTGTAACATAGATGTTTGATTTACATTGTATAGGTAAAGTCTTGTTGCAACTAAAATGTGCTGTAGATATCATTCTAGAGAAAGTATATATTGATGACATCCAGTTTAATGTGTTAATGTTGCTGGGCCTGGCTGTGTCTCAGTAGAGTGGTTCTGACGGAGGTCCACGTCACACCGGCCACTTGCCCAGAATGGGAGCCGTCCTTGGGAATCACCACTCTCTAACGCCCAGCTCCTCTCCGCCTCCTCAGGCTCTGGATGGTGGGTGGAGGACAAAAACCTAGGCCCCGCCTGGGAGTATTAACCTACCTCCAGAATCACTGATGGGCTTTTACTTGTCTGACTTTTAAAGGGATAGTTAGTTGACATTCAGCTATAACTTAATAGCTGTGTTTCCATCCAGCTGTTAGCTGTAAAACAAACAAAAGTAAAAGACACTTGGATTGCTGCAAAATTTAACAACCGGCTTCTTAGAAACATAATTGAGCTACCGCACTATTAATGTAAAGATGGAAACTCAGCAAGTGTCTCTCTTTGTCATACTACAGAAGGACACTGTGTTTTCTATAAACTATCTGAAAGTACACAATACATTACAGTACAGTTTACATATAAATCATTGCTAAATTGAGTGAACTATCCCTTTAAATTGTAGCACAGAGTGAAGCAATAATATTATTTTTGTCACTTTCAGTTTCTGGCTGGTAAAGATGTTTTCAAATGTCTGCTATTTTGGCTGTGCTCTGCTTGAATCTGAATAATACAAACCTTATTGTAACCATTGTTGAATAACAAAAGTATTTGTTGTAGTAACCCCACCACTCCGACTGCAACTCTTCTGCTTCTACTAATACAAAACTGTTGTTATAACTCCTGGATGGGCAAAAACCTGAGTGTTAATGTGCACTATGACTTCTTCTGTACTGTAATATCTACAATGTTCAGTGTGCAGTGCTCTGTATGTATTTCAACGTTGTTGTTGCTGAGTTTCAAAAAGGGTTCAATGTTTTAATTGAGCTCACTAACTGCTGTGTGTATTTCATGTCTATGACACATATCATGTGAAGCTTTGACACTGGAGCTCTCATTTATATAGCCTTCCTATACACTTGAATGCATGTTACTAATCTTTTAAGAGCTTCTAAGAGTATTAACAAGTTAACAATGGTGTCTGAGAGTAATATCCTGCACATGTACCAGTGCTGCTCCTTTCCACATACTTACTGTATACCTATCATGTCAAAGACATCCAGTTCAATGCAATGCAAGAAACTAGGTCTTGTATGCCTTCATGGCCCTCCCTTGTCATTTCCTCAACTGACAGGGTCATAATAGCAGCCGTCAGTGTAGCCCCATAGGCCCACCTCCCTCTTTCTTAGTAATGGAGAGTGGAGGAAACACCCCCTCAACCCCTAGACCCCCTTCAGAGATGTGGCAGCCCAGTGGCCTTCTGGGAAATGCAGTCCTTTGTGAATGACAGATGCATAGGAAAGTGAAGGGAGCAGCACTGGGAGCATGTCATTAAATGTCACATGGGTGTCACATCCTCCATCACTAATGCACACTTTCCATCTTTCCCTCTGTCACATCTCCCTCCCTGATTGTGTCTGTTTTTTCTTACCTCTCCTCCCCCTTTTCTCTCCCTCTCCTTCACAAACCAGGGATCTGAAAAAGGTTGGAGTGACTATCGTAGGACCGCAGAAGAAGATCGTGAGCAGCCTCAAAGCCCTAGATTCCCACACCAAGAATGGCCCAGTACCTGTTTAAGAAATGAATCCAACAAATAAAAACACCAGAGACCTGTCTGACGGTGTGGTTGCTAATCACAGTCTAACACAGTGGCTTCATATGTAAACTGGAGACGGATGAAAATGGAGGGAAAATATGATATGATTCAAATGAGTGCTTTCGTTGTTTCGTTGAAAGACGATATCAAGTCTCGACAGAGAAATGGGAAAAGAGTTCAGCGCAGACTCGTCAGCTAGTTAACTCTTCCACCCTCTGTCCCTCCATCCGTTGAGATGCCTTACAGACAAATAGGGGGTAGAGATAGCAGAGGAAAGCCAAGGAAGTCAGTGAGACCTGTCCACGGATGCAAACTGGGACTGGACTAGGATACAGGGCAAAGACTGGACTAACATAAAGCTGGAGCTCTCCAATAAGTTGGATAGCACAACCTTCCCTTTAAAGCCAAAAAGGGGACGGGCATGCTCACAGTCTCCTCCCACTACGCCTGACCAAGCAGCCTGTGGAACAAGGAGGTGAAACGGTTGAGATGCCTTGTGTAGGAGAGCATGGCAGACAGCAGCAGCTCACCCGGATTTGGACCCTTCCTGGACAAATGAGGTCTGAGGTGTGAGATTTTGTTGCAACTACCTACATTTACTGTCTCTATCCATGAGAGAACTGAGCTGGTTATGGACACACCTATACATTAACCGAGCCATTTTAGTCTGTAGCTCTAACCTATAGCATTTGCATTAAGTAGACATGTCACAAAAAAGCAATAATTATGATAATCAGTTAAATAGTCTCATTGTATGGAAGCCATGAGTCTGTCACATGTACAATTGTATTGAGCGCTGTGCTGGGGCCATAACACACTTCACACACGGAATTTTCTTTATGGTGACATCTATGTTCTATGTGCTTAGGAACAGATATTGTACAGTTATAGTGCTGTTCCCTCAACCCGATGCCCTTTGTGTGAAATCTCAGGATGTATACGTTATTCGTTCTATTTTCTCCAACAAGGGGAAACAGACAGAGGGAATGGAGCAGTGCCAGGAATGGAGAGTGCAGGTTAAGAAAGACAGAAAAGGTGAAACTGTAAGAGAAAAAATGTATGAGAGGAAAAAGAGAACTTATATAAGGTGATGTGTCATTCAGGCTTCTGCTTCAGATATTGTTGTTGTGTAGCCGAAGTGTTTGACACTTGAAGCGAGTTGTCGTACTTGAGTTTCTTCTTCAGGTAAGACAGGTTAGCATCATCAACTCCACACAACATCAGGTATCATTATATTTCTAAGGAGTTGGATTTGTTCTGTGCACACGATCAGTTCAGAAGGTTGAGATCAAGACTGCTGCTCGGAAGGTGTTTAGTACATAACTTATTAACAAAAGCCATGCAGGATCTGAAATTTGCTGTAAAATTAATCCACGTATCCTGCTGTGTTTAATGCAAATAGTAGAGTGCCTCCTCTAGTTGGGTTGGATCGTGATGGGATCACCAAGCAAAAGCTCCAGTTTCAATTTATTTTCAATAAAGTTGCTCTTTTTTCTGTGTTCTCATTGTGGTATGGGGTTTTCTCATCATTGCCCAAAACTAACAAGGCGTGAAAATCCCTGAATGAGATTCAACACTTCCAATAAATGATTGCTTTCTGAGATAGTTTATATTACAATATATGTCCAGGATGGGATTTCCTAAAAGCACCTCAGAACGTAGATGATCTATAATGAAGTAAGGACTTAAATGTGTTTCCTGCTTTGATGTCACCCAGTCAATCCCTAAGTGCAACACATACCCAGTATTTCCAAACTGGCACTTTGGTACTTTGTGCTGTTGGATGCGTAATATTTAACCACAAGGGTGCTATCTTTGAGCTTCTTCCAAGCACTTAGTAGACAATATTTGAGCACTTTTAATGGATATGTTATTGCCTTGGCTAGAGATTATGCTTATCTAATGGAAAGGGATGATCTTGGTGCTTTTGGGAAACCCATCCCTGTTCAGTGCGTCAGTCGATCCTCTGCTACTTGGTCTACCTGTGGATGCTGCTGTTGCTGCTATGTGTTCTAATTAGCATGTACATAATGTAAACCATCGTAATGATAGCAACTAGCGCTACAGATCCCACTATATGTACATGGCCATCCCTCTTTGTACAAATGTTTGTATGTATAAAAGAATAAATAAAAATGGTGCAACATTTTTAATTAAAAAAGAGACAAAAATCATCTGTATTATATTTTATCTTATTTTGGATTATATTTGTCTGCTTTGTTTTTTTTCTTTTCTACAATAAAAAGGCAATTATGATTACATTATTATTTATTTTTTAACATTATACAGCGCAATGTTGATTGTTTTTTTTGTAGCATACAGTAAATTATGTGTCAGTGCTATCTGTGTTTTGGTTTTTGACTTACTTTATAAACCTGGGACATCCGAAAGAGCAATACTGTTATGCACCCTATATCCAGATCCCTCATTTTCTGTCTCAAGACTGACCCGTGTGTCTGTGTGAGAGTTTACGTGTGCAAATGTAGATGGCCTTGTCTACTAATGTAAAATGATTTGTAGTGGAAACATTTATATTTTTATAATAAATATTCGCAAAATATTTTCCAAAAAATGGATGATGATAGACCTGCTCCTGTGTTTTTATTCTGTCATGTTGTTATGTTGCAGACCCACAACTAAGGTTGGCTTTTCCTTTAATGTACTAGGGTATTTCCATATGTGTAAAGATCACAAGTGGAAGTGAAACAATCATAAACTCATATATTTTTCATTTTACATTCTATAGATCAGTTTTTTGACACATCTTGCTTTCTTCAGGATAAAAGCTACCAATCATCTGACAGACACATATAGTGTAAAGGACATGTGTTTCAAATCACTGAGTTCCCAGGGCAACATGAACAGAGAAAGAGTCCGTAGAAAGGTCTTTCACAGCCAAGAAAAGTCTTCGCCAGCAATATCCAGTGTTAGAATCAGAAAATACAATCCAGAGAAAAAGTTAAGTTAAGTTTCTAAAAGTAGAAAGATATCTACATTGTTACAATCAAATTGAGCAATAAATCTACATAATAATATACATATACATCTGAGATACACATACAATATTTACAGTCAAGTAAAGAAATTAAGAAATAAATAGAATAGAATACCAAATATCATATGGCACAAATTACATAATTAAAGAAAATCCTTAGGTACAGGTAAGTAGTACGAACAAAATGTGTTACATTTGACTTAGTTTAGCTTTTTAGAATTGGAAGGCCAGGACTTCCACAGAGCGACCGTTTTATTTTGTTTGTGTCTACCCGTCTGTAGTTCTTCATATCCTTATGCTTAACCAAGTGGTTTTAGTTACAACAATGTAACCATACTTGAACCATAGTTCATTTGCTACAACCATGACTGTTTTTTATCCATCACCATACCATACCATCGGTATTCTGGGGTTTTATACAATTGTCACAAGATGCATTCTATAACATCTTTCGCTCTACCTGTCTATACCTGACCTGCTACACTTTGTCCACAAACACTCCCACATCTGTTAACCAGCTTCCAAACTTAACCAGCCATTGTTTATAATCACTTCCTCCCTGCTGCCGCCTACTTGTTCCCCTGGCCACATCAAATAAAGTGTTTTGTTTCCTATTATTCATGGTTAAAGTCAATTTGTTGTGTGATTTTAATGTGGATGATCTGCGTTGTCTCTGACTGGGAGAAGAGGAGATGTGTCAGACAGGGAAAAGAGTGATGGTCGCTCTGCTCAATGTTGAAAGGCTGACACTCTCCAGATGTTTCCAGTCAGATGGGCTCATGAGAGTAAACAGGACACTTCCCTCCCCAATTCAGAAAACAATGAACACTTTATGCTTGACAATGCCACCAATGTGGTCTTGTTTTTATCTACAAAACCTCTATGGTACTAAATCCACCTGCGTGATGGAAAAGATGGAGGGAGGGCGGACGTTGGGGGAGGTTAAAAGGGTGAAAGGAAACAAGAGGAGGCTAGAAGGCTGGTGGGCTAGAAGTGTGATGCCTGTGGCAGTTCTGTCAGAGTAGATAAGAACTTTTCGAACAATGGCATATGATAATGCAATATAGCAGGAGAAGATTAACAGGCACCATTCATCATCTTACTTGGCAGCGTGCTGTTGAAATGTGCTCCCCTTTATCTGCAACACATACAAAAAGCATGGTTCCACTTGGAGAGTAATGATAATGAGAAAACAAAGTCATGATGTGTAAAATGCATCTCCCAGTTTGAACAGGGGTAATATGCAATCATCAAAAATACAGCTCTGCTTTCTTCAGATTTTTTGACATCCACCACTGACAGAACCATCACTGACAGTTTTGGTGCATTGGTTTTAGAGTTATATTTTATTTGAGTAAACAACATACCCTCTTCTTTTCTTTTTTAAATGATTTGTCAACCATTACCTCCATAGCGACTGTGGGTCGTTAGTTTGGATTTTAATTTTGGTCTATGCTGTAGGATTTTCTCCAATTCCAAGCCATTTTTATACTGTCTGTATTTTCACGTTTAGTTACTCAAATACAGCTGATTGAAATGCACATGATTTTTTGGGGGGATTTTTTGTTTTGGGAAAGTGGGAAAGTGGCTCATATCCCACCCTTCTCATGTAGAGATGTCTTCTCCCTTTGAAGCCTGTATCGCCTCTCTCTCTCTCTTCCCTCTCAGTTCCTGCTAAACTGACTTCCAGCTGGGTGCAGCTGCTTTGCAGGGCTTGACGCCATGTTACAAACTCATACTGCTCCGTTCAGCTACGACAGCGACCTGCTGTGAGAATGTCATCTTCGTAAGCTTACTTCCTGGGTTCAAAGTTCACTGATAAAGGACTGGGATGCAATGTGTTAATTACCTTTGTTGGCAAACCCTGTTTATCTGTCTGCAGCAGTAGATTGTGGAAGAATTAAGGCTTTTCCCCTACAGCATTGTACAGACCATGCAAGAACACACACACAGTGAGGCAGTGCTGACACAAAGAAGGTCTCATATGTACACATGTTCACTGCAGGGAGCACTAAGCTGTCACAATACTGTCTTCGCCACACACATACACGTGCACACATACAAAGATAGATGGATGTTGGTTGGTGAATTGTAATGCCTGTGCTCTCTATGGAATAGAAGCACACACTGACTCTTCAATCATTGTATCACCAAAGTAACATGAAGTGTTATCATCACAGCGCACACCCAGGTCCCAGAACTGCAGTGCTCAGGCCACCGCCGTCACTTTAACAAATGGTGCCATCACAAAGGGAAGTGCAGCTATCGTCACAGCATCCTGGTGGAAAGTACAGGTAGGGGTGTGTTTAGATCAAACTAAATGCCAGGTAAAATCACTGTCACCAAGGCGTCTCAGGTGCGATAAACTGGTAAAGTAAACTGTGTTTGAGTTTGCTACAAGTTCATCAGAAGTTTATGATCACCCTGAGGATTTTTTAAAGTCAACACTAGATATACACAATGTGTATGCATGTCTTACTGTTTTCTATTTTTAAGAACAAGAAGATGAAATGTTGGATTAGGTTTTCCCACAACTAAATTAATGTGGGCATATGACAACACAGAAATCTCGTATGAAGAAGATGCTGTAAAGCTAAAACAGATGGCAAGTCATCAATCCTATTACATTAAGTCACTGTATTTACAGTAAAAACCCACATTTGTGGTTTCAGTTATTGTCTCAAGTGGGAAATCTAAAACAAATGCTAATACTGAGCTGTCCAAAGGGAGCTTATTAATTATTTGACCTTGTCACCTCTTCAACTCACAAAACACAATATGAAGACATTTTGGTCTTTGAAATGGCAAGTTAGTAGCTTCTGGCTATACTTTACTCTGTACTTTTTTCCATCTAAAGGCCCTGTCACACATATCCGTATGACAGAAACGTATGCCGGCGCATACGAAATATCGGCAATGGGTTGATATAAATTAAGGGTAAGTTGTGATCGTTTGAAGGACGCAGACGTTACGCTGAACACGCCAGACATACACAGTTCCGTATGGCAGAAACATGCCGGCGTATATGAAAATTAGCTAAAAATGTCCAAATACGTCCAACTTTTCCACAGCGGTGTTGTAGCTGACGTATACATAACGTATACATAAGAAATTATTATACGTATGTCAAACATTGATAGCGTATCACTTCCTTATTTAAAACGGCTAACATGCTGAACGCTAGCTGTACTGTAGAAACACGTTTAATAAGTTACTCCGTCGTCAGGCATCATCTTAACATAGGGTAGGAATAGGGTATCCACTCGTTATCAATACACTGGCTGTAGGATTCACCGTCAGCCGACGTAGCCTATATCTAACTTACCTCTAACGTAGTCACGTAGATATTTACGTACTATATTTACGTCGGTAAATATTCACCTATGTATTCCGTATTCACGTATGTCTAACGTCACGTAACGTCTGCATATCTTATGAAGCACACGTCGGGTACGTCCGGTAATTTTGAACATGCTCAAAACATCAGCGTTCAACAACGCACCCCAGCGTAACACAGTGAGCTCTTAATGAATACTACTTATGCCTTACCTTATATCAACGTAAACCAGCGTGTTGCCGATATTTTGTATACGCCATATTTTTGTATATCTATCTATGCATTCGTTGGGTATTCGTCTGATACATTTTGTATTAGTAAGTGATGCGCTATCAACAGGTTAGACATGCGTATCTGTATATGTTCACTTTTCCGATCCGATGAAAAGTTGGACGTATTTGGACTCTGACAAATTTTCGTATGCCCCGACATACGTTTCTGTCATACGGATATGTGTGACAGGGCCTTTAGGGACAAAAAGATACGATATGTTTCAATTTTAAGTAGCATTATGAAAAATAGGACAATGCTGTAGAATGACAAAACATTTAACATGTTCACCACAATATTTCACTTGAAGTTCACTTGTCTCCTTGTTTTAGTGAAAGTTTAGTTCTAAGCCGTTCTTGCAGCAGAGCTTTGGGGATGGCAATGTCAGTCAATCAGTCAGTCGATCCTCTACTTCATTCGAGCCTGAAATCAACAACTACTTTTCCTAGTAGAGCTTTGAAGTTATATTTTTCAGTTAAATATAGCAAAACGTTTTGGATGCATGGAATATTTGAAAGACATGCATGGTTCCCAGAAGATGTATCCTACTGACTTTGGTAATCCCCTGGTGTTTCCTTCACTGAGATTATCACATTAAACTTTTAATTTGTCCAATAATTTTGTTCTTGACTAAACACAGGACTTTCCCATCAGCCTCAGCTGATGTAATTACTTTGTATGTATTGCAAACTGGCTAAATGTTTACATTCTAACATGCTAAACATTAGTTCACATTACCTGCTGAACATCAACATGTTATCACTGTTGTCGTTGTGAGCATGTTAGCTAGCTGACGTTAGCATTTAGCTTAAAGCAACACTGTGAGTAAGTACAATATCACAGAGCCCAATACAGTGACTCATAGTTTGCTCAGATGATTCAAACGGTATAATGGCCATCAACATGTTGGAAATGTTCACAGCAACTAGCCTATACCTTCATAAATGAATAATTTTTACTTACAGAACCTCCATAGCAACCAAATGTAACCTTGTGCAATCAGCTATAGCCTATGGATTAAACGCAATATGAAATGTGGGTGACTGATACATGTTGTGTTTCCACCCAAATTTCCACAAATTGACCTTCAAAAACATGTCATTACACTATAAGTTACCGAATAAACCCTGAACAGCCCACTCTGAAGCCCAGCCCAGAACCCTATATGAAGATCATAGCGACCGTAATGATACCTGAAGAATGCTATTACCACTCTGTCTGTTAATGTTAATGGTTGAAGCGAGGTTATAGAGCTGCTGGTCCT
The DNA here is from genome assembly GCF_900634415.1 of Cottoperca gobio. Classification (NCBI taxonomy): domain Eukaryota; kingdom Metazoa; phylum Chordata; class Actinopteri; order Perciformes; family Bovichtidae; genus Cottoperca; species Cottoperca gobio. The sequence continues at coordinate 11,152,427 of NC_041375.1, read as the reverse complement.
GCCTGCTGTTGACACCACTGTCCATACCGGGGAGAATTGATTTTCCATGAAAGCTGAGTGATGTGGAGGGACTGCTGGCCCTCTGATGTCAGCACTCTGTCATCTCTCTCTCTCTCCCTCTCTCTTCTCTCTCTCTCTCTCTGTCTCTCTCTCTCTGTCTCTCTCTCTCTCTCTCTCCCTCCCTCTTTCTCTACATCATCTCTGTCACTCTCTAATCTTCTTTTCTTCCTCAGTTTCTTTTTAGTTAAGTATCTTTTCCTCGCTCTTCACCTCTCTGCCTTCTGTCCTCACTTTTCTGCTCCTCCTCCATTTCTCTCATCTTCTAGCCTCTCTTCTCTGCTCTTCAAATTCATTCTGCTTTGTTTGCATCACATAGTTATAATGTATATAGTATTCATGAAGCTCAATTCATAGACATTAACAGCTAATTACTAAATTACTCATTCTCCCTCGCTCCATCTCACTCCCCTACAGCAGACAGTGTGATTACAAGTTGAGATCATGATGATTTCCACTGCTGTCACATTCTTTGCATCAATCCCATGAATGAGTTTCACACAGTTGATGGTGTTAGAGTCTTTATTGTGGAACAAGATTGCCTTTTGTTACTTTGCATCCAAATGACTCATGGCTGACTAAAATGTCAACATTTGGTATCTGAAACTATTTAAGCTTGATATGATGATGATCATGACTGATATTTGTTTGATATAATTACATTTGAAAAATCAGAAGGTTTGAATTATGTACATGTTTGCGTTAAGATGTCTATTTCAAGACCCTCTTCAAGAAGAACTTGATTAGCATTTCAGAAGTTTCATCGTGTCTTGCTAACATTGTTAAGAACCAGTTCACATTATCTAGAGTTGCAAGATCCTGCGGCGTTCAAAGTGAGTTAAATTGTTTTTGAAACATTGAGCAAGACTATAACATATTATCACATATATATGTTGTTAGGTTTCCTTCAGATGCACACACACAAGCTAAAAAGTTTTCTCTCTTTCTCTCTCTCTCTCTCTCTCTCTCTCTCTCTCTCTCTCTCTCTCTCTCTCTCTCTCTCTCTCTCTCTCTCTGTCCATCTTGCATTCTCTTCATTGCCCCATCTTTCCGTCCACATATTAAAGCCATATATCACCAGGATCAAACCCAGTGTGTGAGAGCCAGCGACAGGCTGATTTACTGGTGGGTTTCCTCTGTGTCTGTAAGTTTTATGATTGGGGTCGAGGGCCAGGGACACAGGGATACATTTCTGACAAGGTCTCTCTTTGACTACTGGTGTTTCTAGCACTTTTCAAGCGTTCTCGCTCAGCTTGACCTCCGTGAATTGCAAGGCCACATGTTAATGCCACTTTTGGCTTAAACAGCTGAGTTCCAGAAGATGTCGCAGCCAGCGCTCACCAGCTGCTGTGGCAGTTAAGGAATTCTCATGTGGGTTGTTGAAAAAGGTCTACACTACTATTTGGTTAGAGGGGCTGGATTCCACTAAAAGTAAAGTGGAATTGACAAATTATCAATGAATGAAATTAAGGAGTATATTTTTAAAAAGAAAAAAGGCAGCACTTTACAGTGTGTCTGTTTGCAAACAGACACACTGTAAAGTCTGGTGAACATATTTCGGGAAACCATATCATTGAAAACATAACTGGTCAAATGAAATGGGCAGGTCCACATGAAAGTCTGTTTACAGGTGTTGTGGATTACCACTGCATATGTGGAAAAAGGTTGTATGAAGCCTTTTGAGGATCCAGAGGAAACTGCAGTAAAGATTGATGATAGATTGTCTCAAATGATGTCACATGAGTAAGTGTTGGTTAGGGCTGAAGACTACACATTTAATATAAAAAAAGCTGGAGGTGTGAACTTAGAAAGAAGGCATATATCTGTTGACTGCTCCTCATCTCTGCTTGAGACTAGCGATTGGAGGCCAGTAGCATAGCAACCAAACTTTTCTGCGGATGAGTTGCATTGTGGGTAATGTAGGCGACAAAGAAGAGGAATGCACATAATAATAAAGATGATTCTGCATTTCAGTTCTGCCCCACAGGCATTACTAACTTCTCAATCTAATGTTAATACCATGCAACATAATGTGATCTCATCCTGAGTTTGGTCATTTCTCAATTATATATCCAGCTAAGGACAAAATTATGGTATATAAAATAGTTATCTGAATCTCCCGATGGAGCCGCTGTGCTCTTCCCAGAACAATCATAAGCTAATCCATACCCAGTCTAGAAGGACTTAGGCCAGGAACCATGACCTAACCAGTGAACACAAGACCAGAGCTGTGCTTGCACACATAAACACAGAGCACTGGGCAACTGGGACATAACACAGTGAAAACAACAAATGACACAAGCAGACGTACTGCTGAGACCATAAGGCATACATGCATGAATGCTTCCAGATAGTGCATAAAGAAAGATTTCTATCTCTCTCACATTCTGTGTCTCTTTTATTTTTTCTCTCTCCCCTTTATTCCTCTTTCCTCTTGTGTGTTTCCATGTCAGCAGAGGAGAAATGACAAGTTCTTTCCGGCCTTTCCCCAAAGTAAGCCAATTCAGATTTTTACCACAGTCTGTCAGCCATCCAGCCAACCAGTCAGTCAGTCATACCACACTAGTCCTGCAGGAATGCAGAAGAAGAGTCAAGCCCCGGGTTAGTCCTTTCATCATTAGTCATTCCATTTGCAATTTGATCATACTGAGGAAGAGAATGTGGAAAGATACATACAAGTGTAATGGCATGACAAATGTATTCTGTTGAAAAGCCACAAATGTAACATGGTTCACATATATGTAATCTCTTCATACAGTCAAAAGGTATCATTTTATGTTTTTGAGCATGAATCATATTCCCTTGAAGAATAAAACTCTACAGAAGACATGCTGTGAAGCTCGTTGACGACTGACTTGTGTAAGGCTGTGTCTTTGCATTGTGCTGTAATGTTTCTCCCTTACTTCCTCTCATATATATACACTATATACAGTATATATATATATATATATATACACGTAAGGAAAGTAAAGCTATTTATTTTTGTCTTAATTCTGCCTGACATTTACAATTACCGCCGTGTTTGGTTGCAGCGGGGCTTGCTTTAATAGGGCTGTTGACTGTCAAACTTGGTTAAGTCTCCTTAGATCTCTCAGCCCTGCTTTCAAGGGGACCTTATTGTTTGCGTGTGTGTGTGTGTGTGTGTGTGTGTGTGTGTGTGTGTGTGTGTGTGTGTGTGTGTGTGTGTGTGTGTGTGTGTGTGTGTGTGAACAGGGTGAGGGATATGTCTGTGTGGAAATGTGTGCTCACACATGTGCTTTTATTGTACAGTTCTAAATTAACGTGAGCGTTTGCAACAATAAGAGTGCCAAAGCTCGGTTGGCAAGAATGGGACATTTTTTGTCGGACTGTTTTTTGTTTATGTGAACATATGCAACTGTATATGTATGTAGAAAGACTTTTGCAGGCCCAGTGAGAGCCCTCAGGAAATGGATTGAGCTCATTGCTAACTGAGAAATGCTAAAACCAATCCACTTCCGATCATTGTCATAAGAAGGAAAACGACATTAACGAGCCGGGGCCGTATCAGCTGGGTTTTCATGCTCTGATTCTGACTTCCTCTCCAGTTACAGCCGTCTAAACAGTTCAGGGAAGTGCCTGCCATAATGCACTAATGACATGAACAGTTAGCAGGGGACAGACAGACAGACACACAGACTTGTGGGGACTGTCAGACATGTCGGTATTGATTTGGTAAGATGACACTTTGTACTAATGGAGGCATTATGTTGTTAATATGACATTATAGCAGGCCACTGGAGGAACCAACCAAACATTTATGGGTAATAAAAGCCTTTTTGCTGTATTGATAACATGTCTGACTACATGTATATATATATATATATATATATATATATATATATATATATATATATATATATATATGTGTGTATGAAGAGTACTGTAAAGCCATGTACTTTTTTTGAGATAGTAGTATTGTTGATTATTGCCAAATAAATAAAGAAAGAAAATGAACAAGTAAATGTGGACAACACTGTGGTTTGAAAGAGATTAAACCATTTTCATCGTGAGTCATATCAAGTACTTTTATGTTTCACATTTATACATAGTCACAGTACTATTGGTCGCTGAGCAGCTCCACGTGGTTAAGAATACATAAACTTGATTAAGGGATTTTAAATAACAGCGCTTGAGAATTAGTCCATGAAAAGAATTGAAATTATAGCCCTCTGTTAGCCTATTTAAAGTATGAGGCTATTACCACCCATGCTTTAAGGACAACATAAGATGGCACTGGGAAGACACTTACTACGATATCAGATGATCACATTAAAATTGATTGATCCCTGAGGTAAAAGCAGTAAAGGATAGGGTGATGAGAAAGAGGGGAAAAGCATGTGTAAAATGTGGGCAAACTTTAATCACATAGAGTTTAAACACACACATATAAAGAGTTATGAAAAATGAGTTTAAACACAACCTTATCCCCTATGAATTAGACTCATATTCAGTATTTTTGCATGATCAAAACAATTTCAGGGTTATGTAACGCACATTCATAGCTAGTTTCTGTCTCGTTTCATTGGACCAAAAAGTAGCTTTCAGCGTGATGGGTGCAGATTTATCTTTCCATTGCTTTGTATTGATACATTATTAATCAAGGTAAAAAACTGAATTATAAACAAATAATATTTGTGAATTTGCAGAATTAAAACACTTACAGAAAACACAAGATAGAAACAATGTGTTTTAGATTAATTCAGAGAGTTAATGAGGAGAAGAAAGAAGAAAATATACATTTAAGACAAATCTTAGATCTTTCTTCTTCATATATTTTAGCTTGGAGCACCCCATGGCAAACTAAAATGTGCCAAACTAGTATATGTGACACAGACTGACACACACACTTACGCACACACACACACAAACACACACACACACACACACACTCACACACACACACACACACACACACAAACACACACACACACACACACTCACACACACACACACACACACACACACACACACACACACACACACACACACACACACACAGACATGCACACAGGGCAGCTTGCCTACTTTCCTATATAACAAAGGTATGGCTATCGCAGCCCTTGTAATGATGTGATGGTCTGCTAGCGCCTCAGTCTCTTATGATGGAAAATGTGAGAAGAGATCCTAGTAAAGGTCCAGTTTGATCAAATGCAATCCCTCCAAATCCTCCCTACTCGCCCTCCTCGCCCTCCCGCCCTTCAGTAAAGCAAGGTGGAGACATCGAGAGGAGTATTTTCATTATATTAAACAGCTTCATTCGGATACCCTGGTCCTCGTCAAGCTTGTAAGCTCCATGAGCAGAATACCTAAAGGGATGATCACTTCATCCCACTTGGAAAGTCCTTCTTCCTCCCTAATTTCTGGTCCAGAGAATATGCACTGTTCTTAAGATGACATCATTAGATGGAAGAATACCGTCAGTGTATGAACAATGTGAAGGAAGGTGGACAGTGTAAGTAAAGGTCAAGAACATTTGGTTCTCATTAATGCGCATAATGTTCATTTGATTAAAGTTAGTTCAACCTAAAACTCATTGTATAGCTAACAGTTAGCCTTAACTGACATTTAACTGATATCTAACAGACACATTACAACATCATTTGATGAAAGCCTTCTTCTTGGACTTGTACCAGTTCTTGTAGAACCGACGTTTGCACTCGTCACTGACGTGCTCTGCGAAGATAGTCTTGAAGGACCACAGGCCGCGTGGGGTGTTTACGTAACCCACAACGCCGACCACAATCATGGTAGAGTAAGTGTAAGACAGAATGTCTAAATAAAAATAATTGTGTTGATAAAAAAGAGTAGATGCAGGCTAGCAGCAAGACAAAACATAACCATGGGTTTAGAGCGTGTCACTCTTTACACAGTTCAATTGTGATTATCTAAATAGAACTTCGTCCAGGAAATCGGACCTGGGCCTTTATTTACACTCATTACGCATATTTCAAACCATTTGAGTCGTCTCACCTCTGAAGCGCTTGGAAAGCCCATCTGACAGCCAGAATCCGTATCTGGGTGAGATCAGAAGTTAGTCATCAGAGCCAAGACCATCTGTTTACAGCAAGACAAGCCACATAGCTCTGATTCAGGGTTACCCAATACCTCCAGACCAGGCAGCTGACTCCTGGTGGAAAAGCAGACCGTGTGGGGTAGCAGCCACGGCTTTTATGAGCTTTCAGATCGGAGATTGTCCAAACAATAGAAATGAAGTGGAGCAATGTGGAAGTGATAGTTATGAATATGGTTAAATTGATATATTGAGCTGCCAAAATGATATCTCACTCTGTCAGCAATTTCCATGTCTTATGTGGTATGCAGTCAAATATCTACTGCAGATTTTGTCCATTTTACACCAGAAATCCATCTGAAAAATTGGTTTTCTGTGGTAATTATACTGTAATTATTATTATTATAATTATTATTACTATAATAATAATTATTATTATTAATAATATTATAGTAGTTTTTAATATAGTAGCAATATAATGTAATAATAAAATTCCGCACCTTAATATATCCATACATCCATATCTTCTTTTTTTAAACGTTATTATTTTGTTAACACTTCTCTATTTATTTCATCTATAATTTCTGCTTCTATGAATGTGTGCAATTTGTTTTTCGCTCTTATAATTGTACAAAGGCTGAAACATGAGAAAACAAGTTTAGAGTGGGCTTGGATTATAGATTGTATTATTATATTATTTTGTGTGTGTATCAATGTATTGTTGTAGAATGGTGTGTTGAACACTCACTCGGAGGGATCTAACATCTAAGATAATGTAAGCCGTGATGGGCTCAGTAGGAAATACTGTCACAGTCAAACATTTATTTCTGGGAGAAAGAGTTATTGTTCGTTTTGTTGTTGGGTCTCACCCAAAGGTGCCACAGGAAATTCTTGAAATCAATTTAAGTCACAAAGAAAGAAGTTCTTTTTTTTTAACATCCCTCTTGGCAGTCCAAGCGCTACCAATAACAGAGTTAGGCAGAGTTAGCTTTCTCAGTTTACTTGTTTTTTTGTTGTTGTGCTGTGTTAAACTTCTCATTTTAAGCCAAAACTTGCCAAAATAATTGTTTTCTTATTTATGCACATATTATATATTGTCATAAAAAAACATTACTTCAAAGGACAGTATCTGTGATTTTGTTATTTAAATAAATAATTAGTGATCATTAATATATCCATATGTTTGGTGGGGTGTTAAACAAATACAAAATAATATATAAATATGACACAATCATTTGTATTACATGTCTTTTCCAGATAATTTAGAAGTAATTGCTTGACTTGTCTGGTTGCTGGTGTCCTGGTACTTTTTTGAAGTTTAAATAATGTGTGTTCCTTAATTAGAAAATGCACCTGCTGTTTTCAGTATTTGTATCATGTATTTCCTTTTTCTAAATTTACTTCAAAGCAAAACAGAACAACTACACGTGTTGAGTTTGACATCATGTTTGTATTTTCATGCACTGAAACCAGCAGCAGAAGCTCAGCAGTGTCACACTTTACTAACTGGTGCATCTTGTGTTTTGTGCTAGCTCATTCGAATAAACAACAGGCTTACACACAACCCTTCACAACAATGCTAGCATCTCTGTGTGAGTTCTCACATTATTTATATCATCCCTTACCATACAACAATGTGTGGACATTTGTAGATCTCATTGTTGACTTACTTTAGTGGATCCACTTGCTTTTCAGTGATTGCTTTTCACAATTGATTGTTGATGAGTGTTTTGGTTCCGTCAGTGGTGTCTATCATCTCATCTTTATTCTTGCTGTCCAAAATCACTTAAAATCTTCCAAGTCATTAATTGAATAAAAAAACAAACTTTTTTTTTGCCATGAATATCTATCACATGATTTACTGCAGACACAGCCTGTCTGAATATATAACCTTATAACAAACAAATTTCCAGTGGGTCAGCCAACAACAACAGACATTAGCAAGCAATTGTCTCATTCCCCAGCTACATTATTCCCATACACTGGGTAATTCCCCCTTCAGCGTAATTGCATGTAAAAGCTATTATCATCTGGGTCCATGCTAATCATATTTTGAGGCTGGGCTCCGGGGTAATTGTTGAACTTTCTGTCAATGTGTGGAGATAAAAATGCAATCCTGGCAGTGGCATAGCTGCAGCTGCTTCCCTTCTTTGGTCTGAACCCCAAAACCACTACAGATTGGTTTTCACCCCGCTCTATCGAACTATAGAGCAAAGTTATTTTAGATGATTCAGAGTTTTATTCTTGTTACTATACATTGAGAGTTGGCACTTCAGTCCTCGGGATGAAAGATTGAGACCAGCGTGGCTCAGCCAGAGCGGAAAGAGAGAGAGAGAGAGAGAGAGAGAGAGAGAGAGAGAGAGAGAGAGAGAGAGAGAGAGAGAGAGAGAGAGAGAGCCAGCCAAAGCGGGATAGAGAAAAGGGAGAAAGAACAAAGGGAAGGGAGAGTGGGATGGAGAGTTTCATGTTAACAGTGTATGTAGAGACAGCTGTCACAGAGCGGCGAGCTCTTTGGAAACACTTACAGACTCATCGGTCAAAAGAGCTGCACCTGCACCTGCACCCGTGTTTGTGTGCGACTGTGAGCGAGAGATAGACATACATATGCAAGCATATGTCACTGCTAAAGTGTGTGGGCACATTTGTGTGGGAGATAAATTACATTTTCGGAAACACTGAGTAGTCTTTGTTTACATTTCTTTATGCTCAGTTTACATCTGTTGCATGAGGATTATTGTACTTTAAATTTCCTCCCACTCGGCCTGAACTCGTTGTTTCCACAATGCGTTCAGTGATCAAGAGGCTGATATAGACTGGTATCCTGGAGGCCTGTACAAAAACGGGACATTTTTGGAGTTATCCTGCCAATAGTTGAACATGTGTGCCAATACTGTTAAGACAAGAACATGACTCTGGAATTCAGTGTTTTCTCCAGAACTTCACTCTTTCATGGAAAGATCCAGCAACAACAATAATAATAATAATGATAAATCATATGATAGAAAATATATTGTTTTGAATAAAATACCCTGATTGAGCTATATATTGTTTTTACTTGTTTGTTTTGTTTGTTTGTTTTTGGCAGGATGCAACCTACAGCTGTTACCAATGACTGGACAGCAACTCGGATCTAAATGTTCTCAAACCACCTCTCAGTGGAACTTTCCAGAATTTTAATATGTACATACAAAATGTGTACAAATATATTCATAACCACTGAGTCTCATGAAACATTCATCACAGCGATAGGCGGTAATGATCCTGGCATCACATTGCTGGGGAAAATATATGGCTCCTAATTACTATGCCATCTAGCATACTGTATTTTGTCTCCCAATATATCATACATAATGTGGGCTTGAATCACAGTAGCAGGCAGGTTTGTGTATCTTCATCTCAACTATATCAACAAAATAGTCAATATGTTGCCATTCAGGTTGAATTGACAGTATAAAAATATTTTTTTTTGATGGAACATTAGCATATTTTTACTGTGACATTGTAGAAAGTTAATTGAACATATAATAGTTCTCAATGAAAAAGTCCCAAAAAATCTTGATACTGTATACGTGTATCAACATGAATAGAGACATCAAATTTAACCAAATCCAACATCTTCTCTAACACCAAACCAAGAAAATATGGATCAATATTTAAATAAATGTGGACGGCCCGCCGGTGGGCCGTCCACATTTAAGAGGCACTACAGCTGTGCCCAGTCAGCTTTGAATCTCATCTATTTAGTGAGATAAACTGTTTTGAGATCAAAATCACAACAGCAAGTACAGTAGGCATATCACATAAACAAGCACACTCACAGTCAAACCCATAACTTACCTATTAGGTCTCATTATCGTCCCGTCGGCAGTAATGATTAAAAAAAAAAAACACTTCCAGGTTCATTGTCGATGTCCACACATCGTTTCCAGTAAAAAAAACATTTCCATCTTGAACATAGTCACATTGATAAAAGCCCATGAACAGCTGTTGCAATCTTTGAAATCAACTAATCATTTGTGAGATGTTTTTCATCACACGGAGCAGATGTTAGTCCATCTGCATGCGCCGCCGAACAGCTGATACCCGCGTGGAGAGCGGGCATCAGCTGTTAAATTGACACTTGATCTGAGCCAATCGGAGCTTCGTTTCGATACCTAAAGCCATCAAGGCCAATCAGTGTCAATCTGATAAGGAAGTGCCAGTCCTCTTCTTCTGTTTATAGACAGAGCTAAAGCAGCTCAGCCTCCCGGTGACGCTTTTATTGTGTAGCCAATGAACTGCTCGATCTTTAGACATCTGACACAACATTTTACAACAACATTTTTTCAAATGTTGTAATGTTTTTCATAATTGTATTTATTAATTACAAAATACAAAGAAAACACAAAAATATTACAAGAAATGTATTTGTACTTCCCTTACTTTGTGTCATTACTACTGGCAGGGATAATTGGGTATCTAATAGCTATTTATAAGCAATACAAATAATATTGTATTAATAAATATTATAATATGTATACATGCACAGTTTGTGTACGCCTGGTGTTACTCTTAGAAAGAAAGTTTTTATCCCTTTTATCTGAAATTGGAAGTTTTACTTCATAACACTTTGATCTATGTTTTTATTGTGTTTTCTAGTTCATACCTACCAGCTATACCCATCTTCAGGCATCTTTTTCAACAACAAACTTCAGACGGAGTGTATTTTCTTAAAATTCTGTATATTCAGACCACTATTACTCAGTGCCAGAAGCACTTGGAGTGATTCTTCAATGTTTTTTCAAGAGCAATAAGAGAGTTCTCTTTTGAATGAGACCAAAATCATGCATCTGGTGCAAATGGTTGAAGAGTAGCTTTCAATTTACTTTGGGTATTTCGTTTGTAGGTATTTTTCGTATTTTCAAGTAAAGTCCCCCACCCCTTAAGAGGTTATATTGACTTTTTAATAAACTTTTATTTTTAACTTAATATTGCCTTTTTGGAATGTTTATATTTTAAAATATAATTTTATCTTTTAATTTTTTTACAACTGAACTGTAATTGTAATTAAATAGAAAATATTTTATTATTTTTTATTTTTGACTCAATTTAATTATAGCTTGTCTTTTTGGATTTGTATTTTTATATATTTTCTTACCATACAGCATTTCTTACATTCTAAAGTGAGATACATTGATTCATTTTGTTTTAAGCTTAAACTCTTATCAGTTCACATGTCTGTTTGTTTTCATTCTTGATTTATTTTTTTCTAATTCCGCTGTATTCTGTATCTTTTCTGTCATAGATTATTTTACAGGCATTCTGCTGACAACTTGACTTATTTATTCTCTTTATTTAACTTGAACCCAAAAAACTGCTAACCAGCTGCAGTAGCATGTCTGGTTCCCCTCAGAGTGGCTGTCTCACGTTTGACACTGGCCTGGGGGAGTAACCGTGTAAGCAGTTGCAATGGTGTTGTGAAACACAAGCATTAAATTGAAAACATAATGGGGTATTCTATCAGAATTGTTCAGATTACAAAAGATAGATATCGCAGTACTGCAAAGGTCAATATTACAAGTCTTCCTACACATTCAAACAAACTGCACCCAAAGACAAAACAATAAAGAGAGCATTTAGGAAGGAGAGGCAAAAGGAGGAGCGTTAATGACATTACACTATATCTAAAAGACAACGTCAAAGACAAAAACAAAGTTTGCTTTTTTTTTGCACCGTCATGGTTAAAAGAAACCAATGTGGATGTGAGACGAAATGTGAACCCCTTGCTCCAAGTCTAAGGGTTGACCCAATCATCCACCGTGACCTCCAATGTAAAGATATTATGTGACAGCAAAACAACTTCACGCTACTTGTTATAATGAGAACTCCAAAGTCCACACATTAATTTACCATCAGAACACTAACAATTTTACTTTGGCTGTGGTAGCAGTCTCAAATATCGTAACAACATCCTGTACTCTTTTTACAGAGTCATACAAAAGCCAATTTGGAAGCTTATAAAAGAAAGTTTACATCACATGAACTCGGCAATCTGCTCCTGATAAAGCAGCTTTCAATTAATACCAGAGTTGAACAGTAAACCACTGAGCATTGCTGCCTAATTCTTCGCTTTAAACAATACCAGGCTGTGGATGTGCATGTGTATGTGGCATTGAGTGTTCGTTTCTAGGGAAAGGTTCACTGAAAGTCTTCCTTTTATTTTTTGTCCTGCCAAGTCAGGATTCTGCCTCCAGTGCAGAAGAGTAGTATGAAAATTATATCCTCAGTGTAGACCACGACACACAAGCACACAAACACACACACACACACACACACACACACACACACACACACACACACACACACACAAACACACACACAAAGTGAAGGCTAATCATCACCCGTCACCAGGAAGCTTCTACCGCAGAGGCTACATGACAATCATTGTCTGTTGAAAAGAGAGGGGAAGTGTGGTTAACTAATGAATCCCATGATCTCAGTAGCATTCAGCACTATGAGTTATGTCACAGGATCTTGCCAGCCAGTCACTTCCAAATGCATCACTTAAAGACACTGGGTTGAAGTGGAAATAATGTGATTAACGACTTTAAAATGTTGCCTAATACACTCCTCTTATGGAATGTAACCACGCCTAATAAAAAAAGAATGGAGTGACCGTTTGACTGGGGACTTGACCGTTGTTTCCTGTTTGTTTGTGTATGTACTTGTCAAAACATTTAAAACAATAATCATAATGGTGTTAAAATTGTGTCAACACTGCCACAAACATTCCTCAACAACCCCTGTAGCACAATCCACTCCTCCATAAGTCCATCCATATGCTCTGTATGTTGCAAACTCTTGCCAAAATATGGCTTTATTCGCTACTTCAGAGATTTAGAGCTTCAGAGCACAACATCGTAGCCAATTAGCATGCTCACTGTGAAACTTTCACCTTTGTCCAACCACGCAAAGGCTAGCAATGTGTTGATCATTGTGTAATACGTACGTTATTATAAACCAGCATGCATTCGACAGTAACATCGCGAAAGTAGAAGACAAAATGTTCAAAGTGACCAGATGCACTTGTGTTGAGGCGGCAGAAGAAAGGAAGATATGTGTTGCTTAACTCTCTGCCTGGAAGAACTGGCCTGTTGGCTCACATGGAGGAATGGAGTACTGGATTACAGGCCTGTATAGACCCAGTGTTAATGTTTAATGCGTGCCTTTGGGCTGAGTATGCTTATTACAGATTGGCCAAAGCAACTGTTTCATTTTAGAAGGTCTGGTGTCTGGACGAAGCTGTTTATACTGTACTTCTTAATGTAAGCTGTATAACTATTACAGACCGTGGTGGCTGATGCGGCTGGCATGATGTATGCTGCTCTAATGTGTGAAGAGCTGGCCTGCTGGAGTTTCTTAGGGGATTTGCTGATCCGTTATTGATGTTTAAGGCTGCAGTTGTGTGCATGCAGTTGTTGTGTATGTGGGGATATAGGGGAGTGAGCTTGGTGGAGAGTGTGTGATGAGATTGCGAAGAGGGGTACGTTTGAAGGGTACATTGACACACACATATACATACACCATAACAAACAATTAGATGATGACTTGAAAACAGTTACTGCAAAAAAACTATGCAACAATTAGAAGAAGAAAATAAGTGATCTTGTCTCACTTTGAGAGTTAATAAACACATCTATGAATTTAATCATGTATTAACATATAACTTATATTAACAACATGAAGAATACATTGATTTTCACACTTAAGTGTGATACATAATGATCCACTTGCCAGTCACATGAGCTAAAATGAAAGCAACATAGAGATCTGCTTCAGGCTGCCAACAGTTCCACTGGCATTCAAGGGTGGAATTTCCACTGCGGAATTGTGAGTGTGTGTGTATGTGTGTGTGTGTGTGTGTGTGTGTGTGTGTGTGTGTGTGTGTGTGTGTGTGTGTGTGTGTGTGCGTGTGTGTGTGTGTGTGTGAGAGTGTGTGTGTGTGTGTGTGTGTTTGTGGGATTTTACTGCCAACCCTCCATAAAATGTGTGAATGAAGATGTGAGTTGATAAAGCTTTTGACATACACATAATCGTCACCTTCGATTATGCTCAGAGCAGCAAGAGTAACAAGCATCAGACAGACTTTTGTACTTTTTACCCTGGGTTTTGCCTCTCAGGCTACAAGTGCCTTACCTAGCTGGTGGAGGTTGTGGGGGCTATATGCGACCTTTTTTGTGTAAAACAAATCAAACAAACTTGATGGGCACTCGGAGAGCGCAGACCTCCGCCAAAGTCAAATGTCCATATCTCGCAACGGATCCGCTCCAACATTTAATGGGTACTTCTGTTGCCCATGCTACACCCTTCCAGAAAGGTTTGCGCCAGTGTTTTTTCCATAAACCTGCTGGCATACAAACAGACAAACCAAACATAACCTCCTTGGCGGAGATAATAAAAATTAAATGTGCATTATCATTACAGAGGTTAATACAGCTTTTCTAAATATTTGTTGTTTTCGCCTTAGTGTAGGATAACCACTGTAGCTTGTTCCATGAGGATTAAATGTGTCATAAAAGCCGTCGTGTGCCCTCATAACACAACAAGTGACATGGCTGTTGATGCATTGTTTTTGGTAGATGCAACATTTTAGATAAAAGATACAACATATCATCAGAAGGAATAAGACTGGATAACGCTTTTTAGTGTAAGGCAGTGAATGTTGGTGAATAATTTGCTTTAATTTCATTTAGTAAGTGAGTGTCATTTTATGTAAATAGTGTATATCACATTTTGAAAGGAATCTCTTAGTACGAGTGTTTATGTCATGCGTGAGCTTTTCCCCTCATATGGAAAAAAGCAAAACATCAGTGGAAATAAAATTGATGATGTTTGTTTGAGTAAAACCCTAAACATGAACAAAACTGAAAACATGTCATGCACTAAGCTGTCTGTTTAGTGTGAGCTGTCATTAGGTGATTTGACATTGTTTCTAAACATGTCAGAAATGGCTCATGTTTGTTATGGGACAAATCCGTGTGATTCTTACCCCGGTTGAATTAATGACTGCCATATGATTAATAGAGGCGGTATATGAAGGACCACCATGATGGAGAGACAGAAGGTAGGGTAGAAGCTACATTAAACGTTTTTATACAGCATTTTTAGACATTTTTGTTGACAATAAATTTATACAGTAAAGTTCAGAAGTAGTCAGGAAGATTGATTTCTTGTAATTTACTGTAAACTGTGTGTTTCAAGGCTTTACAGGATAACTGGTGGACCTTTCTCTTTGTCCATTAGTGGTGACTACATCGTTTAAATATGCATACAGTTTATTAAATATTATTTGAAGGGTTTTTCACAATATTACATTGCTGTAAACAATAGCATACAGTATGTTTATCTGAAATGTAAAAATGTTGTCTCAAACAAAATTACATCATATTGTATGTATATACAGTACAGAGCATACACATTATAGTAAGCATTCTAATATCCACATTGTAGCATAAGGGTGCAGATTTAGGTAGAATAGTAGTACGAATTGTAAGCCAATCAATCAGAATTGATAATTCACTTCAAGTATGTACAATATAGTGTGTATTTATAATATATCACATTCAAACTAGTAAGTTAAATGTGTGTTTTCTTATAACAAAACTCTCTATGTGTCTAGCTTGATAGTTTGCCAGCTCACTTGAGCTATTCAACTGTATACATTGGGAATTGGGTAAATTGTCATTGATAAGAATAGAAGCTGTGTGGGAAGCAGATGCAGCCAAGTTCTTCACAATGATCATTATACTAATAATAAAAAGTATGTTTAACATCGAGCTTACAATATATATTACATGTATATCTATTATTTGCAACTCTCACTTTCACAGCCAGTTAAACATGCTGTAGCGTAAGTGAGTATGTGATAGAGTGAGATGCCAGGTTTATGAGGTACAGGGCTTTTCATCTAAAAATATAATGACAGATGGATGATGCTAATTGGTTCTTCTAAGAAAATCTAAGAGGAACAAAATGATGGAGAGAACACATGGTTCTGTCACACAATGTGTGTAATCCCCCCTGCCAGATAAAAAAAAACACACACACACGGTTAAAACGGCACACAATGTACAGGAGGAATACAGAATGTGAAGCTAATTCCTTGAGATTGAGTTTTATCTAAATCCACAACTCCCTCTATCTGTACTGTCATGTATTAATGTCCACACCGGTTGTGACTGCAAGTAAGCTAAAGCAAATACAATTGAATAGATATACTAAGTGGGTAGTTGACATTTGAGCATGAATAAGAGAGAACAATGAAGTTGTTATTTTTATTTTATTTATTTTTTTAAACACTATCCATATTTGTTGTAATGTTTTTTGCAAACTATAAAAAAAGGAAGATTATTTTAAGTTATGGGAAATTACTTCCAAGATATAGTTGTCAACACACAGCCATATTAATTTATTGTTCTCAACAAACTGCTGTCTACAGGAAATAACTGGGTGCCAGAAATCTACAAGTTAACCATCACTGAGATGGACCTGAACATTTTCCACCTCCAGTGGTGCTGCTTTGTAGTTCACCCTGACCTCTGACCTATCTGTAAAATGGTGCAAAAGAGAAATAATATCTCTGCAGGGACCCATAAAGTGTCATGTTAACATTATGACTTCCTTCCTTATTTTTAACCTTAGCCTTTAAAATACAAATTTAAAAAATAAGTTTTGTAGAGTGGGTTCAGAACGATCACATAGGCTTACCTAATGCAAGGTTATAACAGATACTTTATAATCCCAAATTGCATCTTGTAAGTGGTAGAGGATTTTTTCAAACACAGAGAACAAATGTTTTAGTTTCATAAAAGTATCCTTATGTTGAATTTCCAAACTCCACCACTATAGGAAAGCTTTCTTCAAAGTTGAACAAAGGTACTTACTTTACTGCGAGCATTTCATTTTTGTCCCATCTGACAAAAAACTGAAAATCCTCTAAAACCACTAGCCTAAATATTTAAAATGTTGTATTTCTGATAACTACAGAGAATATTGTAATGCCATGTGACAGGGGATTGCGAACTTCAGTGCACAGAAACCGTCTACTAACCGTCTACCAGAAGCCATTCCAATGCCGTCCCCTGGCTGTCTAAGATGATGGAGCCGCAAACAGAAAAAAGGCTCAGTTGCAACACATCTCCCACATGTCCTCTGACATTGTGCTTTAGATCCAGAACACCCTATCATTAAATCACCACTAACCCGGAGTACAGGCCTAGTTCGTGGGATAGTGAAGCAATGCGAGCCCTTGCTGACCCCTCTGGAGCTTTACCATCCCGTGTATCGGTAAATCAGTCAGCCTGCGCTTTCCCAAGGCTGCTCTGACTGTGAGGGTCAGGGACAGGGAGGATGTGACCTGATAGGTTATAGGCCATAGGGAAAGTAGCTTAGGGCCCTGAATCCCACTGAGAGAGAGAGAGAAAGAAACAGACAAGGAGAGAGAAAAATGGGGTCTGATATATAGAGGGAAAAAAAACCCAGAAAGGCAAGGGTTGAGTGTTTGATGGATAGAGGAATAAACTTGTGAAACGACAGCCTACTGTGGTTTGGTATGTACGCAGGAAAACACAGACACAAACAAACCGTACAGACAAAGCCCCGAGCCTTTTGAAGTTTAGGCAAAATATAAAGTTTTATTTAAGAGTATGACATATTCGGTTTATTGAGCCCAAAAGAATACAAAAATATTCCATTAGCTTTTAAAACCAGCCAGTTGCACATATGCCCATTATATTTCTCAGACGTCACCCTAACTTTAATATGATCGTGCTGAATACTTTTACATTTACAGATGACTCGATCACTTAACTCTTTCAAGTTAAGCTTTTTCACTGAACCATTCATATCCTGTGATTGAATCTTCCTGCTGGCTTGAATAACCCATTTATAAGAAAAGTCCTACAAAAGTGAAAGGCTTTTATTCTTCAGTAAACTCTTTCATTTAGGATTAAGCAGGCATTTTTAAAATGTATTTTATTTTAGAGGGCATGTGTTTATGAGGTTGAGGTTCAGACTCTAGGGATGTTGGTCTGTCTGATAGTTAGTCTGTCATTCTCAAGAAGCGGGCCGAGTCACTGTGATGTCAACTATTAGTTTGTGCACTACCATTTGGAAGCCATTGGCAATTGTCATCTTTTTACTTTGGAACCAGACATGACAAGAGAGGGTGGAGCTAAGAATAACGAATAAACAGACAAAAATACATTTTTAGGGGACCAAAATTAATGTTCATGAATTTAAAACACACGGTGAAAATGTTAAAGTTCTAAAACAAAAACAAGGATAACAGCCAAACAGAACATCATGCTGTATTAAATAAGTGTCACGAACCACGGAACGAAAAAACATAGGATCCAAAATACACAACTGAAACAGCGACGTTCAAACAAAAAAGATCTTTTAATCCAAAATCCCATTAACAATAACCATAAACTTGATTAAGTTTACAAGACGAACTGGCACAAGACAAGGGGAGAAAGAACTATTTATACATGAGGTAATGGGACACAGGTGACAACAATCAGGGGCGGGGCAGACGATCACAGAAGCTGGAAAACACACAAAGGCAGGAAGTTAAGTGACCTGGAACGAGAGGGAAAGGTGAGTTTCAAAACAAAACAGGAAGTGCAAGACGACACTAGACAAGAGTGACGGTAACTTAACATAACGTGACCTGTGAGACATTAAACACTAAACATGAACTAAACTATAACCTACAAAAATGACATAACATTAATCTGACGGGACATGACAATAAGCCTTAAAACTAGCAAATAAGACCATAAACTCTTTAAGAAAATGTTTACTGAGGAAAAAAATCAAGAGCGAAATAACAGTGGAGTCGCCCCCTGCTTTTCATTTGAAGGATTACAGATTTAAGGCACTTCCTCATTGGCTTGACTTTTTAGACCAAAAGGTTGCTGCTGGTCCTGTTAATGCAGTCGGTCCACCACTTTGATCAAGACTGAAATATTTAAATTCTCGACTATTGCATGCATTACTATGGAATTGTTCACTGTCAATTTATGATCCCTTGATGATGAATCCTATTGACTTTGGTTAATATTTTAGTTTTAAGTGAGAAACCTCATCAACAATTGGAGTGTCATTCAGTGTATCTGAATCTTGCAGGATCTTTTACTAGACTTAGTCTTGACTGCTGAGTGAGTTTCAATTGTAAGCCATCAGTGGTTTGCTGGCTCTTCCCTCTCCTTATTCAAATGTGTATATTTCCATTCCCGTTCATGTCTCTTCTTGTAGATATTACAGGCCTCGCACATGTTCACAATACCACCGTAACCTCTCTGCTTTTGTATATCCCACCCGCTCCTCTCATATCAAACACCTCGTCACAGGAGGCCTGTGGAACTGTCGGTCAGCCACTCGCTAGACTGAGTTCATCTCTGGCTACGCCTCCCATCAATCGCTTGACTTCCTTGCCCTCACTGAAACTTGGATCACACCTGATAACACTTCCACCTCTGCTGCTCTCTCCACAGCCTACTCCTCCTCCCACTCATCCAGAGCCACTGGCTGAGGAGGTGGCACTGGTCTGCTGATCTCTCCCAAATGGAGTTTTCTCTATATCTATTGCCACCCTTCACCCACTCATCTTTCCAATTTCATGCCGTCACTGTAACAAAGCCGGTTACATTAAACGTTGTTGTTCTCTACTGTCTTCCAGGTCCTTTGGGGGAGTTTTTGGAGGAATTGGACGTTCTCCTGTCCAACATCCCTAAAAATGGCCCTACGTTCGTACTTCTCAGTGACTTCAACATCCATCTGGTTGCTTTCCTAACAATCTTCCCTCTCTTAAAGAAACCCTCACTCGACCCGTCTGAAGTGAACAACTACAGACCTGTCTCCATTTCTTTCCAAAACACCAAAACACTTGAGCGTGCAGTCTTTAATCAACTATCATCTTACCTTCACCAGTACAATCTTCTCGATCCGCAACAATCTGGTTTCAAGGCAGGCCACTCAACTGAGACTGCCCTCCTCGCTGTCACTGGGGAACTTCACGCTGCTTGAGCAGCCTCCCTCTCCTCTGTTGTCATCCTTCTGGACCTTTCTGTTAAGTTTGATACAGTGAATTACCAGATCCTCCTCTACACCCTCCAAGTACTGGGAGTCTCAGGCTCTGCTCTCTTCCTGCTCAAATCTTACCTAAAGGACTGCACCTACAGGGTAACTTGTAGTGGGTCTCTGTCGGACCCTTGTCAACTCACCACCGGGGTACCTCAGGGTTCCGTCCTGGGTCCTATCCTCTTTTCTCTGTACACCAACTTAATTCACTCTCATGGCTTCTTCGACCACAGCTATGCAGATGACACTAAACTGATTCTGTCTTTTCCCAGATCTGAAACCCCCGTGTAGGCACAGATCTCAGCTTGTCTCGCTGATATCTCTCAGTGGATGTCTGCACATCACTTGAAACTCAACCTTGACAAGACCAAGCTTGTTTCCCTTCCGGTGAAGGACTCTCCCATCCAAGACCTTACCATCAACATCGGCACCTCTGTTGTTTCCCGGACTCTGACTGCAAGGAATCTGGGTTTGACACTGGACGACCAACTGTCCTTCAGTGCTAACATCGCTGCAACAACCCGCTCCTGCAGACACACTCTGTACAACATCAGGAGGATACGGCCCCTACTGACTCAGAAGGCGATGCAGGTTCTTGTCCATGCTCTTGTAATCTCACGCATCACGTAATCTACATGTGCCATCCGACCTTTACAACTCATTCAGAATGCAGCAGTCCGACTGGTCTTCAATCTACCGAAGTTCTCGCACAGTACACTGCTTCTCCGCTCCCTTCACTGGCTACCAGTGGCCCCCCAAATCTGCTTCAAGACTCTGGCACTGGCCTACCGTGCTGTGAATGGATCAAACCCTTCCTACATCGAGGCCATGGTCAAACCATACACTTTAGTGCATTCACTTTGCTCTGCATCGGCCAATCGGCTTGCTACTTCTTCACTGCGAGTGGGACCCAGATTCCCCTCAAACAAAGGCCCGCCTGCAACCTGTTTGGTGATCCCTCTACCTTTCATCAAGAGCCATCATCAGGTCAAAATGTAATTTCCATCAGCCTCAGCTGTATTTTGTCTTCAATGCTAATTTACTAATGTTAACATGCAAACATGCTAAAATGGTTAACTTGATAAACAATCTTCCAGCTTAGCATCTGCATGTTAACATTTCCACATGTGCATGTTAACATGCTAATGTTTGCTTTCAACTCAAAGCACCACTTTGCTATACAGCCATTATCATGCGTGTCTTGTGATTTGATCAAAAGTGGACAGCTCTAAGTACGTCAATTCACACCTGCCATTAGAATTTGCATGTCTCCACATGCATTGTGAGTGGCCGCTTGTGATAAGATCTCACTTTCCCCCCTTTATATGCAAAAAACCACGTACTTTTCTCCACCCAATGTGTGTGGAATATTTTCTTGTTTTAGGGTAAATTTTATGAACCAAAACATTTAAAATGTAAGTTTATTGTCCCCGTGGGCCGCCAAAATTCGCCACTGTTGCCTGGCAAAGGTGGTGATGTTTGTGGCACAAAGGTATAGAGCTCTAGAGAGCCAGTGATAAGAGAGGGCAGGCGGGCGCGTGTCAGATCTGTACATTGCACCCGAACAATAATTCCGACACATCGGCGACAAAGCACTGACAGTATGATAATAACATCCTAAAAACAAGATTCACTCTTGTGTTTTCTGTGACATGAGAAAAGGTAAGCAGGTAAATAATCACTGTTCTAACTACCTGTACATATACATACATACTTCATGTATACAGTATATATACAATATATTCCAATGACATTACAATAAATCCCATCTTTGTGAGGCTTAGAATATTCAGGTTTTGTAGATGCATGATATAAGACTTGTGCATTAGATGGTACAGGTGTAGCTAATACACTGGTAACTGTGTAATTATATGCTCTTGGCTGTAAGAAACCAATCTCTGACTGAAAATAAAGCACACACACACACACACAAACCCACACAGCTCATAGCGAAGCCACTTCTGGTTCAGAAGTGAGGTGAAAATAGTATTTCTTCTCATCTGAGGCATCATTCAAGGTTAGCCAAGTGAGAAAGAGCTTACCACACAATGTGTTATAGCTTAGCTTCACAGTTATCTGTCTCTCAGAAAGGTGGTATATTGACTCTTCTACCTCTCTTTGTTTTTCTGGCGAGTTTGGATAGTGTATAGTGGGGATCCCTGTTGTTTGAGGTACTATATATTCAGTTTGTGTGAGAAGTGTTAGTGTGGTGTGATAATTAAATAAATTCCACAGGGATGTACACAGCTTCAAGGCTGGCTGTTTCTGAAAACTTCACAGGTTGATGGACCAGTTTGCTTCTTGCAGAAATGTATTTTTCATTCTAGACAAATGGCGTATTAGAAGTGCACCTACAGTATATCTCAAAAGTGAGTACACCCTTTAGATTTTTGCAAATATTCTGTTATATCCTTTCAGGGGATAACATTATCCTACTGAAACTTTGATATAACTTAAAGTAGTCAGTGTGCTGCTTGAATAACAGTATAGATTTATTGTCCTTTGAAAATTACTCAGTACACAGCTGTTAATGTCTAAACAGCTGGCAACAAAAGTGAGTACACCCCATAGTGAACATGTCCTAATTGTGCCCAATGATGTTGTTTTCCCGCCCTGGTGTCATGTGACTCGTTAGTGTTACAAGGATTCAGGTGTAAATGATAAGCAGGGCTGTTAAATTTAATGTTTTGGGCACAATTCTCTCTGAATGCTGGACAACATGGCACCTCATGGCAAGGAACTCTCTGAGCGGCTGAAAAAAAGGATTATTGCGCTTCACAAAGATGGCCTTGGCTATAAGAAGATTGCCAACACCATGAAAATGAGTTGCAGCACAGTGGCTAAGATCATACAGCGGTTTTCCAGGACAGGTTCCACTCGGAACAGGCCTCGCCAGGGTCGACCAAAGAAGTTGAGTCCACGTGCTCAGCGTCATATCCAGAGGTTGGTTTCCAAAAATAGACGTGCGAGTGCTTCCAGCATTGCTGCAGAGGTTGCAGAAGTGGGATGTCAGCCTGTCAGTGCCCAGACCATACGCCGCACACTGCATCAAATCGGTTTGTATGGCCGTCGCCCCAGACAGAAGCCCCTTCTGAAACCGATGCATAAGAAAGCCCGCAAACAGTTTGCTGAAGACAATGAATCCAAGAACATGAGTTACTGGAACCATGTCCTGTGGTCTGATGAGACCAAAATAAACCTGTTTGGGTCAGATGGTGTCCGGCGTGTGTGGCGGCACCCTGGTGAGGAGTACCAAGACAAATGTGTTTTGCCTACAGTCAAGCATGGTGGTGGCAGCATCATGGTCTGGGGCTGCATGAGTGCTGCCGGCACTGGGGAGCTGCATTTCATTGAGGGACACATGAATTCCAATATATACTGTGACATCCTGCAGCAGAGCATGATCCCCTCTCTTCGGAAACTGGGCCGTAGGGCAGTTTTCCAACATGATAATGACCCTAAACACACCTCCGAGATGACAACGGCCTTGCTGAAGAAGCTGAAGGTTAAGGTGATGGACTGGCCAAGTATGTCTCCAGACCTAAACCCAATTGAGCACATGTGGGGCATCCTCAAGAGGAAGGTGGAGGAGTGCAAGGTGTCCAACATCCGTGCGCTCCGTGATGTCGTCGTGGAGGAGTGGAAGAAGATTCCAGAAGCAACCTGTGCAGCTCTGGTGAATTCCATGCCCAGGAGGGTTAAAGCAGTGCTAGATAACAATGGTGGTCACACAAAATATTGACACTTTGGGCACAATTTAGACATGTTCACTATGGGGTGTACTCACTTTTGTTGCCAGCTGTTTAGACATTAACAGCTGTGTACTGAGTAATTTTCAAAGGACAATAAATCTATACTGTTATTCAAGCAGCACACTGACTACTTTAAGTTATATCAAAGTTTCAGTAGGATAATGTTATCCCCTGAAAGGATATAACAGAATATTTGCAAAAATCTAAAGGGTGTACTCACTTTTGAGATATACTGTAGGTACCTTCATACATAAACTATTTTTAAATCATATTTTCTTCACTATAGTTTTCTTGATTTAAAGTGATCAAAATACAACCAAAAACATCAAATGTATATATTGCATTTACAATCAATATTAAGGCTCAGAGATTGTTTCATTGTCTTTCATAATGCAGAGGCTTTTAAATGTATAATTATAGAGCAGGAATGGGAGGAAATAATGAAAGCCTCATAGAAAGGTCATGAACCTCTGCGATTGATTGAAAGATAAAAGTGTGAGAATACCATGATTCTGTGTTTGAACCTGGGAAAATTGATGGATGTGTTAATGGAAATGGAAATTGAGGATTTTGAATCCTCTTTTAATGGTCACACACATGTACATAGCACAGCACAGAGTTGTGAAATACTGCAAGACGATTAAGTGAGCACTAATCAATTACATATTGAAGGGGTTATATTAAACATGGAGTTTTGCAGTTGAATAATAGGGTTAGACGGACAGATAAACATACTTCAGTCCAATAGGCGCCGAGTTAATGCCTGTTTTTACAATAAATGAAAGCAACTTTTCATATATAAAATGGATATGATACAGTTTGTTAAATAAGATTGTGTATTCATAAATGTCCCTTGTGACTGTCTTATAGTGTTAGTTTTCCTGGAGGCTTTTCACATGACATTACAAGCAGTAGTTTTCAATTAAACCTATTGGCCTTAATGGTAAAATCCAAATAAATGCTGGTGGTTTCCAGGCTTCTTTTCCCTACCTTTGTTCTTTTTCCTCTTCATTCCCTCTTCATCTGTGTCCGTTCTGCAGTCAGTGGAGCAATATTTCTAAACAGACAGTTCAAATGAGTGATCCCATCAATATCCTGCGTTCCCTCGTCAGCAGTTTTATAGTGGCTTTCTATGGCAGTGTGTATGTGAGGGTGTGTATGTGTGTGTGTGTCTGTACAGCAGATGGGCCTCTGTAGGGAGCAGGGTGTGTATGTGCCCATCTCCTGTCGTCCCCCCAGGGCCCATAAAGCATGTAGAACAAACAGGCTAATTAGTCCTCCACACACACACACACACACACACACAAACACAAACACACACACACACACACACACACAAACACACACACAAGATTCATAGTTGTCATATGAAAACCCCTCACATACAGTATATTCTTACTTACTTACCATTGATTATGAAACAAATCTTTCAGTAGATTCTGGGAAATTGATATTTGGTATTCTAATTTAGTTTAGCACCTCATGAATGAGCTCTTGTCCATATTTTCTTTTATTAAACAATAATATCCAAACATAATAAAAAACACTTCCTTTTCGGGTATCTCGAGTCATACCAGTCATATCACGTCAAACACAATTCTCTAATTAGAATAGCAGAGGTGCTAATAAATAGCTCTATACACATATGAGCATGGCTATACAATCAAAACACACACACACAGATACACACACACACACACACACACACACACACACACACACACACACACACACACACACACACACACTTAAACATTAAGGAACAACATCAACTATAAATCTAAGTTACCATAGCCACTGAGTCTGTTCGCTCCTTTTGTTGTGACAAATGCTTGGGCCAACAGATATGATCCATCAGATCCATGGGAGGCTGATAGGAGCTTTGTTTACTCAAGCACAACCCGGATTATTCAAACATGTCAGAATGAGACACCGAGGCCAGGCTGCTGACGAATAAGAGGAGCTGGCCAACGCTAGTTGTTTGTTGACTGTATTTCACATAAGCTGCATTTTGTGTCTCTGCATCCATGCTCCATATCATGTACAGCATGTCCGCATATTTCAATATTTGTGTGGATGGATTAACTTAATCCATCCATATCAACAGAAGTAACGAGCAAGTTTCTCGATTTCAAATTGGCACAGAAAAAAAGTAAACACAAGGATTTACATGGCTTTTTAATGTAAACTGTAAACTCTTATGTCAGTGGTGTACCAGAAATATATTTATATGCTTCCCTTGATCTACACAAGGTCAACGACAGAGATGGTGTGTGTTCACGTGTCTGTGTGTAGCTCTCCCCTAGGGGCCCTTTTGTTAAGGCACTGTCATGCACCTCCAGTCATCAGATGTAAACTAGTTTGTGTAGAGCTGATGGCTACTTCTGCTTCTCTCTGACTTTTCTGTCATGTATGTAGACTCCATGCGTTTTTGAGTGTGTGTGCTGAGATGTGTGTGCCTGTGCGTAAGGTTTGAGATGGATGTATGTTAGTCAGTGATGAATCTCCTAAATCTGGGAAACACTGGTGTCCTTGAACTTCAAGGTCTGCCATATGCTGCCCAGGACAGAGCCAGGGGAAATGTGCGTAAGAGTGTGTGTGTGTGTGTGTGTGTGTGTGTGTGTGTGTGTGTGTGTGTGTGTGTGTGTGTGTGTGTGTGTGTGTGTGTGTGTGTGTGTGTGTGTGTGTGTGTGGTAGATAGGGTAATACCCTCAGGCAGTACTCTCACACCAGCATGATGTCCGCTAGAAGCCGTCTGTTTCACAGAGGTCGTCGGGTCACTCAGGGAAGTCTGTAATGTTGCACTGAGAAAGCTTGATTGGTGGTGTTGATGTATCGCTGTATTTGGCACATTTGTCATGAGCTAGGGGGTACAGTAAGGTTGGTGTTAATAATATTGCCTAATATAAGGAGTATGTCAATTTAAGTGCATTTGAAAATATTGTTCTTACTACTTAAATTATTATTTGGACTTTTACAACTCAGTTTCCAAACAATGTGGTGTTTGGTACATCACACACACACATAGTTAAGAGCATAACATTGTTGACATAGTCCTTACTCATTCTGTTATGCTTTTCTTGTATCTGCTGTTCTTTAAGAAGTTGTGATGACGTTGAATTGGATATCTTTCATTAACTGAAAAGCAATGCATGGTCACTTTATTAGAGGATATGAGCTGCAGTAGAATACAGTACTAAAGTAAACCGAACCTGTAAAAAAAGTTATTAGGCGATTGGCTTTAAAATCTTTTTTAATAATACTGAATCACATTTTCAATTTTCTTCCTGGCTTGACCAAATGAAAAATGACTGAACCCCACAGCTTTAATAAGTCGTTCTTACTGGCTCTTAGTTCCCCTCAGCCTACTCTGTCTGAAGTGTTTACAGTTTCTACTTTCACACTTGACTGTGGAAAGTGTAAAAAAAAACATGCTCCCTCTTTACAAAGCCTCTCTCCAACTAAATCCTTTATGTATGGGAAGGAAGAAAAAACTTTTGGAGCGATATCCATATCCAATGTCACCCATTTCCTCAGAAGATGGATGATAATGTAAGTTCTGCTCCAAACACTAGATGAGTTTAAGAGGGCCAGGGACATGATTTAGGTAGGAAGTAGAAGTGATATATACAATCAAATCTTACAAGAAGAAAAAAATAAGTTCTTTAAACATCTCATTCATCCAGTAGGAGTAACTAGTGCAATGACAACCATGTGATCCCCCTCTGGCTTCCCACCTACTGTATGAACACGGGTCATTATTTGTTAGAACACAGGCAGAGATATCGCTTATAGTTTCAGTTTCCCTGCAGTGCTGCCTCAAACTGCTCACTGATCAAGTATTTTAACTGAAATCATATCAATATACAATTAAGCGTCGGGTTAAACAGTGACATGAAGGCTATGGAATAAATGATTATCATCATTATATTTCCGTGGACAAGGCAAAGATTAGTGGTGGAATCATCATCATCAATGGGGCCATTGTTAAATTCAGAAATCCGTGACCCAAGTGTTTTGAACTGTGTTGAATTCTCACTACATAACATCAGTCTGGAACTAATCTTGTGATGATACATCTGCTGTACTGTTCATGTTTGAACCAATTTATAAAGAGAGTTCCAAGGAGACCTGCTTTCTATTAATTAAAAGCTGTCATTGAATTTGTCACACACCATCAATCAAATCTACTTCACAGCGAGGAGATGACA